>NW_023270426.1:65774618-66167925 GCF_011800145.1 Mirounga leonina
ATAAATAAATAAATAAATAAATAAATAAATAAATAAATAAATAAATAAATAAATAAATATTGTCTCCTTACAAACTCATATATCCCCATGAATTAGGTTGGTGGCTGCTGTAAGTTCCCTGATGTGCAGATGGAGAAACAGAGGGAGAGAGACTTGTGCAAATTCAGCAAAGCTGGGAGGGAAATACAGAAAAACATTGCCTTCTCACATTTGGTGAAAAAACCTCGGGCCAGCTCCCCAGATTTTCACAAACTGAGAGGCATTCAGCGCAAGTCACAAGCCTGTGTTTTGATGAGTAATTAACGCATCATAAAGGGTCGTTGCTTTTCTTTGGATACTGGGGCCATGTTTTTGTGGGTGGAGGAGGCACTGAGAAGTACCTGTAAAGTTTTAAAAGTAGGATTTGGCTTTTCTGGCTTTTTCTGGGTTGCTCAGCTTGCCCTGGGGGGCTGCTGGTTTATTTGGGTTACTTTTGATATTCTCATTTCTGAATTAATCTCTTGAGTAATCTTTTCAAAGCAGTAGTTCCGACAGGGTCTCACTACAACTTTTCTGTTTACTGGTGGCTCTGTTCTGGTGCAGTTAGCAATCTCCTAATTCAAGAGCATAATCCTGCATCTATTTCCCATTCTTTGAGGGCATTGGTCTTCTTTTGTCTCTATTTTTCCCTCTGCAAATCCTGCATGGGTTAGTTAGACTAGTAGGCTTATCAAATTAATTGCTAATAAAAGTGGCTTAATAAAATCCACAGATGAACAACCCAGAATGCGGGTTATGACTGTGATAGAGCAATTGAAAACAGATTAAGGGTGAAGGAGCTGTTAGTGTTACAGTTTCTCCTGCCCCGGGAACTACCTGGTTAATGGAAATAATAGCAGTGGAGATGGTAATGCAAAAGCAGTCCAAAGCTGAGAAAGAAGCCAGAGGGTAATCAAGACACTGCAGGTGGATTTCCCGCTTAAGGGTCAAGGCTGAATTGAAACTGTGACTGCAGGACTGACAGGTTTTTATTATAATACTTAGCTCCTAAAATCTGGGGAACAGCTTCTCTACTGACTCAGATAATGCCTATTGCTGAACATCTGCAGTTAGAGAAAGGACTATTACTTTTGGCTGAAAGCTTTCTGAGGGAAGAGACTTCATTAGAAAAGCAGTAGCAGCCTTTGCCTGCAGTGAAGTGGGGACACACCACAGATTTTTAATTCAGCATTTTCATAGCACAGCGTATTCAGGTCTACTTCGTGTAATTGTTGCATGAAAGATTTTGAGATTTGTGCCCCGGACAGCAGTATTCCTGAGGTTTTTGTTCTCTACAACATAAAAATACTTCTTCTGTCTTTTCTTATAAATTAAGAAAGACTAATTTTTTTGTTCTGTCATCAGATTCAAGATTGTAAAAGTATCATTTTCTTTGAAAAAGTTTTTTTTTTTTAAAAGGTTATTAACTCCCTATATTGATGTTTTAAAAAAGAATACAATAAGGGGGTTTTATTTATTTACATAGATATTTTAAAGATTTTATTTATTTGACAGAGAGAGAGAAAGCGAGCACACAAGTAGGCAGAGCAGCAGGCAGAGGGAGAAGCAGGCTCCCTGCTGAGCAGAGAGCCCAATGAGAGCCCAACGTGGGGCTTGATCCCAGAACTCTGAGATCATGACCCGAGCAAAAGGCAGATGCTTAACCGACTGAGCTACCCAGGCACACTGGGGGTTTTATTTTCTAACACTTAATACTATAATTTCTCAAGAAAGTTATAAAATAATTTATTAGAGATTGCAAAGAATATATACCATTTAATTGAGCAAGTGCTTACCTTTTGCATAATGAGAGCAAAATCCTGTCTGCAACTAGCTTTTAAAAGATACAAGTCAGAGACTGTATACTGTTACAATTCTAAGAAAATTTTCACAGGAAAAATATTATGCATAAATCTCAATTTACTCCACAGATTACATGTTAAAAACAAAATTACAGACAATTCTTGAGGTTAAAGTATATTAAAATACTACAAATCCCTTGTTACTTTATTCTCAGGTTCTTACCTAACTTGTTCAAAGACATTATCTCTTGTCAGGCAATGGCATCTCTCCCTATAGATGATCTTTTTTCCTTTTGCACATAAAAATTAATTTTGCACTGTTGGCAAAAATAGGGCAGTGACAGATTTGAGAAAAATCTAGACAAGGGATCTAGCGTGGCCAGTGTTACTGGCCATTTGAGTGACCACCCAAAATAGCAAAGCAGGTGAGGCACTTTGATTGGCCTAACTGGGTTCCCTGTCCACTGTGTGTTCTAGAGGACTAAGCCCATCCACTGAGGTTCTGCTAGGCAGATGTGCCAGGAGAAAGGGGCGGGATGGTCAAGGCTTGGCAGTCTGAAGCAGTTCAGTAATCACTTGTTACCCTCACCAGCTCATTGACCTTTCTCAGCATCAGATTGTTCCCACAACCTAATAGCTCATCCTTTTACGGTCCTTACTATATGCCAAAAATTATTCTAAGCACTTCATATATATTAAGTGTTTCAATCTAATGACAAGAATGGATCCTCATTTCACACTCTCTCACCTTCTATATATATGCCCATAAACACACATATACATAGTTATTATACATATATTATGTATATGTATATATGTAATAATATATGTATATATTATGGTATATGTATATATTAGCTTTTGATATTTAAAGAGGTCGAGGACATTTACGTCTCATTTCCTTTGGCGGCCCTTCTGTGAAGCCGCACAGTGGCTGCTCCTGAAAAGCCACTGATAGAGGAATTTTGAGAGGCATTGAAAGCATATCCGTGCTTTCCACTGATAGCCATGTCCATTTATAGACCTGCTAGGGTTTTGTGCCTGTCACACTCCTGCAGTTTAAACTACTGAAAGGTGGGAATCATTTTTGACACATTTTGGTATGCCACGGAGCTCACAGAGACGTGGCACAGAGTACATGCTCATCTGCTTGCTGAGGAGTTAGAACCTGACTGGTGCTTTGAAGAAAGAGTAGAATTGTGGTTGGCAGTGTTCAATGGAATTATTTATTTCCAAGATCACATTTTATATTTTGCTCTGTCAAATCAAGATCTCTTCTCAAGACCAAAATTATAATCACAACTGTGAATAGATAAATATGGATAGAAACTGGAAAATGAGATTATACAAATAATTATACATTTATTCAGAGAGTAAATGGCTGTACTCCTTTCCTCATGAAACTGACTTTACTCATCTTTATTTATAATTTAAAACTAACTTATATTGCTTTTATAAAAATATGACTTCCTTTACTTGTAACTTTAAAAAGTGAATTCCACTGAACTCAGTTGTAATCATTGATGACTCATAGATGAGTTGAACAAAAAAGACTTTTTTTTTTTTTTTAAGATTTTATTTATTTATTTGAGACAGAGAATGAGAGACAAAGAGCATGAGAGGGGGGAGGGTCAGAGGGAGAAGCAGACTCCCTGCTGAGCAGGGAGCCCAATGTGGGACTCGATCCCGGGACTCCAGGATCATGACCTGAGCCGAAGGCAGTCGCTTAACCAACTGAGCCACCCAGGCACCCTAAATATTAGATTCTTAAAGAAAACAAAATAGGGAAGATTATTTTTCCATTGCCAAGATCCATGAAACTCATGCAATTCTTTTTTTTTTTTTAAAGATTTTATTTATTTATTTATTTGAGAGAGAGAATGAGAGAGAGAGCACATGGGAGGGGGGAGGGTCAGAGGGAGAAGCAGACTCCCCGCCAAGCAGGGAGCCTGATGTGGGACTCGATCCCGGGACTCCAGGATCATGACCTGAGCTGAAGGCAGTCACTTAACCACCTGAGCCACCCAGGCGCCCGAACAAAAAAGACTTTGACTATCCCAGATTTGAAACCCGGATATGCTAAATGGCTGGGCTAAAGTCACACATGAAGTTGCTAGCAGAGCCAGACTGTGACTTAGAATATGTATTTTATTCAATAAGGATTCAAGCCTAGCAGCTACCTTGCTCCAGTTAGGAATTCAGAAAATAGTTGTTGGATGAATAGATGATTCTGATGGGGCACTGAGTGATGACAGCAGAAGCTGGTTTGAGTAAGTACTGTGTCCACAGTGGTGCAGATGGAGTAAATGTCAGCTGTGAGAGCCATGAAGCTAACTGCTGTGATGGTGTCAAGTAGGGCAGATACTCAGGGCACTCAGGGTTCATTGAATTCAGCCCTCTCTTTTTCTAGATGTGTCCCAAGCCACGAATTCAAATAAGAATTGGAAATTAGGTTGTTGGTTCCTGGTGGTCCGTGCTTTCCACCGTATTATGTCTAAATGTATATAGAAATGAAGTGAGATCATAGTAGAAAGAATACTTTGGTTTATGATCACCAAGTGGCTGAAAAATGAGGCTGAGGCAAGTTAGTCCTATAGGTAGAATAATGACAGTGCAAACCAAAACATAGGCAGACATGTGTGAAGCTGAAACTCGGTTGAGAAAGTAAGGTCAGGAAGTTCTAGAGACTATGGAAGTCTATAACTAAAAGCATTATTTAATAGATAAGGGAATCCTCAAAACATTTCCTAGAATGATATGCTTGAGATTCAAGCTAAGAGAGACTGAAGAAGAAAATAATAGTTGCAGTTGACTTGCCAAGCAGTATATTCATTGTATTCTTTGGTTTCAACATTCTCCTGCCTCTGTAGAATCCCAATTCACTGATGCCTAGAATAGCAGTGTCCTTAGCAATGAAATAAAAGACATTCTCCAAAGAAAAGCACGATACTGGTGGAACATTTTTCCTCTTAGTTTTGAAATGTTACCACACAAGGAGAAAGAGGATGGATTGATCACCTCTACCCAATTACAAACCAGAATTGTCCTGCTAGGAAGTCAGTTTTTTCCTACTGTATCACTGCAAAAAGTCAATGAATGATGTATAAAATTTGCTACATTGGGAAGTGATGATGTAAGATTTTCTTTTAAGATTTGGAGATTATCACTATTACAATAGAAACCGAATTAGTAGAATTAAAATGGTTTCGCCTTTACCAGCAGGAACAGGAGCTTTAAAAAGTATGACAGGTATTCATTGCCTTTTAAAATAAGGCTTTCTCTACTACTTTTTGTTTGAACCTTGTACACACATTACTTTAATAAATATTTTTATTATCTATATATACTTTTTTTTTTTTTTTTTTTTTGCGTGGACAAAGGACACACCAATGGCCCCAGTCTTTTTTTAATGAATGGAAGTTGTTCAACCAATCAAATGAAGATATGTTTGGCTACTTTCCCAGTGCCTCCCATCTTTCTCTAGAGCTATTTAGTGATTCATCCCTACAATAAGGGTTTAGCAGAGTTAAATGTGATGAGTGAAAAATTCTGTAATGTACCCAAAGCCAAATCCAAATGCTTTTTAGTCACTGTTTTATACTGACTGTACTACTACTCCCTCAGCTGATGTAAATAATGACTCAGATGCATTTTCAAACTTAATAATATTCCACTAACCACCCCTATATAATACACATCTAAAAATTCATTGAATTTCCCTGAGAAGGAAAAGTGGATACTGATACATTTCTTACCTTTTTTAATCTTCTACATTAGGCATTCTGGGCACTTCTGTTGGTCAATTTGCCTGCATTATAAATCATATGAATGTGTATGCCCATTGACTACCCAGGACACAATAATGTTATTGATCATCCACACTTTTACACCTAGGCAATTATCACTGAAATGATCAGACCTTCTGAAATCTGAGCCATATGCCACCAGCTCATACATCAAAGGTAGAGCTCAGTGAAAGGTTGACTGGCTCTGAACACAGAGATGGGATGCTGGGTTTCTTTTGCCCCATTACTCCTTGTGAACTCTAGGGAGGAATACCTTTACTGTGCATCCCTTAATTGGCTATATTCCAAGAAGCTGAAGCTAGGGTTTGACATTCACTCACTGTTAGTGGAAGGCAGTGTGATTTAGACAAAGAAGAAAGCTGACAGCCTCACTCTGAAGTGTATGAATATTTAAAATAATGTTAGCGTTGCACATGACTGGTAAATAGTGATTTGTCATGCTTAGACAGAATGAATTTTGCATTTACTTTGTTTTTGTCTTTTGAATGACTAAATAAAGGAAAAAGAGTCCTTTAACCTCATAAGCATATCATTTCCACTATAAAACTAGCTGTACCTTGTTTTAATCAATTGATACAAATTAATAATTTATACTCAAAAAAGATTGCTTGTGAATCCTTAATCTCTAATTTCATATCGTAGTTTCTAGGTGCATGAGCTGGGGTGATAATAACCAAGTCTTCTATTTCCTAATTGCAAGGCCTTTTACAGGTAATATAGCCATACTGGATCTTTATTTCCTTAGCTCTAGATGAAGGCTTGGGTCAAACTAGAGTGCATGTTTTATTTGAACACCACTTTATTATCAAACTTAAAATAGTTTTTCAATGTTTGGAGATCAAATGGTCTTTTTTTTTCCCCTTAATATTAATTTGTGGTTTTGGTTTCTTTTGAAAAAACTCTCAATATCTAGCCACACTAGAACCAATAATTATTCGTAGGCAATCACCTCCTGAGCCAGTTAGATGCGGCCTATGCTCTCCACCTTCCTGCTGCCCCTTCCTGGATTCCAAACACTGGGGCATAATGATAGTTGCTATTTATGCAGCCCTTGCACTGCTATGTTTTGCTACAGTTGACTTGCTTTGCTCATTTATATTCCTTGTTTGGCCCTGTGAGCATGTGTTTGCAACCTATGGAGACTAAGCTCTAAAAATTCTATGACACATGACTTCATTTCTTAAGAAGGGTCAAGAATAATTTAACTATATAAGACATTTTATTAAGTCATAAGCTGGTTCTTTTTTTTTTTTTAATTCTTAAAAGGCATGTTTAGGTGGTTCCCACTAACCATATCTGAAAGAGGCTGCTATTTTGCTGTCATTGGCTGGAGTCTGCCTAGGTCCTAGAGACTGCCTGTAGTTTCTTGCTACTTGGATTTCTCCACTATAGCTACTTACCTCATCAAGCCAGCAAAAAGAGTCTGTCTCTCCAGTTACTAAACTTGGAGCCTTATAAAATTTAACATAATCATAGGAGTAGCCAGCTATCATCTTTGCATAGTCTATTGATTAGAAGCAAGTCACAGGTTCCACTTGACACTAAGGGGGTTACACCAGAAGGTGGGAATCACTAGAAGTCATGGGTCTGTCTGCCACAAAAATATTTTCTACTTCAATAAACATTTTTTCAGCACTTAACACATACAGCTTTCATTTAATTAATGAAAAAATAAAACACCGTAGTGGTAAGTGTTTGTAATGAGTGACTCTCATTAGGAATTGAAAAAGGAAGCAGGAATATATTTGCACCTGTGTTTTTCTTTTTCCTTTTTTCCCCCCTGTTTTTCAATCATATTCTCAAATTGATTTTTCTGTTTTACATGCAAGTTTAAAAGTAGAAAAGTTAAGATGATTAATACTCCAATCCTCTACATTTTCCATGTTATTTTACTGGCATAAAGAAGGTGCATCCGATTGACTTGAAATGATATTTTGGGGGGAGATTTATTATAAAAAGGAGTTGACTGTGCATTTATTAACTTAAGTTAACATTTATTACCTTAACTAATTTTTAGAGATTATTTACTGTACATTAAATAAAATTTATTATCTTATCTATTATTTAAACAACTGAATACTCTGTTGGAATTATATCCAGGTTTTGCCAAGGAAAACACATTATTAAAGTTCTTCGCAAAGTGTTCATTATTCTTAGAATACTCTTGTGAGGTTTGGACTTAATGGCCCAGCAGGTCATTTACATCTCTGCCCTGAGCAACTTAACTGAATATTGAATTGGGGCCAGCTCTGGTAAGGGAACACTCCAGCTGCTAAAGTGTAAAGAAAAACTGAATATGATAGTGGGATGAAAAGACAGAGCTTGGCCTGTCAAACTGGAATTGGGAAACTTCACATAATGAAATAGCCTGTATTGAAATTTAAATAAGATGGAACGCCCTGTATTTGATACTTATCTTACCTGATAATTCTCTAAGCGCAACGATATTTTTCAAAAAATCTAGTATTTTTAAATTTTAGTAGATTACTGTTTATTACAGTTTCCGTATACATCTAGAGAGAAAACAAATACCTAAAATTGGATCCTCGGACTAGATCTCTCTTATGATACAGCAAGTATTGCACAGAGAATTCCAAGATTCCCTTTATTACAAGTAAGGTAACCGTTTAATTTGTTGGTCAAATTGAAACAACTCTGAAAGTGAAGGATGGTGTTCTGCAAAATTATGCCAGGACAAAAATTGGAACCATTTCAGATAAATTTGGATGTATAACCAACCACCTTAGAAGTGAATAAATTCAGATCTTTACCCACTTCTGATTTCATGGCTGTGAAAACACATCTTTTGGAGACTACTACTTTTTTCTTTTTCTTTTATTTTATTATGTTATGTTAATCCCCATACATTACATCATTAGTTTTAGATGAAGTGTTCCATGATTCATTGTTTGTGCACAACACCCAGTGCTCCATGCAGAATGTGCCCTCCTCAATACCCACCACCAGGCTAACCCATCCCCCCACCCCCCTCCCCTCTAGAACCCTCAGTTTGTTTCTCAGAGTCCATAGTCTCTCATGGTTCGTCTCCCCTCCGATTTCCCCCTCTTCATTTTTCCCTTCCTGCTATCTTCTTTTTTTTTTTTTTTTAAACATATAATGTGTTATTTGTTTCAGAGGTACAGGTCTGTGATTCAACAGTCTTACACAATTCACAGCACTCACCATAGCACATACCCTCCTAAATGTCCATCACCCAGCCACCCCAACCCTCCCACCCCCCAACAAACTGAGGGTTGCTGGAGTGGTGGAGACTACTACTTTTTATCTAAGTTTGTATTCAGGTAATATTTTAAAATAACCTTGTTAATACCGAGTCTTCAGAAATATTTATGGACATAGATTGATAAACCCATAAGCACGGACAGACCCATTTATTCATTCAGTCATTCATTTATCCAAGTAATATTAATTAAGTAACTTCTGTGTTCCCAGCAGTGTGCTAGATTTTGGGATACTGTGATGAGAAAACATGAGGCAATGTCCTTGCCTTTGTGCACATTGTTTTCTAGTGTATGCTGTGGATATGAAGCACAATTACACAAATTACTGTAAGTTTAAACAGTGTTGTGGTAAATAGGAGATACACATGGACTACCAGGAAATGTAAAACAGGGCTTTGACCCTGTCAAACAAGCCAGATAAGCATTTCTGAGCAAGTGACATTTGTGCTGAAATTTAGAGTGAGAAGAGCTAAGTGTTATAATGCGAGTGTAGACCAGAGGGGACAGTTTGCTTAAGAATGGATTAATGCTAGCTCTCATCCAAATGTTGATATACCCAAGGAATATTGGTGGACACATCTTTGTGACAGACTGGCTTTTTAATTTTTTTTTTTTAGTTGATAGCTTTTGCTTTGTGAGTCTGGTGGGTGAGTTTCTGGAGTTTGACTGAATTTTGAAAAAATAAATTTGAAATGGAGAGGGAAGAGGTAGGTAGCTCTCATAGGAGGGGGAACTGGAGGGATCAAATATAGATGCTCAGGAGATGTGTGGAAAGTGTAGAGATGCAAGATCACTCTCTCAGGATCCTGACAGTAAATGACCTGGTTTTTGAAGGTGGATTTGCAGTTGAGGGGCTAATCCACTTTAGTTTGTACACATATGTTAAAAGACATTTATCAGTCCTCCTCATGCTTTTGTATTCCTTATCTTTTCTAATTCTTAGAGTAATTTTTTTTTTTGCAGTTTCCAGAAAATAAGCCACAGCAATGATAAATTGAGTCAGTCCTCTGCCTCATTAGAGTCATCCAAATAGGCTTCCTAGTTTTAACCACCAGTTAATTACATAATATTATATATTCCCTCTCTGATTGAGTTCTTTAACCAGTTTTAGAACAGCTTGAGGTACAGAGAACTACCATGTGATCTGCTCTTATCTATAAATAAATATTTTTAAGGATATGGGTTCAAGTGTTATCAATGTGGATGATGTGTGTATTTATGTCTGTGTATGAGCTTGTGTATGTATGTAGAGGAGAATCAGGGGCTAGTTTGATATTGTCCCCACCCTTAAGCTTGTCAAAGTTTACATAGGATAATACCACTACCATGCAAAAAGCAACTTTTGAACAATACAGAGTTTACCTAAAGGTTGATTTGTCCAGCAATTTAAGGGTAAAGACCAAAGGTAATTAAATAAAGACTGACAGGGGAGCTTTTATTAGGGATGTATGTTTATAATTAAACATAAAATCAAGAAAGGTGTCCTCTTAAATTTAGACCTGAAAATTTCTTTGAGCTGATAATTGTATTTTTGCTCAATTGACCTATGTCTCTTAAAAGTTTCATTTGCTTTCTATCTCAGTAGCTTCTCTGACTTCAAAATGCCATATATAGAATTCAGCTCAGTGCTGAATGATAGAACAGAAAAAAGCTTTAGTGACTTCTATCAGATTAAGCCTGGACAATAGCTCCTAAGCAAAAAGCATAACCCTGTATCTGCAAGGGTAAAGCAAATGGCTGTGAATAATGCAGTTCAATGCAAGAAGAGAACAGAGAGGTAAAAAAGTTTCCAGGCTTACTTCTGGTTCAATTCCATGACTATCTTTTTATGTATCTGCAGTGAATACAGGATTTTCTCATTGGCTAGCCTAAAAGGCTACGAAGTTCTGCTTTTCATGCTCTTCCTTTCCATGGAGCATTTTATTGCATTCCTTTTTTTTTTTTCCCTAGGATAGTAAAACTCTTTATATCCTAATTGCTCAGTGGAGGATCCACATGCTTAGTATAATAATGAGCTGGCACAAAGCCTCGATTTCTGGAAGGCTCTGTGGATTCAGAGAAGTCACAAGGTCTGCTAAAATGAATTCCTTTTTGCTTGCAGTTGGTCCCCCAGGTAATGTAGACCAAAGAAGAAAGTTGCAACTTCAGACATTAGTGAAAAGGACCCATGATCTGGAAAGAAACTTTGTTCAAGTGAGGGCATGTCAGCCACAGAGCTTTTAAAAAATGAATCACAAAGTCCGTATGTTTTAGTGAAGTGCCACTGAAATAACTTAACATGAGCTCATTGTATAACATAAAATCACCTTTCGTTGACTCTGAGCCAAACCATTCACATTAGAGATTCAGCTGGAAGCCTGCCTAATGTTTGAGGGATTATTTCTACAAATCCAAGATAGATGGTGTGAATACTAACTGACTAATGAGAGGAGAAACTGTACAATAATGAAGGTCACTGTTGATATCCAAAAATGAGCATTCAAAATGATGTGGGGCTAGTGGCTCCAGTCCTCACAATGCAGGGTCAGCATTTTGAAAGCCATCATTCCCTCACCAGGTGTGGGTGATAGACACTCTTTCCCTGATTCCCTCCCCATGATATGGACCATGAAATACTCTTAAGGACATAGCTGCAATTTTATCCTCATATTACTACTTTTTAAATGCAGTGAGCTGTCAGTTGAAAAGTACCAGGCTCATTATGTGCTGAGGAGTTAAGAGATCAAGACTGGTTATTAAGTTAGTACTCTGTTGTGCATTTTAGGGATGATCAGGATGTCAAACTAAAATGCTAAGTATGAGTTTAGATATACTGCCTTTGCTGGTGTCATTTTTATTTCCAGTCTATGGTCTTCGGAGGGTTTTTTTTTTTTGTTTGTTTGTTTGTTTTTTAGCTCTATGCCTAACATGGGGCTCAAACTCATGACCCTGATATTAAGAGTCTCATGCTCTACCCACTAAGCCAGCCAGGTGACCCTTGTCTTTGGAGTTTTAATGCTGGTAATTTTTTTTTCAGCTTGGTGGTTTCCTCTTTATTATTAGTGTGACTCCTACCTCCCCCCCACACAATTTCTGTCCCTTCCGTCTACCCCCCCAAAAAAGAAAGTAGTGAAAGGAAGGGAATGTTGGGGTTCTGAACCCCTCGGGCAGTTAGAAAGGAACAGAAACCAAAACAATCACCTGATATGACAGCAGTTGGCCATCAACAAGTCGAAAGCAGAGTGGGCAAGGCGATAAGAGAAAGGGGAGAAAAGTGAGGTATTAAAGGCCACCTTCCCCCATTAACCCTCCTGCTAAGAGGGGTTGGAGGAGAGCCTCAAACATTAGAAAGTCTAGATCCTGAAGAAGGGAGGATGTGGTTGGGCCTGAAGGGGAGTAGTTCAAAGAAGGGGAACCACCTCTCTCTTTGTAGAATGGAACCCCCACCTTAGGGGCAATGCTGATAAGTTTTTAAAGTTTAGAAAAGTAAAATGGTACTTCGAGGCAAAAGATTGCCTCACATTGCATGGTGTATATATTCTTCCTCCAACACACTTTTCAGTAATGCTGTGAATTTTTATTACTGTAATTCCCATACTAGATTATTAGATATTAGATATATTTTTAAATTATGATGCCATTCCAAAACAGGCTCAATTATTTATCTGTTTATTTTCAATGAGTGCCTATATTGCAATAGAAGCTTGGGCTTAGAACAAGAGAGGAAATAGTTCTTCCTACTTGCATATTCTAGCTGTGTCCTAGTATCCTTCTAGTTTTATTGGCTAGAAGAATACATGTCACAAGAGGAATGATAAAAAATATAATGAGAATATTTAGTTGGGTGAAGAGAAGCCTGAGAGGAAATGTGCATTCTGTCTCCAAATATTAAAGGCTTCATAGATTTATTGAATGGATGGATAGAAGGATAAATGAATTAATAAATGAATGAACAAAAGAAAGAATGAGGAGGCATTAGTGGAAGGCACAGGGGAGCAGCATACAGTGGTTGCAATGACACACATGCTCTTCATCCCTGGGGAGCTTATGTTCTAATGGGGATGAACACAGATGAAAAGGCAATTACTCTGTAGTGCCTTAAGGAAAAGAGTGAAGAAACTGGCTTTGAGTAGCTCCATAGGGCAGAACCCAAGCAAGTGTCCGTGTTTGTTAAAGGTTTCTGTTGTTTTTGTTGCTTTTTTTTAATGAATTGTATATCAAATGACTTTCCAATTCTAATACTGAATCCAATTCAATCTAACACATGTTTATTGAAGACCTACTATGTGCAATCTACCCAGAGAGACATGGAGTATACATCTGGAAGATAATGCTGAAAGGGGCAGAATCAGTGTGATGAGAATAGTTAGAAACTTGTACTGCAGTGAATAGTTACCATCTATCCCTGCAAATGCATTTGAAGTGTCTCCAGTGTGGCATAGTCCAGGCATTAGGCCAGTATGTTCAATTCATTCAGCTAGAATAGGTAAAACACTTTTTCCTATCAAGTTTGTGATAAATCAGATTTATGTACATACTTTTCACTATATATCAAACTTTAGTGACAGTAAATGGTTTTGTGAGTTATAAACTGGTGTTTATTTCTGACCAGAGAGGAAACAAGTATCTCTTCCATATTATATCTAGGTTTCTTAGTAAAATGGTCATTGATTCAAATATTTCTTTGGAGAAATTGAAGACTGCATGGAGGACAGACTACCTCCAAAACAAGGTCTGAGGCGTTTGCTATATAACAGCCATCCTTAGAGTAGTAATGTAGCATAAAGCAGCCTGCTCTTGGCAAGGTTTCTCTAGAGTTATTTTTAGGAATTGGACTTAGCACTTGGTATTTTTATATTGTTGGATACTGGGTTAATTTTTACAGATGCTAAATTACTTCATGAAGATTAACAATTTTATGTGTGATAGAAAGTGTTGAGCTAGTTAGAAATCTCATAGAGGCTTTCAGGAGAGTTAAAAGTTCCGAGGGTGTCAAAGAGAACAAAATTATAGCAATTACGGAACTATTAAATAGTATCATTACTCTTAGCAAAACTACTCCAAACATTATTATCTTTGCTAATTTATTAGAAAGACCTCTCTTATTTGCTCTACATTACAGAATTAAGCTAGGTTCCTAGCAGGTAACATTTTTTTTTGTATGTTTCCTTTAAAAATATTTTTATAACTGCTATTGTTTGTTGTAGAAAAATTGGAAACTATAGAAAAATATGAAGAAAATGAAAAGCACCAGTATTATCATCCTGTTTCCATCTATTATTCTTGCCTTATTACTCAACTTCCTATCCCAGATTATCCCATTTGGATTTTTCTGTTAAAAATAGAGAGGGACAGAGAGAGAAGGAGAGGGGAAGAGAGAGAAAGAAAAAGTGGAATGGAGAGGAAGAGAGAGGGAAATCCATCTGGATTTGCTCTTCTGTTCCAGTCTGCAAGGCGGTGTTGGTTTCCCCAGCTAAATGCCATACAATACAGATTGGTTGTACTGCCTACCACTCTTTTTTTTTTTTAATTTAATTTTATTATGTTATGTTAGTCACTATACATTACATCATTAGTTTTTGATGTAGTGTTCCATGATTTGTTGTTTGCATATGACACCCAGTGCTCCATTCAATATATGCCCTCTTTAATATCCATCACCAGGCTAACCCATCCTCCCACCTCCCCACCCAGAACCCTCAGTTTGTTTCTCAGAGTCCATAGTCTCTCATGGTTCATCTCCCCCTCTGATTTCCCCCCCTTCATTTTTCCCTTCCTACTATCTTCTTCTTCTTTTTTTAACATATAATGTATTATTTGTTTCAGAGGTACAGGTCTGTGATTCAACAGTCTTACACAATTCACAGTGCTCTGCCTACCACTTTTAAAGAATATAAATGAATAGACAGCACTCTAAATGTATATTTGAGAAAGAAACAGTTACCTTATGAGACATAATCTTCAGGACTTTTCGTCTGCCCAATGATAAGCTTTTGAAATTTTATGGACAGTATTTTCATCCTTTGAATCCACATTCTTTAGAAACTTTCCATTCCAGAAGAAGGTATTTACTCTGTATTTGTAAAACTAATAGCACTGGGATGCTCTTCATCACACTAAAAGGAAAAATCTTCCTCTAAGGTAAATTCCAATTTATTAGTCTTGAAGATAGCAGAAAAATTACTTGTAAATTTTAAATAGCTACTATTACTCTTTATCTCTAAAAGAGTTAAATAAATGCCTTGAAGTCCAGATTCTCTGAGGTAATTTTATATACTTGTAGAACTATAGCATCCAGTTTCTGATGAGAATATTCCTAATATTCCCATTTCTCCTTTTCTAAATTAAAAATATTGAGAGCAGGTATATTCCCATGATGACTCCAGAATAGTTAAATCTTATTCTCATCTTGGTTATGTCCACATAGGCAAAAGTGAAAAGTATAGATTATTAACTTTGTAGTGGCCCTTTTAGATCACCCAACTTAGTCCCCATTTTACAAATGAAAAAACTGAGAACTTTAAAGCTTAAGTGACTGACTTAATGACAAAAAGTGAATTAACTGGAGAACCAGACCTCTGTCTGCTTTCTTTCTTACAAAACTGTCTCTACAGAATACTAGACCAAAGATGAAGAAGAAAACTTAGGTCCTAGTTCTAACTCTCCTTCTATGTAGTTTGTAGATTAGAATCATATATTTTCTTATTACTTTTAAAATTAGATCTAAACTGATCATCCTTAAGTCTACTTCACACTTCAAATTTCTATGATTTATAATAAATTTTGAAAATAATATGCTGGATTTATAATTAAAATGCCAATAGATGCCAATAGTAAACATTAATTCTCATTCATATTGCCTTCAATTTCTCACCTATGAATTTGTTTAATGAAACCAGAATTGTTAACTTAGGATGGGAGTTAGAAATTACTGAAAAAGGCATAAAGAACTGGGGAATGTGAATCATTTTTGCCCTGTATTTATTTTTCACCAAAATTCTACACTGAATTCCATGAAAATTAACACTCTGAAGTATCACAGATAACCTACTTCAGTTTACCTATCCTGACATGGAACTGATGGTTATCAAGGATTTTAGAACATCTTCAAATGTTTCTTGTCAAAAGAGAGAGAAAGAATGAAAGAGAGAAGGGGAGGTGGAACAAATGTATTTTGTCTATGGTAATTCTTTTTTTTTTTTTTAATTGAAGTATAGTTGTTAAACAATATTTTATTTCAGGTGTATATCATAGTGATTCGATGTTTATATACATTGCACAGTGCTTACCACTGTAAGTGTAGTTACCATATGTCACTATGCAGTTATTACAGTATTATTAAACTATATTCCCTATGTTGTAGTTTTTGTTCCCATGACTTATCTTACCTCTTAATCCCTCCACCTATTTTGCCCATCACTCAACTCCCCTCTAGCAACCCCCAGTTTGTTCTACTTATGAGTCTGTTTTTATTTTGTTTGTTCATTTGTTTTGTTTTTTACATTCCTCATATAAGTGAAATGATATAATATTTGTCTTTCTCTGTTTGACTTGCTTCACTTAGCATAAGTCTGCCCATGATGTCATAAATGGCAAGATCTCTCTCTTTTTTTTTTTTTTAGAGAAGGGGGATAGGGCCAGAGGGATAAGGGAGAGAGAGAATCTTAAGCAGGCTCCATGCCCAGCACAGAGCCCAATGCAAGGCTCAGTCTCACAACACTGAGATCATGACCTGAGATGAAATTAAGAGTTGGATGCTTAATGGAGTGATCCACCTAGGTGCCCCCAAGGTCTCATTCTTTTTTTTATGAGTAATATTCCATTGTGTGTGTGTGTGTGTGTGTGTGTGTATCTTCTTTATTCATTTATTGATGGACACTTGGGTTGTAAATAGTGATACAATAAACATAAGGTTGCATATGTCTCTTTGAGTTAGTGTTTTTGTTGTCTTTGGGTAAATATCTAGTAGTGGAATTAAGGGATCATGTAGTATTTCTATTTTTTAATTTTTTGATGAAACTCCATGCTGTTTTCCACAGTGGCTATACCAGTTTACATTCCCACCAATAATGTATGAGGGTTCTTTTCTCTCCATATCCTCACCAACACTCGCTATTTCTTGTCTTTTTTATTTTATTTTATTTTATTTATTTTTTTTCAGAGGGAATTGTCTTTTTTATTTTAATCATTCTGACAGGCTTAAGATGATATGTCATGGTGGGTTTTTAAAAAATTTATTATGATGATGATGATGTTCAATTACCCAGCATATAGTACATCATTAGTTTTTGATGTAGTGTTCAACGATTCATTAGTTGCGTATAACACCCAGGGTTCATCACAACACATGCCCTCCTTAATACCCATCACCCAATTACCCCATCCCCCCACCCCCCTCCCTTCTGTAACCCTCAGTTTGGTTCCCGGAGTCCAGAGTCTCTCATGGTTTGTCTCCCTCTCTGATTTCTTCCTGTTCAGTTTTCCCTCCCTTCCCTTGTGGTCCGCCACACTGTTCTTGTATTCCACATATGACTGAAACCATATGATAATTGTCTTTCTCTGCTTGACTTATTTCACTTAGTGTAATCCCCTCTAGTTCCATCCATGTCCATGCAAATGGTGGGTATTCATCCTTTCTGATGGTTGAGTAATATTCCATTATATATATGAACCATATCTTCTTTATCCATTCATCTGTTGACGGACATCTCGCTCCTTCCACCATTTAGCTATTGTGGACATTGCTGGTTTGAACATTGGGGTGCATGTGCCCTTTCTTTTCACTACATGAAAATAGTAAATACCTGGGTTAAATACCTAATAGTGTAATTCTTGGTCGTAGGGTAGCTCTATTTTTAATGTCTTGAGGAACCTCCGTACTGTTTTCCAGAGTGGCTGTACCAGCTTGCATTCCCACCAACAGTGTAAGAGGGTTCCCCTTTCTCTGTCATGGTGGTTTTGATTTCCATTTGCCTGAAGATGAGTGACATCGAGCATCTTTTGTTGTGTCTGTTGGCTGTCTGTATGTCTTTTTTGGAATAATGTCTATTTAGGTCCTCTGCCCATTTTTAATTGGATTATTTGGGGGGGTTTTGGATGTTGAGTTGTATAAGTTCTTTTATATATTTTGGATATAAACCCCCTATCAGATATATCACTTACAGATATCTTCTATTTCTTCCAAATACCTTCTATTCAGTAGGTTGCCTGTTTGTTTTGTTGGTGGTTTCCTTCACTGTGCAAAAACCTTTTATTTTGGTGTAGTTCCAATAATTTATTTTTGCTTTTGTTTCCCTTGCCTTAGGAGACATATATAGAAAAAAGGTTTGTGGCCAACATCAAAGAAATTGCTGCCTATGTTTTCTTCTAGGAGTGTTATGGTTTTAGGTCTCACATTTAGGTCTTTAACCCATTTGGAGTTTATTTGTGTGGATGGTGTATGGTGTAAGAAAGTGGTCCAGTTTCATTCTTTTTTTTTTTTTTTTTTAAAGATTTTATTTATTTATTTGACAGAGAGATAGTGAGAACAGGAACACAAGCAGGGGGAGTGGGAGAGGGAGAAGCAGGCTTCCCGCGGAGCAGGGAGCCCGATGCGGGGCTCGATCCCAGGACCCTGGGATCATGACCTGAGCTGAAGGTAGACGCTTAACGACTGAGCCACCCAGGCGCCCCTCCAGTTTCATTCTTTTGCGTGTAGCCCTTCAATTTACCCCAGTACAATTTATTGAAGAGACTGTCTTTTCCCCACTGTTTATTCTTGCCTACTTTGTCACAGATTAATTGACCATCTAAGTGAGAGTTTATTTCTGGATTTTCTATTCTGTTCCGTTGATCTATATGTCTGTTTTTGTGCCAGTACCTACTGTTTTGTTTACCGCAGCTTTGTAGTATATATTGAAACCTGGAATTGTGACAGCTCCAGGTTTGTTCTTCTTTTTCAAGATTGCTTTGGATATTCAGGGTCTTTTGTGGTTCCATACAATTTTAGTATTATTTATTCTAGCTGTTTGAAAAATGCTGTTGGTATTTTGAAAGGGATTGTGTTAAATCTGTAGTGTTCATTGGGTAGTATAGATATTTTGACAATATTCTTTCTCTAGTTGAATTCTCTCTCTTTTTTTTTTAAGATTTTATTATTTGACAGAGAGACATAGCGAGAGAGGGAACACAAGCAAGGGGAGGGGGAGAGGGGAGAAGCAGGCTTTCCGCTGAGCAGAAAGCCCGATATGGGGCTCAATCCCAGGACCCTGGGATCATGACCTGAGCCAAAGGCAGCCGCCCAATGACTGAGCCACCCACGTGCCCCTCTAGTTGAATTCTTGATTGAATTAGCAAAGAGAACAAACATGCTTATTCCAGGGCACCTGGGTGGCTCAGTTGGTTGGGCGACTGCCTTCGGCTCAGGTCATGATCCTGGAGTCCCTGGATCGAGTCCCGCATCGGGCTCCCTGCTCGGCAGGGAGTCTGCTTCTCCCTCTGACCCTCCCCCCTCTCATGTCCTTGCTCTCTCTCATTCTCTCTCTCAAATAAATAAATAAAATCTTTAAAAAAAAATGCTTATTCCAAAAGTACATGTACAAACACTAGCAGGATAGAACATGTTTTCATATCTTTGAAAAGAAGCATGTTGTAAAACAAATAAAACATTAGGTTTCTTACTGCTTTGGATTTTGAGGCATTATAATTTTTTTCTTTTCTTTCTATTTTTAATCAGAATATTATAAATTTTTAAATATTTCTGCTTCCATAACAATGCTAAAATATACTGATACCTCTCTTTTTTTCCCAAAACCTATACCTCGATTTCATCATTGCAGTCATTCATGTCCCATCTCCCTACTTTCACTTCCTTAGTCCTAGACTTCTATACCACTGCCAAAATTTTGACAAGATTTCTTTGTATGTTGAGAGGATTCAAATTTCACATTCCTCCCATATCATCATGGAGTTTAGACCATTCTGTGATTTCCTGTTACTTGTCAAATTTTATTTTATTTTTTTTATTTTTTAAAGATTTTATTTATTTTTTTGAGACAGAGAGAATGAGAGAGAGCATGAGAGTCCTTCATCAAGTGCAAAGTTCTGTGTCCTTTGCTTCAAGAACATCCAAATTTGAGAACATGACATACTATCACATACTATGTATGGTAGTACCTGAACACATAGTGGCTCCCTATTGTGTGAGTATTCGTTCCATGAGCATTATTAGTCAGAAAGCCTGCTAGGCAGAAACTACACAATTCACATTATGTCAGTATAATTTGGAGGGCTCCATGAGCTGTTTCGAATACACCAAATTAAGAGTACAAGTAGTGAGGGAACCAAGTGCTTATTTCCAAAAGGAGGGAGATATTATTCTCAGCCGTTTATTTTATTCCTTTCTTGAAGAACCTTTGTTTTTTTTCTTAAAAGGATCAGACATGATATGATTTTAGGGTTTTATCTAGTTTCTAACTGAATGGAGTATTTTCATTTTCTTCTTATTTTTTTTAAAGGTTTTATTTATTTGACAGAGAGAGACACAGTGAGAGAGGGAACACAAGCAGGGGGAGTGGGAGAGGGAGAAGCAGGCTTCCCACCAAGCAGGGAGCCCGATGCGGGGCTCGATCCCAGGACCCTGGGATCATGACCTGAGCTGAAGGCAGATGCTTAACAGCTGAGCCACCCAGGCACCCCTCATTTTCTTATTATTTTAAATAGAGAAATCTATAGTTCAGGATTTAGGTATGAGATCAACATTTGTTACGATTTTTTACAAGCCCTTGAAGCCCAAACTGTTTATATCCTGGTTCTCCAACTCCCTTCACATCCTTTATGCAGATATTCTGATATGAATTGGCTGAGCAACATTAATGGGAGCCAGCCTTGAGGATGACTTTTCATGGAGATTCTGAAAAAAAAAAAAAAAAAAAAAAAAAATGATAATGCAGTGGTGCTGCTTAATGATCTGCCCTGTCAACATTGACCTTGATTCTTTTGAGACCTTGCAGATGAAATAGATGTCCAAAGGAAAATTCCAGAATTAGAATGACTATTAAAATTATTGGCTAGAAACCATCAGTACTCAGGAGCGGATACTACTACCTTTGGCAGGAAAACAAATGTTCATACTGTGCACATGGAGAAAGTGGTTTTTTGACGGTGTCTGCCTTTTACTGGAGGATACTTGAAGTTTCAAAGATGCTACTTTGTTCTTCTGGCTCTAGGAGCAGTTAATTAGCATGTAAATTGTTCATTCGGTTTTTTGTTTTGGAACTGAGTAGAGGTCAGCATGTAAAATATCTATCTTGCTTTTACATTTAATGGGCTTTTCTATTTAAAAAGGGCTTAAGTCTAAGAATAACACATGGGAAGATAAATATGTATTTTTAATGATCAACATTTTTATTATAATGAAACAAAAATACTGGTGGGTGAGCATTCTAGTTCGTTAGTACATGGATAATGCCTAAATCTCTCAAAGTATAAAAACATTCAACAGGGCTTGATGTAGAAAAATAGGGTAGCAGAGAGGAATGATTAAGAGTGCAGGCCAAATGAAGTTACATCCTTTTGGATCATGATTGTTATTTGTCAGTTGTTTGGGAAAACCTCTTGATCTCTCTGTGCATTGTTTTGTCATTGTAAATTAGGGATAGTTAATAGTACCTGTCTCATAAGACTGTTTTGAGAGTTAATGTAAAGTGCTTAGAACAGCTCATGGTATGTAGTAGGCAATGGTGTGCTGGTAAATGGTGGACAAATGGCTCTCCAAAACAGAAGTTCTGATTTTACAGTGTTTGGCAATTTCTGTGGAGTAAATACTCCCACCATGATGCAAACACCCTCAATATGGTATCAATGGATGCTCAGTTGAAAGGAGATGTGCACAACTGGCACTCATTAGCCTATGTGAGTCATCTCCAGCATACCACTGATAGTAAGCATTAAATAAATCTTAATTGTTGTTGTTTTCATATTAAAATAATAGAAGACACTTACAGACTTTTAACCCAATCAGTTGTGCCCTATATTACGGCCATTTATTTTGATGGCATATTTAGCTTATTATTTACTACATAGAAGTCCAATATGCAATACACATTTGCTTTAGTTTCCCTGGCAGGATTAGTGTCCTAACTTTAAATTCTGCATTTTGTATTTATTAGCTTACAAGGCACCCCTTAATTTACATTACTGTATGTACCTAACATTTGCATCTCCCAGGTTCAGTGTGTTTACATTTTTGACTGTGAAGTTGTCTCCCCACTGGAGTTCTACTTTTTGCTTATGTTCTCATTGCCAGGCATAATCAATTTTGAAAAGAAAAAAAGAGAGAGAGAGAGAAAAGAACATTTGTTAAGGTAATGCCTTCCAAATGAGGAAGTAACTGCCCATTTATCAGGCTTTGATTTCTCAATAGGCTTCCCATGGTAATCCTTCTTGCAAGCATCTTTGTACTAATCTCAGGCAATATAGAGCTCAGTTCACCTTCTTTCTAGGCCAGGGTTCTTTTATTTTTATTTTTTTTATTATTATGTTATGTTAATCACCATACATTACATCATTAGTTTTTGATATAGTGTTCCATGATTCATTGTTTGCATATAACACCCAGTGCTCCAGGCAGAACATGCCCTCTTTAATACCCATCACCAGGCTAACCCATCCTCCCACCCCCCTCCCCTCCAGAACCCACAGTTTGTTTCTCAGAGTCCATAGTCTCTCATGGTTCATCTCCCCCTCCGATTTCCTCCCCTTCATTCTTCCCCTCCTGCTATCTTCTTTTTTTTTTTTTTTAACATATAATATATTATTTGTTTCAGAGGTATAGGTCTGTGATTCAACAGTCTTGCACAATTCACAGTGCTCACCATAGCACATACCTTCCCCAATGTCTATCACCCAGCGAACCCATCCCTCCCACCCCCCCACCACTCCAGCAACCCTCTGTTTGTTTCCTAAGATTAAGAATTCCTCATATCAGTGAGGTCATATGATGTCTTTCTCTGATTGACTTATTTTGCTCAGCATAATACCCTCCAGTTCCATCCATGTCGTTGCAACATTTCATTCCTTTTGATGGCTGCATAATATTCCATTGTATATATATACCACATCTTCTTTATCCATTCATCTGTCGATGGACATCTTGGCTCTTTCCACAGTTTGACTATTGTGGACATTGCTGCTAAAAACATCAGGGTGCACTTACCCCTTCAGATCCCTACATTTGTATCTTTGGGGTAAATACCCAGTAGTGCAATTGCTGGATTGTTGGTAGCTCTATTTTCAACTTTTTGAGGAACCTCCATACTGTTTTCCAGAGTGGCTGCACCCGCTTGCATTCCCACCAACAGTGTAGGAGGCTTCCCCTTTCTCCGCATCCCCGCCAACATCTGTCGTTTCCTGACTTGTTAGTTTTAGCCATTCTGACTGGTGTGAGGTGGTATCTCATTGAGGTTTTGATTTGGATTTCCCTGATGCCGAGCGATATTGAGCACTTTTTCATGTGTCTGTTGGCCATTTGGTTGTCTTTTTTGGAAAAATGTCTGTTCATGTCTTCTGCCCATTTCTTGATTGGATCATTTGTTCTTTGGGTGTTGAGTTTAGTTAAGTTCTTTATAGATTTTGGATACTAGCCCTTTATCTGATATGTCATTTGCAAATATCTTCTCCCATTCTGTCGGTTGTCTTTTGGTTTTGTTGACTGTTTCTTTTGCTTTGCAAAAGCTTTTTATCTTGATGAAGTCCCAATAGTTCATTTTTGCCCTTGCTTCCCTTGCCTTTGGCGATGTTTCTAGGAAGAAGTTGCTGCGGCTGAGGTCGAAGAGGTTGCTGCCTGTGTTCTCCTTTAGGATTTGGATGGACTTCTGTCTCACATTTAGGTCTTTCAACCATTTGGAGTCTATTTTTGTGTGTGGTGTAAGGAAATGGTCCAGTTTCATTCTTCTGCATGTGGCTGTCCAATTTTCCCAACACCATTTGTTGAAGAGACTGTCTTTTTTCCATTGGACATTCTTCCCTGCTTTGTCAAAGATGAGTTGACCATAGAGTTGAGGGTCCATTTCTGGGCTCTCTATTCTGTTCCATTGATCTATGTGTCTGTTTTTGTGCCAGTACCATACTGTCTTGATGATGACAGCTTTGTAATAGAGCTGGAAGTCTGGAATTGTGATGCCGCCAGCTTTGCTTTTCTTTTTCAACATTCCTCTGGCTATTCGGGGTCTTTTCTGGAAAAACTGAGAGCTTTCCCCCTAAGGTCAGGAACATGGCAGGGATTTCCACTATCACCACTGCTATTCAACACAGTATTAGAAGTCCTAGCCACAGCAATCAGACAACAAAAAGAAATAAAAGGCATCTAAATTGGCAAAGAAGTCAAGCTCTCACTCTTTGCAGATGACATGATACTTTATGTGGAAAACCCAAAAGACTCCACCTCGAAACTGCTAGAACTCATACAGGAATTCAGTAAAGTGGCAGGATATAAAATCAATGCACAGAAATCAGTGGCATTCCTATACACCAACAACAACACAGAAGAAAGAAATTAAGGAGTCAATCCCATTTACAGTTGCACCCAAAACCATAAGATAGCTAGTAATAAATCTAACCAAAGAGGCAAAGGATCTGTACTCAGAAAACTATAAAATAATCATGAAAGAAATTGAGGAAGACACAAAGAAATGGAAAAATGTTCCATGCTCATGGAGAAGAATAAATATTGTGAAGATATCAATGCTACCTAGAGTAATCTACACATTCAATGCAATCCCTAATCAAAATACCATCAACTTTTTTCAAAGAAATGGAACAAATAATCCTAAAATTTGTAGGCCAGGGTTTTGAGAGTGAAGTATTAGCATCTGTGATTAGTAATAAATGAGACTGAGAACCTTGTCTTGCAGAGTGACAGTAATTTTTTTTTAAGTTTAAAAATGTGGTCTAATTAATATACCAGGTTAGAACAGATATCTACATAAAGAGGGTTCAAGTGTGCATATCAAAATTTAATTTAGGTGTTAACAAAAGAAATTATCTTTATGTTGAGATTTGACAGAATGTTATACAAATTAATAACAAAGCTTCTCATGCTAGAACTGTACCATTTTTTCTGTAGAAGAGTTAGAACAAATTATTTGGAGTCTAATATTGTCAGTATGAAAATATATAACTGGCACTTCTTTGGAGTTTAGATATACACAGCTGACCATGATGTTGCTATCTTGGCTTGCCTCCTAGCTGAAACCAGGAGATGTATATCATTCAAGTTGGACTTCGTGATTTTAAAAAGAAATTTATAGTTCAATTAAGTAAAGAGTCTCACTAGTAGATTTTGGAGGATGGTTTATAAGAGTTTGGGAAAATCAGGCCATTTTGCTTTCATGAGTCACTTGCAGTTTATCCTTAGAAACTTAGCAGGGGTTGCTTTAGAGATGTCTCTACCCAGCTAAGGTGACAGGGGCCAGAGAACAGCTATTACAAGTTTTATTTTTCAGACGTTGCTAATAGTATTAGTGGCAATTATGTGCCTAGCACTTGTCCAAACTATTAAGTGCCAAGCACTTGTCCAAACTACTTATCTCCACAACAACCCTGTCTGGTAGATTATTTATTATACCAAATTTGCCAATAAGTAAATCAAGGATAAAAAAAAACCACTTATTAATTTGCCAAAGGTTATGGTTCCTAATGAGAAAACCTACTTTTCAAATTTCAGTCTCTGCTTCCACAGCCATCTTTCTTCCTCTATATCCCACTGCCTCTAGTAAGACATGGAAAAACAAGACTTATTTTAGAATTTGTTTACAAATATTTGTAAGTTGTAATTTTTTCTTAAATCTTACTAACTTGTTCAAGAAGCAATGTCTATTTTCCTGTCATTGTTCTCTATTACTGTACCTAAAAAAATAATAAATAAAAAGAGTGAAAATGGTAGATTTGGAGCATAAGAAGAGAAAAGATAAGCTTAGAAATGAAAAATATGGGGAAATGTCTGTATTATCACAGAAGGACACAAAACCTAACTCTGTTCCTTTGATACTCCATGGAAGAATAACTACTTTTCATAAACACTTGGATTCTAGAAACACAATTTATGAAGCCAAGATGTTTCTTTTCCTTTAAATTAGTTACAATTTCAAGGGTATATGAAAGAAAATCTATATTTGATGAGTATTGGAGCTATTGGGGGGATTATTTCAATATTTGGAAAAACAAAAGATTTTGAAAATAGTCACCAGTCAGAATCAGCTTTTCTATTTTAGAAAAAAGTAACTTTGAAAAGCTCACATTGCTAAAACACACAATGATCCCTATTGTGTCAATATTGTGTCAGTTGGGGTCAATCAGCTCAAACAGCCAACCCAAGGGTAACTACCATATTTCATAGAATCTAAGAAAGTACAACATAGCAACAGAACACTTGGCACACTTTGACGAGAAACTGATGAATTTAACTCTTCTTTTTCTGTTGTTAAGAACTGATGGCTTTGTATCTTTGCCTGAACCCTTTAAAATACAAACAGAAAAGCTTAATCTGTTGTGGCATGTGTTGTGTAATGGAACCAGGGACAATTGAGTCTGTTCTCTAGGGGGCACTGAATAGGGAGGATGCAAAGAAAATGCTGGCAAAACATCTGAATCTAAGTAAGCATGTATCTTGGCAAGACCATTCAGAGGCTGTTGTGAATGTGTCCAGTGGGTGAATGTGTGGTGGCATATCAGTTAGTCCTGGGCAAATGTCAAAAGGTAGTTTGACATCAAATCCAATTTTCACCAGTTACCCACAGGTGATTATTTATTCACTGCTCAGCTGCTTTAAAAGTATCTTTTTTAAACCTATGATACAGCTCTCTATTAATTCCAACTTTTATTTTAGGAAAGCAAATTCAGAAAGCATTTTTATAGGAGATAGGACAGATTATGCATATAATAAGCACCATATAACAATTTAGAAGTTTCAGGGCTGAAAACATAGAATAGAATACTGTAAGGATTTTCCTGTTTTGATAAATTACATTAACCTTGTGCTTCAGAGCAAGGATTTGACAGGTTCTGGTCAAAAATCCCTGGCAGTCATACTTTCCTGAGATGTAGATTTAAATGCTTTTCATAATTGCAGTGACTTTTTTTTTTTTTAAATCAAAGACAGTAGTTTAAAAACCCATATAACTGTGGACATTACTGGAGAGGCTTAGAAACACCAAAGTATCTAATTAAAACTTTCCTTGCTAATTAACAATAAACCTGATGGCAGGCTGAATGAATATATCTTCAGATTTCTTTTTCTTTTTTAAAATTTTTTCTCTTTTAAATCTGTTCATATGTGCTGACATTTTTTTTTTTTTAAAGATTTATTTTTGAGAGAGAGAGAGAGAGAATGAGCTGGGGGAGGGGCAGAGGGAGAAGGAGAGAAAGAATCTCAAGCCGACTCCCGCCCTGAGCACAGAACCTGATGCGGGGCTTTGTCTCAGGACCTGAGATCATGACCTGAGCCAAAATCAAGAACCAGATGCTCAACTGACTAAGCCACCCAGGTGCCCCCCTACTTTTTTAAAATTTATTTATTTTTCAGAGAGAGGCTGACTTTTATTTATTTTTTTTCCTCCTGGGTTTAGGCCTCTGAACCCTAGCTTATTTGCAAGGATGAATTATACATTTCTGAGAAGCTGATAGGAATTTTCTTCTTTTTCTTTTAATTTATTTAAATTCAATTAATTAACATATAGTATTATTAGTTTCAGAAGTAGAGTTCAGTGATTCATCACACCCAGTGTTCATTACATCATGTGCCCTCCTTAATGTCCATCACCCAGTTACCCCATCCCCCCATCCTTACCGCCCCCCCCCCAGCAAACCTCATTTTGTTTCCTATGATTAAGAGTCTTTTATGGTTTGTCTCCCTCTCTGACTTTGTCTTGTTTTATTTTTCCATTCCTTCCCCTATGCTCCTGTTTTGTTTCTTAAATTTTACATATGAGTGAAATCATATGATAATTTGTCTTTCTCTGATTGACTTATTTTGCTTAGCATTCCATCCACGTATTGCAAATGGCAATATTTAAATTTTTTGATAGCTGAGTAATATTCCATTGTGTGTGTGTGTGTGTATAACCACATCTTCTTTATCCATTCATCTATTGGTGGACATCTGGGGTCTTTCCATAGTTTGGCTATTGTGGACATTGCTATAAACACTGGAGTGCAGGTGCCCCTTCAGATCACTACATTTGTGTCTTTGGGGTAAATACCCAGTAGTGCAATTGCTGGGTCATAGGGTAGCTCTATTTTCAACTTTTTGAGGAGCCTCCATACTGTTTTCCAGAGTGGCTGCATCAGCTTGCATTCCCACCAGCAGTGTAAGAGGGTTCCCATTTCTCCGCATCCCCACGAACATCTATCATTTCCTGACTTGTTAATGGTGGAATCTCATTGTGGTTTTGATTTGTATTTCCCTGATGATGAGTGTTGAGGAGCATTTTTCATGTGTCTGTTGGCCATTTGTATGTCTTCTTTGGAAAAATGTGTTCATGTCTTCTGCCCATTTCTTGATGGGATTATTTTTCGGTATTGAGTCTGGTAAGTTCTTTATAGATTTTGTATACTAATGGTTTATTTGATAAAACATTTGCAAAAATCTTCTATTCTGTCATTGTCTTTTGGTTTTGTCGACTGTTTTCTGTGCAAAAGCTTTTTATCTTAATGAAGTCCCAATAGTTCATTTTTGCTTGTGTTTCCCTTTGGAGACATGTCTAGCAAGAAGTTGCTGTGGCCGAGGTCACAGGGGTCGCTGCCTGTATTCTCTTCTAGAATTTTGATGGATTCCTGTCTCACATTTAGGTCTTTCATCCATTTTGAATCTATTTTTGTGTATGGTGTAAGGAAATGGTCCAGTTTCATTCTTCTGCATGTGGCTGTCCAATTTTCCCAACACCATTTGTTGAAGAGACTTTTTTCCATTGGATATTCTTTCTTGCTTTGTCAAAGATTAGTTTACCATAGAGTTGGAGGTCCGTTTCTAGGTTCTTGATTCTGTTCCATTGATACATGTTTCTTTTTGTGCTGGTACCATAGTGTCTTGATGATTACAGCTTTGTAATAGAGCTTTAAGTCTGGAAATGTGATGCTACCACCTTTGGTTTTCTTTTTCAACATTCCTTTGGCTATTTGGAGTTTATCTGGTTCCATACAAATTTGGGGGGATTCTTTGTTCCATTTCATTGAAAAAAGTTGATGGTATTTTGATAGGGATTGCATTGAATGTGTAGATTGCTCTAGGTAGCATAGATATTTTCACAATATTGTTCTTCCAGTCCATGAGCATGGAACATTTTTCTATTTCTTTGTGTCTTCCTCAATTTCTTTCATGAGCATTCTATAGTTTTCAGAGTACAGATCCTTTGCCTCTTTGGTTAAGTTTATTCCTAGTTATCTTATGGTTTTGGGTGCAATTGTAAATGGGATCTACTCCTTAATTTCTCTTTCTTTTGTCTCATTGTTAATATATAGAAATGCAACTGATTTCTGTGCACTGATTTTATATCCTGGGCCACTTTGCTGAATTTCTATATGAGTTCTAGCAGTTTTGGGGTGGAGTCTTTTGGGTTTTCCACAGAGAGTGTCATGTCATCTGCAAAGAGAATGAGTTTGACTTCTTTGCCGATTCAGATGCCTTTTGTTTTTGTTGTTTGATTGCTGAGGCTAGGACTTCTAGTATTATGTTGAACAACAGTGGTGAGAGGGGACGTCACTGTTGTATTTCTGACCTTAGGGGAAAAGCTCTCAGTTTTTTCCCATTGGGAATGATATTCACTGTGGGCTTTTTGTATATGGCTTTTATGATATTGAGGTATGGTCCCTCTATCCCTTACAGTGTGAAGAGTTTTAATCAAGAACAGATGCTGTACTTTGTCAAATGCTTTGTCTGCATCTATTGAGAGGGTCATATAGTTCTTGTCCTTTCTTTTATTAATGTAGTGTATCACATTGATTGATTTGCAGATATTGAACCACTCTTGCAGCCCAGGAATAAATCCCACTTGGTTGTGGTGGGAATAATCCTTTTAATGTACTGTTGGATCCTATTGGCTAGTATCTTGGTGAGAATTTTGGCATCCATGTTCATCAGGGACATTTGTCTGTAATTCTTTTTGGTGGGGTCTTTGGTTTTAGGATCAAGGTAATGCTGGCCTCATAGAGTTTGGAAGTTTTCCTTTGATAAGAATTTTCTATGTGTAAATGCTAAAAAGATGGAAAAATCTTTTTCCGATGATCTTAAAATACATCTTTTTTAAAGATTTCATTTATTTATTTGACAGAGAGAGAGAGAGAGTGCACATAAGCAGGGAGAGTGGGAGAGGGAGAAGCATGCTCCCTACAGAGCAGGGAGCTGATGCAGGGCTCAATCCCAGGACCCTGGGATCATGACCTGAGCTGAAGGCAGACACTTAACCAACTGAGCCACCCAGGCACCCCTTAAAATACATTTTTAAATTCAATTTTTTATGGTTCCATGTTGGGTCCATAGAATACATATAGATTATTAAAAATTTCTATTGTAAAATATTAAGAAAGTGTGTATGTATGTATATGTACGTGTATATATTATATATATATAATAGATAATTCTGCACATCAAGTTAACTGATAAAGTATCAATTCTTCTAGGAATAATAGCATTATTCACTCTTAATTTATTTAGTTGAAATGTATTAAATAAATGTGTATCCCCAGCGGAGTCCTGCAAGACCTGAGCTTATTTTGCATATTGCATAATGTCTAGTAATGCTGTTAGTTTATGCTTTTCAACTGTTGGCTTCATAGGAAAATCATGAGCTTCCTGAGGATAAGAATTTGTTCTTATGTTACTGTTATACCTTCATAGCATCTCACATTGAATCTTGGATACAGAATATGCTTAGAAGTTACTGGTTGCTTTGTATGATTAAATCTTAAATTCCACACAGTGTGTATTCTGTACAGTGAATTGTATTTTTTATATTTTGATTATGATACATCTTCTACATCACACGTCTACAAACTATACCCCAAGCTTGGCCACCCATTTTTGGGGAATAAAAATTGACTGGAGCACAGGCAGCCCATTCATTTCTGTATTGTCTATAGCTGCTTTCACATGGCTATGGCAAGCTGAGTAGATGGACAGAAAACTTACAGCTCACCAAGCCAAAGCATTAACTGTCTGGCATTTGTAGGATTATAGAATTGCCAACCCCTATTTTAGATACTTATCTTTAGTGGAAAATATAAATATAATCTAAATCATTAAATTTTTTGCCTTCCCTATAAGTAAATTAGATGATAATACTTTCTAATGTTGAATATTTTAACCAAGATTTTCCAGTAAGCATAAGTATCAAAAAGAGAAGAATATAATAATGGAATATGTACCCTTTTTCTTGCCACAACTACTATATTTCTGATTGAAGACAGAGAATAGATGCATTAAAACACACCCTAAAAATGCAGTTTGGTTTCCTGCCAGGATAATCCTTCATTAAAAGCCAAGATTGGGTTTAAATTAAAAGGTTGAAACAGTCACATTGTATTAGGGGAAATATATAGCTGCCTTAAAAAAGGATTGAATTGGCTGCTCTTGGAGGCTGCCAGTCTACCTAAAGTATATTCATTAAAACACATTGAGCATTGGTTGAAATAATGACTTACTTAGTGATCTTAAAAACACAATTGTTTCATTGTTATGTTGATTTTACATGATAATGTTCATCTAGAAAAGGTAAAAAACAATCCCTTACATTCTTTGCTACATTAGGATAATCTCCTCATGCTGTAGAAAGTTGACAATCTTCTTTATTGTTTGAGATGGAAATAATGCACAGCTTCTATTTAATGCTATCTTAAAACCCAAGGAAAATACTATTAAGCACTTAACATAAAACATTATTTGAATATATTTTTTTAGATTTTATTTATTTATTTATTTATTATTTGAGAGAGAGCATGAGAGCACAAGCAGGGGGGAGGGGCATAGGGAGAGGGAAAAGCAGACTCCCTGCTGAGCAGGGAGTCCAACTTGGGGCTTGGTCCCAGGACCCTTGGATCATGACCTGAGCTGAGGGCAGATGCTTAACCGACTTAGCCACCCTTATTTGAATATTTTTAAAAGCAATCAGTGTGATTTTCAGTGAGTATTGACATATCAATTACTTGGTGTCTCATATTTCATTGGTTTTTAGACTTTTTGTTTTGTTTTATCCCATACTACTTGTCAGTCACTTTTTAGGTGGGAAATATATTTCCCTTGTATGATTGAAAAAGCACAAAAGGATTTTTCTTTACTGTAATAGCTAGATAATTTAGAAAGAAAAATGTTAAGGTCAGAGAATTAAGAGAGACCAACATTTCATATTGCTAAGAAATAACTGTCATGTGTGATATATTTTCTATAGGTTAGTATTGTACTAAGCATTATTTATAGATTATTTCTGGTATAATAACCTTTGAATACAGGGGATAATATTCCCATTCTGCTTATAAATTTCAGATATGCCAAGTAATTTGCTAAAATTCATACCATTGGTCAGTTAAAGAGCTGAGCTTGGTCTGCCTGACCAAGCAATATTAATTACTTATTTCAGGGGCTTCCTGCAGAGATAGAGGACAAAAGTACCTTTGCTATTGTTAAGAAAGATCACATCCTGGTAAAAGGTAGTAAAATAATAATACTCAGAGGAAAGTTGGTAGGAACATGTGGTTGTAGTATCTTGAGTTCTCATCCTAATAGCTGACTTTTATTGAAAATCTCTTTTCTGCATAGTGTTTTGCATTTACTTTATGCACTGATTTTCATAATCATTTGGATAATGTACTAGTATTTACTCTATATCATAGATGAGGAACCTGACTTAAAAGCTAAGTACCTTGCCCAAGGACACACAATTACTATAATTAGTGCAGATAGCATTAGCACCTACATCTGTGGCTGTTTTTTTGTTTTGTTTTGTTTTTGTTTTTGTTTTTTGGCCTGTAATCCCTGTTTTCTGCGACTTCCTGGAATTCAATAATATGAATTGGAAATCCATAAAGATCCTGTGGATGAGGTTTTAGTTGAGTGAGATTTCAAATCTCAGTAGCATACAGAATTTTTGGATGGATGTAGGAAAAGAATTAAATAAATTGTTCTTTGATATATAGGAAGTAGAGGAAAAAGATGATATTTTTGAGATATACTTAAATCAGTACTTGAATTGGTGACATGCTGGCTTCCTAGAAGTGTTCTGAATATTACTTAAAGGTTAGCTTCTCATCCTTAACACCCAGGCTATCAGCTTATTTGAAAGAGAAAATTTTGTGAAAGAAAAATCTATAAAAATTATAATTTAAATGCACTCACTATAAAAAATTTAGACTGTAGGAAAAAAACATAAATGAAAAAATCAGGACACCTGGGTGGCTCAGTCAGTTAAGCATCTGCCTTCAACTCAGATCATGATCTCAGGGTCCTGGGATGGAGCCCTACATCAGGCTCCCTACTCAGTGGGGAGCCTACTTCTCCCTCTCCCTCTCCCTCTGCTGCTACTCCTACTTCTGTTCTCTTGCTCTGTCAAATAAATAAAATCTTAAAAAAAAAATGAAACAATCACCTAAATTTCCAACCTCCCAGTGATATGCAAGAAAAGTGTTTTGTATTCCTTATGGATAATTTCTTATGTATACATACACCAAGCGGTGTGTGTGTGTGTGTGTGTGTGTGTGTGTGTGTGAGAGAGAGAGAGAGAGAGAGAGAGAGAGAAAGAGAGAAAGAGACACCAAACAAACTGACTGGCTTTAGTAAGACAAGATACTTTTTCATTTACAAAATATGGAATTTTTTTTTTTTTTTAAGATTTTTTTATTTATTTGACAGAGAGAGACACAGAGAGAGAGGGAACACAAGCAGGGGGAGTGGGAGAGGGAGAAGCAGGCTTCCCGCAGAGCAGGGAGCCCGATGCGGGGCTCGATCCCAGGACCCTGGGACCATGACCTGAGCCGAAGGCAGACGCTTAACGACTGAGCCACCCAGGCGCCCCCAAAATATGGAATTTTTGAGAGGAAATTTTTTTTTTTTTTTTTTTTTTTTAGTGTAGAGGAGTTGGACATTGAATGTGAAGAAATAAGCCCACTAATTTAGAAAAAAAGTCTGATAATCTAAAAACTCTATCCTGTCCTGTAGGAGATAAAGACAACAGTTATAGGAAGAAGCAGAAAATTCATAGATGGTAGTTTCCTGAGCAGAGACCCAGTAACCTATCCACTCAAAGCTGAATACTACAGGGAAGATGTTCAGCATGACAGGAGTGAAGGGAGATCCCATAGCAGAGAAACCATTATCTAGCTTCCCTTCATAAAACTAGTGGAACCTGCAGTCTTGTGCAGAATCTCTGCATTCAGCCTGATAAGTAGTAGCTATGACAACATGAAGTATCTTGTCAGTGGGCTTGAAAGGTACCTGTAGAGCCCTCTACTCTTCGCCTTTGACATGGGAGGTAATCCAAGAGTATCATTTGTCCCTGAGAGAGCTTGTGGAAATGGCAGGTATCCCACAGATAGTCCTAGAGAGGTTTCATTGTAAGAATGAGGAGGGAGCAGAGTGAATTATATGGACAAGGTGTGTATAAGGTAGAGGGTGATGAGGCAGAAGAATTTGTGGAATGGGGAAGACTGGTGTGGTCTGTACACATCAGTAGAATCCATCTTGGACAGATGCCCATTCACATGGCCCGGACAACTCCCTCTAAGATCAGGATGACAGAAGTTCTGGAAAAGCTTATATCACCTATGGACAGAAGGGAAGATAAAGATGGAGTGGTGGGTGGGAGAAGGGAAGGAAGAATATTTGCATTTTAGAATGCTGAAGTAATTGAATATGTATGGGCCAAAATAATTTTAAATTAAAAGTACCTGTTTTTAACGTGCGTTGGTAAATTTAAATTTTCTGCTATTAAAAGGAAATGAGGCTTTGAAAACGAAGTTAGAAATTTAAAAAAGTGCCATGTTTGCATAATTTGAGTTTTTGACTTTGAAATTGTACCTGCTATATAATTAATTTTTGCGTGAGTGAAACCATGCTAAATAAGTTGTTTTCTAACCTGTTTTTTTGGTGTACCTGCTATATAATTAATTTTGCGTGAGTGAAACCATGCTAAATAAATTGTTTTCTAACCTGTTTTTTTGGTTGTTTTTGCTTTTTATTCAACAATATATATTAGTTAGCTATTTCCTCATGACAGGACACATAGATACTCAACATCCCTTTTAATGAGTGTGTAGTGTCCATTGTATATTTTCTAACCAGTATCCAATGTTGGACATTTAATCTGTTTTTATGTATTATTTTCTTTTAATACAATTTCAGGCATGACTTTTTTGTAATCATTGCAAAGAAAGTAGTTTGTTTTTGTTTTGTTTTTCATCTATTTTGTCTGTTATGTCCTACATTTGTTTTACTTTTTTTTTTTTTCGTTTTGTTTTACTTTAAGCTGTGTTTTTATACTTTGAGAAGTCTTTCACAGTATGGAAATTATGACTAGCAGTTTCCTTACTGTTTAACCATAATATCCTAGTCTTTTTATATATTTCATTTTAATAGATCTTCATTTGATTTCTGGTATGTAATCACTTACGTTATTTTCCCCATAGTTCCATATTCCCTAAGACAGAACATAATGAAAAATGAAATTCTATATAACTGTTAGAAACTGTAAAGGAAAATATTTCCATTTAATTTATATTGTTTTATTTTGTTATTGCATTCTATTAGTGTACACAGGTAAAACTTAACTAGAATTTAAATCTGTAAGGAAAATAAACAATATTCTATACTGTAAGATAGACAAAATGTTTGTCATACTTTAGGGGGAAAGGCGTATTGTATATATCAAGTCACATACCTAAGTCTGGCTGATTATATAAAAGAGGATATGCCTATTTAATGAAACTCAATTGTTTTAATATGCCTATTTTCTCTTTTTATTCTTTAAACAGAGTTATGGTTCAATTGTTTAAATATAGGCATGCTCTTTTAATCTTTGGAAAAATGCCTTTTTTTTAAAGTTTTTATTTTAATTCCAGTTAGTTAACATACTGTATTATATTAGTTTCAGGTGTACAATACAGTGATTGAATAGTTCCATACATCACACTGTGCTCACCATGACAAGTGTACTCCTTAATCTCCATCACCTACTTAACCCATTCCCCCACCTACCTCCCCTCTGGTAACCATCAGTTTGTTCTCTATAATTAAAAGTCTGTTTCTTCCTTTGTCACTATCTCATTTTCTTCCCTTTGCTTGTTTGTTTTGTTTCTTAAACTTCACATAGGAATGAAATCACATGGTACTTAGCTTTCTCTGACTTACTTCACTTAGCATTATACTCTATCTCCATCCACATAGTTGCAAATGGCAAGATTTCATTCTTTCTATGACTGAATCATATTCCATTGTAAAAATATACCACATCTTCTTTATCCATTCATCAATCAATGGACACTTGGACTGTTTCCATGTTTTGGCTATTGTAAATAGTGCTGCTATAAACATTGGGGGGCATGTATCCCTTTGAATCAGTGTTTGTGTATCCTTTGGGTAAATATCTAGTCCTGTGATTGCTGAATCCTAGGGTAGTTTTATTTTTAACTTTTTGAGGAACCTCCCTACTGCTTTCCACCATGGCTGCAGCAGTTTGTGTTGCCACCAACAGCGCAAGAGGGTTCCTTTTTCTCCACATCCTCGCCAACACCTGTTGTTTCTTGTGTTGTTGATTTTAGCCATTCTGATAGGTGTGAGGTGATTATCTCATTGTAGTTTTGATTTGCATTTCCCTGATGGAAAGTGATGATAAGCATCTTTTCATGTGTCTATTGGCCACGTGTATGTCTTCTTTGGAGAATGGTCTGTTGAGGTCTTTTGCCCTCTTTTTAATTGGATTATTTGTGTTTTGGGTGTTGAGCTTTATAAGTTCTTTATATATTTTGGATACTCTTTATTGGATATGTCATTTGCAAAGATCTTCTCCCATTCGGTAGATTGCCTTTTAGTTTTATTGATTGTTTCCTTCTCTATGCAGAAGCTTTTTATTTTGACGCATTCCCAATAGATTATTTTTGCTTTTGTTTTGTTTTATTTTTGTTCCTTGCCTCAGGAGACATCGAGAAAGAAGTTGCTATGGTCAATGTCAAAGAAGTTGCTGCCTGTGTTCTCTACTAGGATTTTATGGTTTCAGGTCTCACATTTAGGTATTAAATCCATTTTGAACTTACTTTTGTATGTGGTATAAGAAAGTGGTCCAGTTTCATTCTTTTGCATGTTGCTGTCCAGTTTGGAAAAAAATGTTTTTAAAATAAAATTTTCATTCTTCTTGGATAGAGTTTTTTTTTATTATTATGTTCAGTTAGCCAACATATTGTACATCATTAGTTTTTGATGTAGTGTTCAACGATTCATTAGTTGCATGTAACACCCTGTTCTCATCACAACACGTGCCCTTCTTAATACCCATCATGAAATTACCCCATCCCCCCACCCCCTCTCCCTCTAACCCTCAGTTTGGTTCCCGGAGTCCAGATTGTCTCATGGTTTGTCTCCCTCTCTGATTTCTTCCCCTTCGGTTTTCCCTTCCTTCCCCTGTGGTCCTCTGCACTATTCCTTATGCTCCACATATGAGTGAAACCATATGATTGTCCTTCTCTGCTTGACTTATTTCACTTAGCATAATCCCTTCCAGTTCTATGCATGATGATGCCAATAGTAGGTATTCATCCTTTCTGATGGCCCAGTGATGTGAACCACATCTTCTTTATCTATTCATCTATTGAAGGACATCTCGGCTCCTATCTTGGCTATATTGGACATTGGATAGAGACTTTTTAAAGAACATTTTAAGAAGTTTGGTATGGGGGATTTCTTGGGGGGGGCAAGGGGAGAAAATAGATGTTCATAGCAAATGTGACTGTTTATTCAGCAGTGAATATTAGGAAATTCTCAATAACATCAGAGAGCAAGAATTTAATAATTGCTAGAGGAAAAAGTGATTGAGGTGATGATTAAATGATTCAATGGCCAACAAATTTGCTGTCAGGGAGTCAGCAGATGCTTATGCTATAGATGGCTGCTCTCTAATGATAGTAGTGCATCTTATACCTGAATTATATTTTAGTATTGTTTTGTGGCAGCTACTGAGTTTACTTCTATGTTTTACCACTAAAGCATAAACAAGGCTCGGATTGACATCATGCTTGAGCAGAGCTTTAATAATTTAATTTAATTTAATTTAACTTATTTTTCTTTTACTTAAATTTTAATGAACATGCAGTGAAATATTGGTTTCTGGAGTAGAATTCAGTGATTTATCATTTACATACAACACTCATTGTTCATCATAATAAGTGCCCTCTTTAATACCCATTACTCATCTAGTCCAACCTCCACCCTCCTCCCTTCATCAACCCAGTTGTTCTCTATTTTTAAAAAGTCCCTTATGGTTTGTTTCCCTCTATCCTTCATATGTCCATCTGTTTTCTTTCTTAAATTCCATATATGAGTGAGATCATAAGGTGTTTGTCTTTCTCTGACTTATTTCATCTAGCATAATACACTCTAGCTCTATACATGTTGTTGCAAATGGCAAGGTTTCATTTTTTCTATGGCTGAATAATATTCCATTGTGTATGTGTATGTATATATATACTTACATATATCTTAATACATTCATCAGTCAATTGACATTTGGGCTCTCTTCATAGTTTGGCTGTTGCTGGTAATGTGGCTGTAAACATTGGGGTGCATCTACACCTTCAAATATGTATTTTTATATCCTGTGGGTAAATACCTACTAGTGCAATTACTGGATCATAGGGTAGCTCTATTTTTAACTTTTTGAGGACTCTCCATACTGTTCTTCAGAGTGGCTGCACCAGTTTGCATTCCCACCAACAGTGCAATAGGGTTCCCCATTCTCTGCATCACCTGTTGTTTCTTGTGTTGTTAATTGCAGTCATTCTGACAGGTGTGAGGTGGTATCTCCTCCTTTTGATATGTCTTTCCCTTGTAAGTGATGTTGAGCATCTTTTCATGTATTTGTAAGCCATCTGTATGTCTTCTTTGGAGAGATGTCTATTCACGTCTCCTGCCCATTTCTTAACTGGATTGTTATTTTGGTGTTGAATTTGATAAGTTCTTTATAGGTTTTGGATAGTAACCCATTATCAGATATATCATTTGTGAATATCTTCTCCTATTCCATAGGTTGCATTTTAGTTCTTTTGATTGTTTCCTTCACTGTGCAGAAGCTTTTTATCTTGATGAAGTACCAGTAGTTCATCTTTGCTTTTGTTTCCCTTGCCTCCAGGGACGTGTCTAGTAAGAAGTTGCTGCAGTGGGGGTCAAAGAGGTTGCTGCCTATATTTTCCGCTAAGATTTTGATGGTTTCATGTCTCACATTTAGGTCTTTCGCCCATTTGAGTCTATTTTTGTGTATGGTATAAGAAAGTTGTCCACTTTTATTCTTTTGCATATTGCTGACCAGTTTCCTCAACACCATTTGTTGAAGAGACATTTTTCCATTGGACATTCTTTCCTCCCTTGTCGAAGATTAGTTGGCCATAGAGTAGTGTGAGGGTCCATTTCTGGGTTCTCTATTCTGTTCCATTGATCTATGTGTCTGTTTTTGTGCCAGTACCATATGGTCTTGATGACTACAGCTTTGTAATAAGGCCTGAAATCTGGCATGGTGATACCTCCAGTTTGTGTTTCCCTTTCCCCCCTCCAGAATTGCTTTGGCTATTCGGGGTCTTTCGTGGTTCCAGAAAAATTTTAGGATTGTTTGTTTTAGCTCTGTGAAAAATGCTGGTAGAATTTTGATAAAGATTGAATTATATTTGTGGATTGCTTTGGGTAGTATAGGCATTTTAACAATGTTTGCTCTTCCAATCCATGAGCATGGAATCCTTTTCCATTTCTTTGTGTCCTCTTCAATTTCTTTCATAAGTGTTCTACAGTTTTCAGAGTACAGATCTTTTACCTCTTTAGTTAGGTTTATTCCTAGATATCTTATTGTTTTTGGTGCAATTGCAAATGGGATCAATTCCTTGATATCTTTTTCTGTTGTATCATTATTGGTCTATAGAAATGCAACAGATTTGTGCACATTGATTTTATATCCTGTGACTTTGCTGGATTCATGTATTCTAGCAATTTTTTGGTAGAGTCTTTCAGGTTTTCTACATGGAGTATCATGTCATCAGCAGAGCTGTCATTTTAAAGAAACTGAGTTACCAAGGTAGAAGGGACAGGTAAAAGTGATAGCACTAGAGAAACATAGAGGAAAATAGAAACTTGAAGGGATATTGACTTTATAAGAATATGAATCATTGATGGTTACTTATAAAGAAATGCTTTTTTTTGCACGTGCTCTGGAAATGTGGGTAGGTCTTTGAAAGGCAGAAAGAATTCTATGTAGAGAGAATGGTACCAACAAGTACAAAAAGTGGGGAAAAGTAGGAGGAAATATTAAGGGAAGAGTGGAGTGTTGAATGCTTGAAGAGAAGTATTAGGTACTTTAAGACTGGAAAGAGAGACTGGCTTGAATGAGCTTTCAGGGAGAGTAACCTTTAATTGCACATAAGTGATTCTGCAACTGAGCTGTTGAATATGGTAGCTCAAAGTCACATTAAAATAAGCCATAAGTATAAAATACACATCATATTTGGAAGACTTAGTATGAAAAAATATGTAAAATATCTCATTAATAATTTTTTACTAATGACATGTTAAAATTATATTTTAGATGCAGTTAAGTAAAACATGTTATCTATATATTATATATTATAAAAATTCACTTGTTTCTCTTTAATGTGGCTAGTAGAATATTTAAAATTACATACTTGGCTCATGTATGGACTTGTATTTGTGGCTCTTATATTTCTATTGGGTGGTGCTAGTCTAGACTTTTATCTGAAAATAATAACTATTTGGGTGGTTAAGGACATATTAGTAAAGGTTTAGACTTATTATGTTGGGGGGAACATTGGCTTATCTACACTGAAGGGTAGAATAGAGAGTGAAAAATGTAGGATTGCAGCTTGGAGAACAGAAACTAGAGACATCTCATGGAGTTATTCACATAGAAATATTTGTGAGCCTAAGCTGTGAAGGAATGAATATGAGTAATATCTCCTAGGGAAGAAGTGTCTACAGAGGAGAGGTAAGAGCAGAGGACAAACCTGAGCAATGTCAGGTTGAGCACAATTTTTACCTTTGAATTTTAAACATTTTGAGATATAATTTCTAGAAAAGGTATTGGCAGAAACAAACAAAAAACCCAAACCATCACCAACCTTATTGAATGAATGCTGCATTCAAGATCAGTTTCAAGAGGTAGATCCAGAAGGCTGAGGGGTTCAGTGATTTTTCATCCCTTGTATGTTTACATAGTAAAGAAATTCATAGTAAAGAATTTAATCCATAGTTAATCAAGGAAAGATATTTTGCAAGATGGAAGATTACAGATAAGAAAGGTAAAAAAACAAAAGTACAAATATGAAAGGATTCTCTAGGGTTTGCCATGACTAAATGTGCTGTCTGTGGCAGAATGAGATATTGTTTAAAAAATGAAATAATTACACTCATAATTGTTCCTCCCCATAAAAGGGGACATATGAAATCCTGACAAGCTGTGAAATCTCCACCTCAAGGGATAATTTGCTAGGTTTGACATTTTCAGGTATTGATGAGTTTTGCCCACTGCATGTATTAATGGAAGGATGAACAGTTGAGCTTCATTTCTTAAGAATGATTGAGACCTTGAAACTTTCCATGGTTTCACTAGTGATTACAGTGTTGGAAAGGCTTGCATCACAAGGAGCCTGTGCCCAAGCTGACTCCAAAGCAGACCTTTGCCCAGAGCCAGGGTACACCTTTCAATGAAGAGGAAAGACCAACCACACAGTGGTGGTGCTGGGAATCGCACTGCAAAGGCTACCTGTGTAATTGGACAGATTGAGAGATATGGATATTTTATATTTGAAAATACAAAAGAATATAAAGCAGACCATGAAATCCTAGCTCAGATTTATCCTCTTTACAAACTCTGGAATAGGAAACACATTGTAATTTAATCAAATAATACATGCAGGACACAAATTTCCAGAGATTAATTTAGATGTTGAACAGTTCAACCCATCAGAAAGGTACTAGTGCTTTTAAGATCCATAAATTTGATCAGATTAAGGTAGTCATTCAAATTTACCTTCCAATATCAGAGGAAAACACTGTGTTATCCTTTGAACCAGGGGCAAATTAGCCCCTTTGTGGTTTTGGCCTGATTTTGGAAGGATCTATTAAGAATCACTCATAAAACTTGTTAAAATGCACATTCTTGGGTTTAAGAGTCAACAGATCTTCAATAGTAACCAGCTTTTTGCTTTTTAAACTATCATCCTAGGTTGCTTTGATGCAGAAATACTTAGAGCAAAGCTTTTATTGTTTTATTTTGTTGCTAAATTAATAAAAATAATTGAAATACACTTGACATACGTTATTGTATTAATTTCAGGTATATACCATATTGATTTGTTATTTATATACATTATACCATGCTCACCATGATACATGTAGTAACCATCTGTCACCATGTAAAGTTATTACAATATTGTTTACTATATTCCCTGTGCTCTACTTTTCATCCCTGTGACTTATTTTATGACTGTATGTTTGAATCTCTTAATCCCCTTCACCTATTTTCCCTATCCCTCCACCCACCTCTTCTCAAGTAACTACCAGTTTGTTCTATTTGTGAGTCAGTTATGTCTTGTTTATTCATTTGTTTTGTTTTTTTTAGATTGCATATATTAGTGACATCATATGGTATTTATCTTTCTCAGTCTGACTTACTTCACTTAGCATAATATCCTCTAAGCATTTTGTCATAAATGGCAAGATCTCATTCTTTTTTATGACTGAGTAATATTCCATTGTATGCATATGTATGCACACATCTTCTTTGCCCATTCATGTATCAGTGGGCACTTAGGTTGTGTCCATATCTTGGCTATTATAAATAATGCTGCAATAAACATAGGGGTGCATATATCTTTTCAAATTAGTGGTTTCACCTTCTTCAGGTAAAAACTCAGACATGAAATTACTGGATTGTTTGGTATTTTTAATACTTTGAGGAATCTCCATACTGCTTTTCACAATGGCTGTACCAGTTTACATTCCCACCTGCAGTACATGATGTTTCCCTTTACTCCAGATTATTGTCAACATTATTTCTTGTCTTTTTGATAATAGCCATCCAAACAATTGTAAGGTAATATCTTATTGTGGTTTTGGTTTGCATTCCCCTGATGATTAGCAATGAGAATCTTTTCATGTGTCTGGCCATCTACATGTCTTCTTTGGAGAAATGTCTATTCAGGTGTTTTGACTGTTTTTTAATCGGATGATTTGTGTGTGTTGAGTTGTAGGAGTTCTTTTTTTTAATATATTTTTTTTGTTGTAAAATCAAAGTACTACTTTATTAAATGAGTTGTGTTACACAATATGAACATCAATATAATTACAATTGTAAAAAAAATTTTATAACAAGGATGGACTGATTTTCAGATTTGCAATCAGAGTCAACTGTACATTTACACAGAATTGTCTTTGCATGAAGCCCAAAAAGGAACAACATAAAAATGAGTATTTCTGTAGCCCCTTTATTTTTGCTGATCAACAGTTTGTTAGAAAAGCAGCTGCAGGTTTGTTACCTAAGGTCTGAGACAGTAGAAGAATCAAAGGTGTCATGAATTCACCTGTAAACAACAGGAGTTCTTTATATAGTTTGGATACTAACCCCTTATCAGAGCATTTGAAAATATCTTCTCCCATTCAGTAGGTTGTCTTTTTGTTTTATTGATGGTTTCCTTCACTGTGCAAAAGCTTTTTAGTTTGATGTAATCCTAATGGTTTATTTTTGCTTTTGTTGCCCTTGCCTGAGGAGACAGATGCAAAAAAAATACTAAGACCAATTTTGGACCATAGCTTTAAGTAACAAACTTCCTAGGATAAGGTATCTACCCTATCCCTTAAAGTGAAATGTTACTTTGGATGAGGAACTGACTTTTTAGGATCAACTGATGCTGATTAGAAATACATGAATTAAGCATCTCTTGTTGCTTTTGGAAACCATGATTCCACGTTAAACCAACTAGTAATTGAATATTTGAAATCACTAATACTGCATTTATTTATGGATACATATTATCTGTGAAAATCAGAATAAAAATACAGAAAGTGTTTACATGAAAGTTTCAGTCTTGTTTTCTTTTTCTTTTTTTTTTTTAAAGATTTTATTTATTTGACAGAGAGAGACAGCGAGAGCAGGAACACAAGCAGGGGGAGTGGGAGAGGGAAAAGCAGGCCTCCCGCCGAGCAGGGAGCCCGATGTGGGACTCGATCCCGGGACCCCAGGATCATGACCTGAGCCGAAGGCAGACGCTTAATGACTGAGCCACCCAGGCGCCCATCAGTCTTGTTTTCTATGGTTGTTATTTAAGCCTTATAACTCTCCGTAGTTTTACTAATTGCTAAGCTGCTCAATATCCAGAAATATCTAGTACCCCATTTCTTGTTTTTCTAGAAGTGGGTTTACAATAAATAAGTAGTAAATGATATGTCAACACAGTTACAGTTTATAACAAACATAATACAATTTCTATCACTGGTACCTATCTTGTGCGATTTTATTCACTAAGTTACCCATTGTGATGGAATGTTATTGTGGAATATTAACTAATGGCATGCTCCTTTTTCCCTACTGCCACATTGCAGTAGTCTCTGAGACTTACCCCCTTTGGCTACGGAGATAGAAAGGCTTTGTAGCCTTTGTTGTACAGGGATCTGCCATCACAGCACAGTCAGAAGACATCAATTTCAGACATAAAATAGAAGGTTTTGGAAGAATTCTTGAAGTCTCATTGCCCTGTTATTGCTGCTATAACAAATTATCACAAAATTGGTGGCTTAAAACAAAAACAAACTTATTATTTTACAATCCTGGGGCTAAGAAGTCCAAAATGGATCATCAGGGCTGCATTTCATCTGGATTCTGTAGTAGAGAATCTGTTCCCTTGACCTTTAAAGTGTCTAGAAGCTGACTGATTCCTTAGTTTATGGTCCCTTTTTCTATCTTTGAGGGCAGCGACATAACCTCTTCAAATCTCTCTCTGACTCTGACTCAGTGTCTTTCTCTCATAAGGACCCTTGTGATGACATTGGCCCACCCAGTAACCCTGGATAATCTCTTCCTCTCATGATCCTTAACTTAATCACATTTTAAAGTCCCTTTTGCCATGTAAGGTAGCATATTAATCGGTTCCAGGGACTAGGTTGTGAACATCTTTGGGGAGCCATTATTCTGTCTACCTCATCTACCAGTGATAAAACCTTTTGGCTGGTATGAGAGTCAATTGGAACTCAAGAGGGTTTGGCATTGGAGTGTCTTCAAGAAAACTTTACTCTTTGTCTATTTCAAGTTAATTATGAGACTACCTCAGGAAACTATGGGAGTATGAGAATATAGGACATTTTTTCTCATTTCTTGAGCAGAGCCCAAGAAAGATTTTCTACACGAGCTTATTGCAGCACTAGAGGATTTAAAGGGGGAGGGACAGCTGGTATTTTAGGCTTAGATGTATAAACTGCACTATCACCCTTGATTCTCCAGAGTCCTTAGGGTGGTAGAGAAGAGCACCTGTGAATTTTCTGTGATACACAGAGGCACTTAGATGTGGCTGAGGGAGAGTAAACTAATCAAATCAATCTCATAAGTAGATCGTACAGAGTAACTTAAACAATGATCTGAGACCTGTATGCCATTTGGGAGGTATGACCACTTTGAGGACAGATAGGGTAGTGCTCATGCAATGTTTGTCAACATGGATAAGTGATGACCAGGAATCCAGTGCCCTCCATCAATACCATGTAAGCTTTCTAGGAATTTGGTGCCTCTTTAGAGGGAATGGGAAGAAAAAACTTGAATTGACTCGAGTAGACACTTGAAATGGCTAACTTTATCTGGGTTAAGTTTTCTGCCATTAGGCTGAATGGAGGCTCAAAATAGAGATTAAACTCTATTACTTTATAGTTAATGTTTGGTGTTCATACAGTTATGGTTAACCATATTATAACTCTATATTTTTGAGAAATCTTCAAATTTTCAGGTATAACATCATGGAGGGCCTAGGACAAATTAGGATATCATGAACGCTTCTTTAGCTTTCATTTATTCTTCACATTTTTTTGTTTATATTTTATTCTGTTTCTTAAGCTTCTGTCTAGATATCCCACTGACTGGTGCTTATTAAAAATGTAGTGCTCTGGGGTGCCTGGGTGGCTCAGTTGGTTAAACGACTGCCTTCGGCTCAGGTCATGATCCTGGAGTCCCGGGATCGAGTCCCGCATCGGGCTCCCTGCTCAGCAGGGAGTCTGCTTCTCCCTCTAACCCTCCCCCCTCTCATGCTCTCTCTTTCTCATTCTCTCTCTCAAATAAATAAATAAATCTTAAAAAAAATAAAAAATAAAAATGTAGTGCTCTAATACATGGCTCAAGCAATAAGGTATTTATTTACTTTTATAACTAGAAAATCCTGTGAGAATGCAAGCTTTAGGGTTGATTTGATCCAAATATTAATGATGTGGATCGCGTCATTGAGGTGGCAGTCCCTTGTCTCTGTGGTCTCTCAGTGCTGTCCTCTACATATTCAACTTGTCCTAAAGCTGGCTTACCTCATTATTGCAACAAGGCTTTCATCTATAAGCATCTATGACTAACAGTGTTTGTATAGACCTAGGGGAGGAAAGGGATTTTCTTTCCCTAACCATCAAATAAACATCCTGAGACTTACTTTGACAAGAATAATTTGGTTACATACCCACTCCTAAGCCATTAACTCTATCATTAGAATCCCATGTTCTGATTGATGTAGGCCTTACTTATGTTATCATACCTGATTCCAAAAAAGGCCCAAATAGTTCAGATCCATCAGAGTCCATCTCTGGAGCTGGGGTGAGTCAATCTTATACTACTTAGCAATGAGGGATGGATAGAAGATATGCACTTCTTACATTGCCCTTATCAGTAAAAACCCTCTGTGTTTCTCTCATCATATTCCTTTATATAATCTTCTCAAGATTTCTAAGGCATCGATTTTGTTAATTTGATAAGCTAGGTTGTTTCACTGAGAGTATTCAGAAGAGAATACATGACTCTTTTGAGCCAATGGGCTGCTTTTATTGTACTAGAAAATTAGAGCAATTTTAAGCATAGTAGATAAAACTAGGGAGCATCTTTAGGGTGCCACAAATAAAATAGTCCTTGACAAATGATTGAACATAAAGTTTTGCATTTTTAAAGGCTGGAGGGACAGTGGCCTTAAAATCAATGGGGGACTGTTTATGGTGCTGATTAAGGCACTTTTGGACAAGATGAGTCATTGATAAACTAGAATAAAATGGCTCATCTTTGTGTATTGAGAGACTCTTAACATGCACATTATGGATCCTGGGGGGTGATTTCACTCTGTATTTGAAAGTCAAATTTGGGACCTCTTTTTTTGCAAGTCTGTTTGACACAATAGGCTATAATGGGTCTTTAGACTTCTTAGAGTCCAACCTACTCATAAAATTATTCACTATAATGGCTCCTTTGGAGCAGTGACAGGCCTCGATATAAATGTTTGTTAAGAACAGTTTTGCTGATTACATCTTCAGTGATGGCAAATAAAAGCTTAAGGGATGGCAAGGATTTTAGAGACAAGTTAACTGTTTTTATCAGATGACAAGACTACAAGTCAGAAAAGAAACAGAGTTACTGACTCAGTGTATATACTATTCTTAGAGCCTGAGAGGTTTTATATATATGGACCTTTTTTCTTTTTTTTTGCACAATGTGTTTTACACAGATTGGAATATACATGTAAAGTGTGTTGGAAAATGCACAAAGGTATATGAATATTTTTGTTCTATGTATATGGTGTACAAAAATTACATAAATATTTGGATGGATAAATAAAGTAGGTACTCTTTTACTTGCTGTTTTTCATGAATTTTTAGAACTAATTAGTGGTTCTGAAATATGTTCTAATTTCTTTATAGAAGAAATGGAGGCACAGTTTATTAACTTGTAGTCGTATGATAAACCAATTTGTATTTATTTTTTGAGTAGTAATGAGGAATGAACTTTATCAAGAAAATTTAGTTAGCATTTCAGAACTTCAAATTTTACTAATTTGTTTGACACCTTGTATCCTTGGAATGAGCATAGTTAAGAGTATCTGAGCACAAGAAGATCCAGTATTGCATTTGGGATTGAGTTATACCAACAATACTGGGTATGTTTCTAGAGCTAACCTATCATCTGCCTTCCTGGATGAAAAGCTTTATGAGACAGAATGACCTACAGGTAGAACTCAAAAAAAATTTGATATCCTTTTGTCACTAATCTTTACCTTGTGAAGGAACAGTAACTTTGTTGTGTGTGTGTGTGTGTGTATAAAGTTGTACATATGTGTCAAATTTATAATACTTATTAATAGCAACCCAGACTGCTTTTGTCTTCACAGGATATTAGAATATTAGTGTTAATCAAGTTAACTTTTTTATCATACATAAGAAAACTCAGGCTAGAGACTTCATTCTTGGACTCACAGTTGCTAAATAGGAAAATTGCTCTCTTTGGCAATTTGTATACTACTATACTACACACTACTATATTTGTATGAATTTGCACTTTATTCTAATTACAACAGGAAGTCTCTGGAGGAATTTTATTTATTTTTTGTTAATTTTTTAAAGATTTTATTTTATTTATTTGACAGAGAGAGACACAGCGAGAGAGGGAACATGAATGAGCAGGGGGCAGTGAGAGAGGGAGAAGCAGGCTTCCCGTCGAGCAGGGAGCCTGATGTGGGGCTCGATCCCAGGACCCCGGGATCATGACCTGAGCCAAAGGCAGACGCTTAATGACTGAGCCACCCAGGTGCCCCTCTGGAGGAATTTTAAATGACAGAATGGTGTGGTTTGGCTTATATTTAAAAAGGAGACCATTACTGATACTGTGAGAGCAGAGGATGGATTGGTCAGGAGCAAGACTGGAAGTGGGAGGTACATTGGGATGCTCCTGTGAGACATTTAGAGTTCTGGGATGGAAATGATGGCTATGGAATAGAGAAATTGGCACATGGATAATATTTAAAAGTAGAATAATAAAATGGCTCTTAGGAGAGACACAGAGAATTAACAATGATTCCTAGATTTCTGACTTTGTTAATGGGATGGATGCTGGGATTGCAGTGCTGTTTATAGGTGTGAGGAACTCTAGATAAGGTAGTAAATTTTTTGGATATTTTTGGTGAGAAATTAAGATCCACACCTACACTATACTATCAGAGTTGATTTAGATGCCCTTCCTTTATACTTCCATGGTAAGCATAGTTTTTGTTTCTGTTGTGAAATACATTTCTAATTGCCTACCCTGTGTTATTTTTTTCCCCATTACAAGAGAATCCTGGTTTTGTTGATGGCAGCAGCATTTTCCTTGCCTCCCATGCAGTAGAGGTGACAAACCTGGTCAATGAGATGAGAGTACTGTTGGGTGGGGCTTCTAAGAAAGATTTAAAAAGGACACAGATTCAGATGGCAATTTTATTTATTTATTTTATTTTGCTTTTTTAAATTTATTTTTATTTTATTTTATTTTTTGCCTACTGTCTGCCTGAAATGTGGATGCAATCACTAGAACTATAGCCACCATATTACCACCAACCTTGAAAAGCCAAAACCAATCACATAGATTTGACCTTGGTCTTGTTATTGTGGTGTTACTCCAATAGTTCTGAGTTGACTTCCTCTATATGCCTTGGTATGTAAGAAAATGAAGCTCATTCTGTTGAGCCACTGTTATCTGAGTTTCCTGTTCTATGCAGTCAAATCACTCTGATAGCATTCTCCACACTGTGTGTTGTAAATTGTGGTGGTTTCCTGTCTTCCGCACCAGATAAATTCCTTGAGTTCAGAATCCTTGCCTTAGCTATCTTTGTATTCCTGGCACTCAGCACAGGATTAACAAATGATAAGCATCATAAAAGTTAGTCAAAGTAACTTGATAAATAATTGCATCACCAACATAGGTAAGATAAATAAGACATGGAATAGCGATAAGACTGGAATGCTTGGATTTATTTATCATGTGTAGTCTAGTCTTACAAGGAGAAACTTCTCATCATGTTCTTCTTTTACCCACAGTTAATATCGAAAGAAATCTCAGTGTACCACAGCATTCTCCGCCCCCCATAAATATGATTCCTCAAGTTATCTGTAGTCTTTCCAAAGGTCTCAAGTTTATATGAATTTATAATATGCAAAACACTTTCATGTTGGTATCATGTTTGACCCTAACTGGAAACATTTCCATTTTACTGATAGAGAAATAAGATCTAAAACACCTAAGTGACATAAACAAAATCACAATAAATGTTGGCAGAATTGCAACAGAAAATCCAAAATTTCTTCAAATCTGTATCAGTGTCATTTTCAAGACATCTCATCAGGTACTTTTTAAATAATGAAAGATTAAATTTAGATATAATATTTAATAAGATATACAAAATGTATAAATTATGCATAATGCAACTAATATATAACAAAAATGTGTAAAATATTAAGATATATGAATTAGAAGTATTTTATTTTTTTCTCTTTATTTGATATACTCATAACCGAATAATACTCGGTTAAACAATTTTCAATTATAATCATACCCTGAAAAATAGGGGGCTTAAATATAATTTTATGGGTTCTTTCCAGATAAGTCTTGTCTAGTTTGAATTCCTATGTTGACACATGTTATCTCTTGAAAATACTGTGAGTTAAAAGTATTTTATTTGTAGTGGAGGCTATGTAACGTTTCTCTGAAAATAGTTAAGTATTGCAAGTGGACACAAAGCTAGACTAATGGAATACCCCATTTGTCCAATATAGGATACTTTTAGTATCAAAACATAATGATATTATCAGATTATATCTCATTATATTAAAATACAACTTGAGCTTGTACTACTAATAAAGGTTAAATGAATTAATAACAAGGAAAGGAATGATCTTTATAGTGGAATGCCAATTAATATAAAAAAATGATCAAGTAGAAAACCACATTTTAATCCATCATAGTTTTGAGGACAGATTGAGGCAGAAATCCTTGATGGACCCTAAAATCATTTGGTGAAAGTTTGGGGGGGGCACAGAAAATATACATAATGCCAAAGCCTCCCCCCCCATATTATTATTAATTACAAAGGGGAATAAGGGACCTTTACAGTAGAGAAATATTAAAGGTAAATAGTGATCAGAGTTACCACTACCACTAAAAGGGATGCAGTGGATATTGTGATGTGCCACCCAAATCTCCCTTCAGGACTGAGTACAGCTAGAGTACTTCAGTCGGGCAGCTCCAGCTGTCAGCTCTCTGGAGTTGCTTTGGTTGAGGAGGTCATTTCACCCACAGGCACACCTTCTTCTTAGTGTGGTCCTCATCCAATGACTGGTTGAAGCAGGTGCCTACAGACCTGTTCCCCTTGCTCCAGTGCTGGACAATTCAGAAGAGCCATCACAGTTTGACATTGCCCTATAGGATAGGCTGAGCCTTTTGTTGAGACTGCATCACAGCCTAACTTCTCTGTGCACCGAATTCATCTTTCTTTTCTTCCTTTCTCCACTGGTGGTCCCAAGAAACCTTATTGATAAAATTTCTTCATACTATCCTCCCTATCAGAACTTGATATTTAGGGAATCAAACCTGTCACATCAAAGAAATTGAACTCATGTACCTCTAGATAGGCTGCACTCAGAAGGACACATGTCAGTTACGTAATTTTCCTGGGAAAAATGCAAAAGTTGAATCTAATCATGAGGAAGTATTTTAAAAATTCCAAAGTGAGGTATTCTACAAGAACTACTGGTTTGTACTCTTAAAATATTCTTACTTCATTTCTATTTTCTACTTTTCCTATACTGCTGATTAAATTACTATGTTAAAAAAAAGGGAGAAAACACCATTAGTAGCATGAATAGTAGATAAAGTGAAGATAGGTAAATTACATGTTGATGGTAAATTGTATATGTATATTGCATACTACAAGATTCTCTGTCCTATAGGGTAGGTTCTCTTATAAAATATATGGCAGTTTACAAAAATAGTAAATTTTAAAATATTGCTAGAGTAAGTGAACTAAAATTCTCTCTTCCAGAAACTTCAGATTTCAAAGAAATAAAAATGACAGATTTTCCCTAATTTAAGAATAAAGTGGGAAACAACATTTTTTTTTTTTTCCTGGAAGGGGAGAAGTGGCAGGTGCAGAATAAATGATAGAATGGAAAAGTATGCTAATAAAGTAGGAAGGCATAATGGTAATAAGGACCTGAAAAAATGAAGAATAAATGGGAGAATTAGAAAGTAGGATATTCTCCTTTCTGTAATTAAATATAGCTCAAGTATAGTGAATTTGAAACTATTACCCAGAAACTGCCTTGATTGTGGATTGAGACAATACTTGATGTTGGCCTCCAGAAAGTGAAATTATGTTCATGTTTCTATCTGAAAAGGGAAAAAATCTCCATGAACTCAGGTTCTATTCAGTGTGTAAAAACATACCATTGTCTTTGTTGTAACCAGAAAAGAATATACTGCATGGAAAGAGACAAGAGAATAGGAGCTGAAATTAGAGAGGGATGAATCTAGTACAACAGTCAGCTGATCAATTCTGGAATCTGGAGGGGGAAAAAAAAAACTCTTAACAATTTTGTGACAGTTTTTTTTCTTAAAGCATAACTTGATCAAATAAATAGCAGATTGAGAAGAAGGGCCCTTAAACAAGTCACATAATGACAGATTCATGTACTGTGAGAACAATGTGGAACATAAGGAAGAATCAGCAGTTTGGTGATAAAGGAGGATAATTTTAATAAAGAATAGAAAATAAATTTTTCATAGCTCCTTAGATACCTGCTTTTCCCATGACATTGTCTCCTATTTGGTGGTTCCGCTTAGACCACAAAACGTAATGAAGATCTTTCTTAAATTTTCCCTTTCCAAAGTTACAAATGAATAGTGACTATGTGAACAAATCAGAACTGTTCAGAAATGGTTTTGGAGAATGTGAATCCCATAAAAAGGTGGAGATTAGTAAGAGTCAGAAGCCAAGGGACTAAGCAGAAGCCATGAGACACTAAAAAGAGACATTTGAAGAACCTGGGCCATGAAAACAGAGGTGTATCAATGTTTCCACCAGTTCTCTAGAGTTTGAGTAATATTCAGTGCTGCTCCATGAGGTCTGATGGTACCACAGTTGATGCTCTTTGCTAAGACTTAGGACCTCATCAGTTGCACTTCATATTTGAACTCCATCACTTAAGGAAACGAGAGCATGATTTTGTACAGGCAACTAAAAGAACTCCAACAAACCTATAGATTTCACTCCTCTTTGAAATTCCCTCAATTTTGGGCAGACAGCTTGAAGATGATGTGTGCTGTTAATCATTAGTCCTTAACAAAAGTAGAGCTAAGCATTTTGACTTTCACTAAATCTTATTCTTTCCTTCCAAAGTAAACACATTGTGCAAACAAGAGTTTCTGTGTAGGAAGGGAAGATAATTGTAGTGCTAGATTTACCTTCCCATTGCATATGGCAATGGGGAACTTCCTTACTTACATGAGCAACTTCCTGGAAGTAGACTGTGGCTTAATGATCTATAAAATGCCCAGTGGTATCTCAGTATGTCCATTTCAGATTATGGCAACTTTGAGACGTCCCTCTTTCAACTCTTTGTGAACTAACCTACAAATTTAACAGAATAATTGACTCTATTGAGGGCCCAAATTGATGCAGGACAAATGTGTGTAATGAAATGATTGATACAATTCTTTTTTAAAAAGAGTTTATTTTTATTTGAGAGAGAGCACGTTCAAGGGGGGGAGAGAGAGAGAGAGTGGAGAGCATGGGGTAGGGAGGGGAGAAGGAGAGGGAGAGGCAGGCTCCCCACTGAGCTGGGGAATCTGACACCTGCTCATGATCCCAGGATTCTGGGATCATGACCTGAGCAAGAGGCAGATGCTTAACCAACTGAGCAACCCAGGAGCCCTGAAATGATTCATGTAATTCTTAACAGAGACTTCCTGGAAACTAATTACTTATTTTCTAATCTATAAAACAAAAATAATAAATAAAACATAATATCAAAGCAAACAAAGAGTAAACCCCAAACCAAAACCTGTAAAAATTGACTCCACAAATGTATTAACCTTGGAAACACTTCTGTTCTGTGCATATCTTAAGGAGATGTTTCTCAAGATTTTTCACAGTTTTCTTATTGTTCATGCTAGTATTTATTTATCTGAGATTGGCTCATTATAGCTCTTCTGAGGTTAAGCTATGAGGGAACAATCTCAATATGAACAGTGGAGCATTTATAGGGCAATGGGGGCCATTTTCAGTAACATTGTTAGATTTTGAAAAGCATTTCATTTTGCTGATTTAAAAGTAGAGAAGATAAAACCAGGTGGAACAGCAAAGCTTCCCTTCCCCCTCTATCTCTTCATTCAATAATTTGGAAGAAGGACTAAACAATGCTTAGAATCCTTGGGTAAAGGCCCACCTAATCCTTATGCTTGCTTAAGCTGAGAAATTCCTTGTGTCTAATATTGCCAGTAAAATGGATTGTATTGCTTTTCTATAAAGCTGACCACCACAGATAGTCTTTTTAAGCCAAGAATTAGTCTATTATTGTATAGTGAAGGATTTTAGAACACCCAAGATCTTAGAGGCTTAAACTGAGTGAAGTAATTTGGGTAGAGGTAGTGAAGGTCAATTAATCTTCATTTAGTTGACAGACTTGTTTCATACAGCACGATTCCTCCACAGTGGCAATGCTTTATTTTTTATTTTACTACTGAATTAGAAAATACTGTTTTAAAGATGAAACAATCTTTTGAGTAGTTTAAAGATAAAAGCATATCACATTGGAGAAAATGGGACTAAGACTCTTTACAGAGATTTATTTCCTACCATTAAAAAGAGTATCTTTGGAATACCCATGAGTATTTCTCCAGATGGGAGGATATTACCTTCTTTTTTTAAAAAAAAAATTTATTTTATTTTATTATGTTAATGTTATTCGCCATACAATACATCGTTAGTTTTTGATGTAATGATCCACATTCATTGTTTTCATATAACATCCAGTGCTCCATGCATTACATGCCCTCCTTAATACCCATCACCGGGCTAACTCACCCCCCACCCCCTTCCCCTCTAAAACCCTTAGTTTGTTTCTCAGAGTCCATTGTCTTTCATGGTTTGTCTCCCCCTCCAATTCCCCCCCCCTTCATTTTTCCCTTCTTTCTCCTAATGTCCTCCATGCTATTCCTTATGTTCCATAAATAAGTGAAACCATATGATAATTGACTTTCTCTGCTTGACTTATTTCACTTAGCATAATCTCCTCCAGTCCCATCCATGTTGATGTAAAAGTTGGGTATTCATCCTCTCTGATGGCTGAGTAATATTCCATGGTTTATATGGACCACATCTTCTTTTATCCATTCATCTGTTGAAGGGCATCTCAGCTCTTTCTACAGTTTGACCATTGTGGACATTGTTGCTATTAACACTGGGGTGCATCTGTGTCTTTGGGGTAAATACCCAGTAGTTCAATTGCTGGGTCATAGGGTAGCTCTATTTTTAATTTTTTGAGACACCTCCACACTGTTTTCCAAAGTGGCTGTACCAATTTGCATTCCCACCAACAGTGTAAGAAGGTTTCCCTTTCTCCACAACCTCTCCAACATTTGTTGTTTCTTGCCTTGTCAATTTTGCCATTCTAACTGGTATAAGGTCATACCTCAATGTGGTTTTGATTTGAATTTTCCTGATGGCTAATGATGATGAACATTTTTTCATGTGTCTGTTAGCCATTTGTATGTTGTCTTTTTTTAGTATATGTGCTTCCAAAGCAAGCACCATTTGTATGTTATCTTTTGAGAACTGTCTGTTCATGTCTCCTGCCCATTTTTTGACCTGATTATTTGTTTTTTGGATGTTGAGTTTGAAAAGTTCTTTATAGATCTTGGAAATCAGCGCTTTGTCTGTAGTGTCATTTGCAAATATCTTCTCCCATTCTGTGGGTTGCCTCTTTGTTTTGTTGACTGTTTTCTTTGCTGTGCAGAAGCTTTTTATCTTGATGAAGTCCTAAAAGTTCATTTTTGCTTTTGCTTCACTAGCCTTGGGGATGTATCTTGAAAGAAGTTGCTGTGGACAATGTCAAAGAGGTTACTGCCTATGTTCTCCTCCAGGATTTTGATGGATTCCTGTCTCACATTGAGGTCTTTTATCCATTTTAAGTTTGTCTGTGTATGGTGTTAGAGAATGGTCAAATTTCATTCTGTGTATAGCTGCCCAATTTTCCCAGCACCATTTATTGAAGAGACTGTCTTTTGTCCTGCTTTGTTGAAGATTGGTTGACCATCGAGTTGAGGGTCCCTATCTGGGCTCTCTATTCTGTTCCATTGGTCTATACGTCTGTTTTTGTGCTAGTACCATGCTGTCTTGGTGATCACTGCTTTGTAATATAGCTTGAAATCAGGCAATGTGATGCCCCCAGCTTTGTTTTTCTTTTTCAATTGACAACCTGAATAGGCCAATAACCAGTAATGAGATTGAAGTAGTGATCAAAAACCTCCCAAAAAAACAGGGCTCCAGAGCCTGATGGATTCCTTGGGGAAATCTACCAAACATTCAAAGAAGAAATAATACCTATTTTCCTGAAGCTGTTTCAGAAAATAGAAATAGAAGGAAAGCTTCCAGACTCATTCTATGAGGCCTGCATTACCTTAATCCCCAAACCAGGTAAAGACCCCATCAAAAAGGAGAATTTCAGACAGATATCCCTGATGAATATGGATGCCAAAATTCTCAACAAAACCCTAGCTAATAGGATTGAACAATACATTAAAAGGATCATCCACCACGACCAAGTGGGATTTATCCCCGGAATGCAAGGGGGTTCAACATTCGCAAATCAATCAATGTGATAGCACACATTAATAAGAGGAGAGAGAAGAACCATATGGTCCTCTCAATTGATGCAGAAAAAGCATTTGACAAGATACAGCATCCTTTCCTGATTAAAACTCTTCAGAGTATAGAGATAGAGGGAACATTCCTCAAGTTCATAAAATCCATCTATGAAAAACCCATAGTGGATATCATCCTCAATGGGGAAAAGCTGAGAGCCTTTCCCTTAAGATCAGGAACACATCAAGGATGCCCACTCTTGGCACTGTTTTTCAACATAGTACTAGAAGTCCTAGCAACAGCAATCAGACAATAAAAAGAAAAAGTATTCAAATTGGCAAAGAAGAAATCAAACTCTTTCTCTTCACAGATGACATACTTTACGTGGAAAATCCAAAATACTCCACCCCCAAATTTCTAGAACTCATACAGCAATTCAATTTGCTGTAAATTCAAGCAATTGCTTTTGCTCACTAAATTAATTCCACTATCCTGCTGCGATTGGTTAAATCATCTTGCTTCAAGCAATTCAGTAATGTGGCAGGGTACAAAATCAATGCACAGAAATCAGTTGCTTTCTTATACACTGACAATGCAAGTGTAGAAAGAGAAATTATAGAAACGATTCCATTTACAATAGCACCAAAACCCATAGATACCTCAGAATGAACCTAACCAAAGAGGTAAAGGATCTATACTCTAGGAACTACGGAACACTCATGAAAGAAATTGAAGAAGACACAAAAAGATGGAAAAACATTCCATGCTCATGGATTGGAAGAATAAACATTGTTAAAATGTCTATGCTACCCAGAGCAATCTATACCTTCAACGCCATCCTGATCAAAATTTCAATGACATTTTTCAAAGTGCTGGAACAAACAATCCTAAAATTTGTATGGAATCAGAAAAGACCCCGAATTGCCAAGGGTATTACCTTCTTACAGTCATGTGAATAATGCTCATATAGGTCAAAGTAATGGAAAAAAAAAATAGTCAAACAAAACCAAACCTTATAACATGCTTTTTCTTTAAAAACTAATGACTTTATTTATAAATAGTGCCAAACCAGACTTTTCCTCTATGCCAAGATAAGAATTCCCAGAGCTAATAGAACAGTCCTAAGAACAGCAAAATAAAGACCTAGGATCTCCACACTGAAGGGAACATTGTTATATAAATCTTCCAAAAGCAACTCAAAACTTCTAAAGGCAAATAGATTGATTTGGGCATGACCTTTGTCTCTTTCTGGAACCATTGAGGGGTCTTGAACATGGGAGATAGAGACTGATGCAGTGTTTAAGACCAGCTTCCATAGTCAAATATATTTTTCTATGACCAGAATATTAGTCATTCTGCTCTCTGACAAGTGACTTGACACAAATGAATTTGTGGAGTTTGCCTGGTGACTATGTAAGATCCAGGAGAGGAGAGATTTGCTTTGAATGAATGTTCTTAGTTGTCTAAGACTCATTCTTTCTGCATCACTCTTTTTTAAAATGAAGATCCTTATTTCCTTCAGAAGTCCTCATCTACTGTCCTGCCATGGCCTTAAGTAAACTGTGTTTAAAAATAAACTCCCCCTGACCTCCCAAGTCCTCAGGAGCTGAATTCATGACTGGCAATGGAAGAGAGGGAAGACTTAAAATCTTTAGGTTATTTACTGTTCATTCGTTTGAGACTCTCAGAGATTGTTACAAATGTCAAAAACTTGGGGCACCTGGGTGGCTCAGATGGTTAAGCGTCTGCCTAGGGTCCTGGGATGGAGTCCCGCATCGGGCTCCCTGCTAGGCGGGGAGCCTGCTTCTCCCTCTGCCTCTGCCTCTCTCTCTCTCTCTCTCTCTCTCTGACTCTCATGAATAAATAAATAAAACATTAAAAAAAAAACAAATGTCAAAAACTTTAAAAAAAGGGTGGCTGATATTTGGGAAATATCAGGGGAAAACAGAAATATTTATAAGCTCCATTTATAAACTTCAAAATGCAAATAGCCTTTTGAGCCTCAAGGATGAGAAAGGGATTGCTTTTTAAGCTTGGATTCCCCTACTTTATTGAACAAAAGAATGCCAATGAGAAAACCGACATGTGTTTTAAGCAACTAAAACGTTAATATTCAGGACATATTTGAGAAGTAGCAATATGGAAACAGTTTTCTAGTCTTCATTCCTCATGTTGACATGACACTTTTGAGTAAACAAGGTGTGTTTACATGTGTTATTTGATTCTTTAATCTTCATCATTTAGTGTTTTTTACTGTGTTGAACATATAATTGGGGAAACTGAGGCTTGGAGAGCTGCAGTGACAAGCCCAGTATTACAGAACAGTTAAGCCTTTACTAGGGCTCCTCTTCTGTACTAGTCTCCATGTAATGGAGATACAGGCATGACTGAGATACATGAATTTCCCCATATGAATTTCCTTCTCAACTTGGGGTTCTGTTGTGCTATAATGGCTGGGATACAAATGCATGTCTACATAAACTGAGATAAGAACACAATCCTGTTAATGCAAGAAGAGGGTAGGTACTAACTGCCTAAAGCAAACAGCGAATGTTCTAGGAGAAGTAGGAATTTCCCAGCAGTAGCAGAGGGAAGCTGCAATTCAAAGCAGAAAAATTAACATACATAAAAGACACTGATAAGTGAAAGAAGACTAGGAGTTTTCTAGGCTTGAGCAAAGGGCCCAAGTGGATGAGAAAGGAGGTTAGGAAGACCTGAGGCTATGAAAGGATAAATCTGGAAAAGTAGGTAAGGACTAGTTATTGAGGGTTCTTAAATACCAGACTCAAGTTTTATAACCCAGATCACAAAGGCTTTGGGAGCATAGCTAAAGACAAATGTAAACTTAATTCTTGGAAAGTCAAAGCATAGAATCCATACTTTAACTTGACTTGTAGATTCTGTAAAAAGTAATTATATTTAATAGAAGCTCTTTCACTTTGGCTGTTGCCCTTAACTGCCAGTTTAAGAGAGAAATCATTAGATTCAATCTGTCTTTAAACTAAAATATGAGTTTGTCAGTCTCCAAGACTTACATGCTTATTTGTTTGGAAGATCTTTATACTTTATTTTACTCAACATCAGGAAGTCTCTATGGAAATACAGTTGATTAGAAATCAGAGACACAACATAAAGCAAATTCATTTGAAAGAACTAATTACAAAAATGTATGTTTTGGAGTGCTCTTTATAATCCTATTAAGTGAATATCCAAATGTCATATCAGACAAGTCTGCAATGCTCATTGATCTGGCAGGTATCTGAATGGCAGCCAGTAGGCTGCTGCCACATTACCCATATCCCAGCTGTCTTCCTTTCCTAATGTTGTCCCTTGTCACTTATTTCATAGGAGCAAGGCATGTCAGAAGAAAAAAGAAAAATTCAAGCAATTGCTTTTGCTCACTAAATTAATTCCACTATCCTGCTGCGATTGGTTAAATCATCTTGATTCTGATCCTCCTTCTATTTTCCCACCCCTTACAGAACTGTTTTTCTTCATTTCCTCCTATACCAGATTATCATGTTTGTTGCCTGGATGCCACCCACACCATGATTATTTAAACTTTTATTTTTGGGGCACTCAGAGTTCATAGTGTTGAAGAAACAATGAATTACTATGCAGTGTGCAAAGTGTAACTCTTTGCTCTATATATTCTATAATAATATACATCTGGCTGGTGGAAGATATGGGGAGGTTTGTCATAAGTGAAATTGAGACTAGACTACTCATGAGTACAGCATAAAAAGGATTAATAAATCCTGAAATCACAATGAGAAAGCACAGACTTCATTTTACATTAAGTAGAGAGATCCCAGATCCCATGCTGGAGGTGTGTATAATTATAGGTTATTAAATCTCCAAGCTAGCTCTGTCCTCAGTTTCTCTGGGGACTGAGACCAGCAGTTACCATACGGAAAAATTTTGTCAATTTTGACATGAGATATTCAGCAGGGAGGCAACACAGCGACCACTTTATCTCTACTGAAATATATTCAGGGAAAACATGGTCCTGAAACTTTGTTCCACAAGCAAATTAAGAATTTAATAATAGTTTTCTAAGTGAGAAGTCCTCTGACGTCTGCTCATGCCCTCTGTCTTTTTGGTTTAAATTGAACAGGATGTGCATCTTTTGAGTGCAGGAATACTGCACATGGCTTGCAAGATAAATTGGGAAATAAGAAAATCAAACAAAAACAATAGCAATGCAGTTATTCAAGCACCTGCCTGGAGAAGGTTCACTGCTTACATGACACTCAGCTTGACTTTTGAAAATTGATAGACATCAATCACATGTCAAGAAGATAATTTATTTGCAGTATTAAAAATTTCCCTTCCTTACTCTTTAAAACCTGATTTAATGTTTCCCAAATTTTTCACTTCATGAATTGTACCTATTTTCTTGCCGCCCCCACTTTCTGGCATTGCAGACCGGTTTCAGTTTCGTCCTTATTGGAAATGCCAAATTATAGTGCTATGGCAACTGGTCCTGTCATCTGATCCTTCCAAGGATGCCACCTCCACAAATTCTTCTAACCCATGACTATTTCTCATAATTTCCTGCTCCTCCAAAGGGCAGGGCAGGTGGCCCAAGCCCCAGAGCACATAATGCAGACAGTTGCTCCAGGTCTGATGCTGTCACAAAGACCCACTCTAGAGGCCCTCAGACATTTTGGATTTAGGTGTTAACATTAATTCCATACTTAAGAATGGAAGTTTGCAAACTTGTGCTTTTTTTTTTTTTTTCTTTTTCTTCAGCCAGTCATCCCTGTACTTTTTACAGTGATACTTAGGAAAACCATTTCCAAAGTAATGCATTACTAGCATTGACATTTAAATATAAGCTCCACTTGCTCATCTTGAGTTGCTGAAATACAAATTTCTTAGGGTTAATTGATCTCAAGTTCTTTTTATGACAGCAAAATTACACACACACACACCCCAAAATAAGAAATAAAAACACTGCTTGAAAAGAAAAGAAAAAAAATGATCGTTAGACATAGCTGAGGCTTCAACATCTTGCAGTTGAAATTGCAGTGTTACTTCTGCTTTCTCTACATTTGTTTAAACTTGGATTCTTAGCTTGAAGCTCTATTAGATACAACTTCTGCATTCATTTATCTAGGAAATAAATATTTACTGGATGCCTATATGTCAGGTACCTCCTAGGCACGGAGGGTGCATCTGTTAGCAATATTGACAAAATTAAATCTGGAGGGAAGTTGTAGAGAAGTCTAAAAAGTCTGATTACAGTTAGTGATCAGGGTAGGTTCCAGTGTTGATACTTATATTGCATTATTAAGTGGCCTTGGCCTATTCCCAGACTTTTCTGGGCTTTCTTCTTCTTGTTTGTAAAATGAAAGAGTCAGAAAACATGTCATTCTGTAGGCTGGTTGCAAGTATTTTGTTTGTTTGTTTGTTTTTTATACCAGTATCTTTGTAATGGATCGGGTAGCAGTAGGCATCCTTAGCATAAAGGAAAATGTGGGCTTTATTACTGTAGTAATTTTGTCTGTGCTCATTTATTCATTCCAACATTGAGTAAGTATGCAATGCTTGACTTCTACGTGTGCAGAAACTGTACTTAGTGTATTAGGGATTCAGCTGAATGAGACAAATTGCTTTCCTCATGGTTTGGCTGAGGAGACCTTCATTAAAGTAACTAGTGGAATGCCAGTGGGGTAAATGCTACACTTCTTAGTAATCTGAACAAGGTGCAGTGGGAGACAAACCAGATCACAAGTGATTCTACTTACGGGATTTAGCTAGGGCTTGCAGTGGAGGAACCATCTATCCTTGGTCACTAGGGCCTGGAAAGGCAGAACAGGCTGGAGAGGGACTTTCAAGAACAGACAAGAGTGAACACAAAAATTCAGAGATGTGAATGTTTTGAATGACAAAGGAAATAAGTTCTTCTAAGATCAGACTTAAGGGCTCAGCATCCAAGGTGAGTGAGGGGAGATAAGAAAAGAGAACAAACAGATTAGATAGTGAAGAACCTTGTACGGTTTATTAGTAAATTTTAACTTTCATCAGTAAGACGAGGAGCTTGAACTGAAGGTATTTCTGGGTCCAGGTCAATGATATTAATTTGTCTGATGAGTTTGTTTTCAGTGCTAGCTTCAATGTAGAATACTTAAGTATTCTAAACAGATTGCATATTTTGTTTATACAAAATATGTCATAAAGGACTAGAGGGACAGGCAAGCTTGTTTATATGCATAATTAATTGAGATGAGTTAGATGGGATATAAGCTGTGAGTGAATTCACTTTTCTTTAGTCTCTCAACCTTCAAAAATATTCTTAGATTCACCTTTGTTTTCCCTGGAAAACCTGGGATCCATACAAATGTTAAAGCTTTCAGTCCATTCAACTATAAGGACAGTCTGATTTTGATAATTAGGGCCATTTTAAAGTAATAAAGGTCCATTCCAATCTTAGTGAAAACTTTAGCCCCCCCAATCCAACCCCAAAATATCTTCCCTTATCCTCGATGAACCTGACCCATGAATTGGGAACCTTCAATGGTAAAAAGAAGTGTGGATTGTGTTTTTACTCTTCTTTTTCCCCCTTCCTCCTCCTCTTCTCTCTTGATTTTTTCTTTCTCTTCTTCCTCCCCTCCTTCTCCTTCTTCTTCTTCTCCTTCTTCCTTCTCCTCCTCCTCCCCCTTCTCCTTTTTCTCCTTCCTCCTCCTCCCCCTCCTTCTTCCTTTTTTCTTCTTTGTCTTCAAATGTGTGTTCCTGGATTCTCTAGGTTTTTAGCACTGTGAGGAGGAATTAGAAGAAAAGTACAAAATTCAATCACTAAGCTATCCTTAAGATTTTTTTTTCACTCCATGTCCTATCTGACGATGATACTAAATCTCTAGGTCTTCTGTGGACCCAGATGTGCATTCTTCAGAGCCTCTGCACAGATCACCCCAATACACAGTCTCTAACATAGGTGACCAGCTCTCAGTGGGATATTCTGTGATTTTTTTCTCAGTCTCCCACTGCTAGCTACCTTCACTTAGCAGATATCCTTCTTGGATGGGATACCTTCAAAATGGCTCAAATTTGTTATTCCTGTGGCATTTACTTTGTCATTAGGAAACTTGTGCATCTTTATTACACCAAGGAGACTTGTCCTACTGCTGCCCTTTGATCCTGCTTTGTAATCATGGGACAATCCAGGTATTCTTCAGCATTCAGAATTATCCCTGCAAGAAATATAATCTTGTCTCTTGATTCAAATATACCTCAACTCCAGAGGAAACATGACAGTTTTTCCTATACTATTCTGGAGGAAGTATCATATTGAGTCTAGAGATTGTCACAGTTGAGCTAATGTCCACCATCTATGGTATTTTTTCTTGGAGGCTATCCTTCTATGTGGTGGAAGTATGGGTGTAAGAAGTCACAAGTCCATAGCAAGCTGAGGGACAAAGGGATAGCGCTTCTTTTAAAAGAATCCCCTGGGTGAAAATGAAGGTGGAAGGAGTAGTTCTCCCACCTCATAGCATTTTTGGTTCAAGAGTTAGGGAGTATCTGGTAGCTTTTAAGAGTTTTTCAGAAAGTTACCCTCAATTATGAAGCCTTGGTTAAAACTGACAAACAAGGAAAAAGTTTTATTTTACATTCTGTGACAGATGTTTTTTTTTTTTTGTATTTTCCTAGTGTATTTTTTTTTCTTAGTATTACATAATGTTCACCTTGACAATTCTAGCCTATCTTGCTGGGATAATGGGAGCTAATGAAAGACTAGATTTATGAAAAGTAAGGTAATATCTTGCTGGGAGCCAACAGTGATAAAAGCAATATTAATCAAAGTGATAACTCAGAAGGTGTGGGGCACTTGAGGGTGTTGGATTGAGCTACACTTGAAACCATCCTTTCTCATTTAGAATGTTGTGCCAAGGGCTCTTCTATTGAAGGACTGGACCCTGTTTTATCAAAGGAGGCCCTCACCTGGAAAACACTCACTTATAATGCCAGTAGGTAATTTCCATACTTTGTATCTTAAAACCTTTTTGCTATAATAAAAGCCAGATATGTCTACTCTAATCCTAGGATCTCTGTGAAAACCAAATATTGAAAACCCACTTTATTGTTGTATTTTATAAGTTATTAACTTCTGACTTTTCACATTCTGGTATCACTTAAGGAATAGGGCAGCAATTAGACTCCTTAGTAATCTGTAAATTTGCTGGTGGTAAAGGGATGATCAGCAGCCATGTTGTCTTCATCAACTGGCAATTCTAGTTTGGAGAGCTCTGTTTCACTGTCTTCCTGATGCATTTAGTAAGCCACTGATGAGACTGACTGTCTCTAGCTAGTTTCTGGGTGTCTGTGAGGTAGAATGACATTTGGGATTGTGATAAGTGCAGTAGGAGATAATGACGAAGACAAGGAGAGGGCTGAGAGAGTAAATGTAGTTGAATTCAACAATTCAAATAGAATTTTATCTTTATAAATGATTTTTTGGAAATGATTTGACATATTGTGTGTTAAATTCACACACAAAAAAGTAAAGGATTAGGAGATGAGTTTGGGTAAGGTCCTGCTGCAGCCATACTACTCCATTTAGGGAGTCATGCTAGGGAGTTCTTTTGAAGTCTTCAACATTGTAATGGACTATAAGTTACCACATTTAGATATGAAAATAAAGAAGAGGCATTTTATACACTGCCGAAGCAGATGTGCATAGAAATCAGATTGTTTATACCAGTAGTTAAGCATGGAACTAGATGAGTTGCATGCATTTGTTTGTCCTTGGCTTTTTTGAGGCTCTAGCTCCAGCTTTTGTGTTATGGATAAAACTCATCTTAAAGCCTTTACCCAAATGGAAGATACTTTTCAGTAAAAGTTCCTTAATTCATAAGACATGTGTACCAGATGTGGCTAAATTCTAAAGGATTGACTTAGGCATAGTATCTAGAAATCTATTCATCTCATCTTCTTCCTCTCCTCTCTTCATTATCCCCTATGGTGGCCTACTGAAGGAATAGAGATTTTGTAGACAAATAGGTCTGGATTATAATTTCTGACATCGCCCTTTAGTTTTTTTTTTTTTCTTTTTTTATCAAATAAATTACTGAACCTTTCTAAATCTCTGAATCTTCATCGGTAAATTAAGAAACATAGTAATTTAGCTTTTGTGGGCTGTGAACACATATATAATTTTAATCTCACAGAAATTTTGAGGTCAGTGCTATCATTATCTCCACTATGTGGAGGAGAAAACAGGGGCCAAGGGAACATATGTAACTTGTCTAGTCACACAGATTGTAAATAAAGAACTGTTTTGAATTTTGTCTCTCTCCAAAGTTCTTGCCTTTACTATGCTTTACAGGCAAAATAACTTTTTTAAAGACTTATGTATGTATTTATTTAGAGAGCACATGGGGGGAGGAGCAAAGGGACAGGGAGAGGGGGAGAGAGAACCTCAAGCAGACTCCCTGATGAGCGTGGAGCCCCACTCGGGGCTCATCTCAGGACCTGAGCTGAAATCACGAGCTGGTTGCTTAACCACTAAGCCACTCAAGCGTCCCCTAAATAACTCTTTTTAAGAAAAACAAAACAAAACTGATGTAATGCATTCTTGATGAAATTATTTAAGAGGAAATATTTTAGTTGGGTTTTCTTCTGTGGAAAGTGATTGAAATCCAATTCAAACCAGTTAAATAGGAAGAATTATCAGATGGTAAATGGGGTAGCTGCTTGGCCAGATACCTGTAGGTCTTTGGTAAAGGTTGAGGAACAAAGACCTAGATAGCATAAACACTTACTATCATTTACTTATCTTGATTGTTCTCTAGGTTGAGGCTGTTTTTGTTGTTGTTGTTGTGTTGTTTTGTTTTGATTCTCCGTGTAATGAGGAACACAACTGCCGGTATCTTTGGGGATATATTCTTATAGCCTCTGATAGAGAAGAATGTCTTCCATGAAGTTTTGCCAGATAACCCTAACTCTAATTGGCTTGCCTCAGGTCACATGACAGATCCCGTCCAATTGCTGGGGTGAGGACACTGTGATTATCAAGGTTTAACCAAGCCTGGGACAGTTGCTTACTCTATGGCCAGGGAAATGAACTCTACTTTTAGAAGGAGGAAGAAGCAGCACTGAGTAATCAGACAGTAGCAATTAAAGAATACTTAAATAAATCCTAGTAATATTGTATACAGTTATAGGTGATTTTCTTAAACTTTTTAATAAAATCTAAAGCATTTGTCAGCTTTTTCTTTATTATTCTTGAGTATGTTTTAAAATGAATAAATCACAGAGAAAAAAACCTTTATTTTGTAACTAATAATCTTAATGTATTTTATTCACCTTACATTAAATAATACATCTGTTAATTTTTGTACCTGGAAATACCCTGAGAAATGTCTCTTCTATTTTGGCCACAGTGAAAAGAAAACTTACACACATGGTGCAGTCATTGTGGAAGACAGCTATGCTCACCACTGTACCACCAACGCCATGGTGCAGTCATTCTGGATGTTAAAAACAGAAGGACATTATGGGGGCTGGAGCTGTTTGCTTCCTGTTGTAATATCATATATTTAATGAGAAGAGAGTGGACAAAGCTGGCAAGCTTTTCAAACAGTTCCATTTTGTGGTACCTGGGAGAGTTCATCAAAAGTCATATAATTTATTGAAGTAGATATATTTACAATGTGCAAAATACATCTAACAGCAAATGACTCTGGTATGCCTGACTAGTAAGATGAACAAAAGTTAATATTTAAAATGAGAAAATATAAACATTCTATCTTCATATTAACAATCTTGAAGAAGAAACAGCTGTTACATTAGTTATCACTTTCCAGATCCAACACAGTATTGTCATTTAATTTTTTGGACCCATATTTGCTTGGCTGCAGCATCACCACATGATTTAAACCCTGCAAAGTTTGGCTTTACAACCAACTCCAGGTGCAAAATTTTACACAAAGTCTTTATTCCCTTTTGAATTGAGATTCTTCCCAACTAAAGTTTATTTTCAAGCAATTTAGGACCTTAAGACACAGATCATCTTAGTGAATTCCACTTGTTGTTTTTTTGGACTTCCACATGTAGGGACTGGAAATGTACTGTGTGTCCTGGTCCAAGATGTTAGCATATGTCCAGAGTTTCCATTTTTATTATCATTCTGTATATCCTTTAATATGTTTGCTTGCTCTTCCAAGAATTGAAAGGCCAGGACCTAGGAACCGAGATGATTGTCAATTATGCACAAGCACCAATAAGATCTTAGAAAACATTGCAAAGTAGACAAACCATGTGGCACACAAACATACACATGCACATACACACACCTCTTTATTAATACCAAGACTTTTATATAAGAAGCTAAAAGTCAGTCCTAAAAATACTAAACAGAATTAAGAATTAGTTGTTACTCAAAAATATGTATTGAATATATGTATTGTGGATAGCTGTGAAAAAGACAAATGAACGTTTATGAATCCATGGAACTTGAGTTTCAGTGATGAGACGCAGGAACAAGTGAACAAACAAGATATTTCAGAGTTGTAAGTGCTATGGAAAATGATTGATATATTTTACAACTCTGGGGAGTGTTTGCATTTTAAAATAGTCACTTGCCAAATTAATTGATTGTGGAGTACTTGGGATTTACTTGGGGATTATTGCCTAACACCCCCTTCCATCAATTCCTCTGCTTGTTATTCCATTTTATTTTCAACAGTTGGAATTTTCTTTTTAATCTAGCTTATAAAAAGAAAAGTGTGGGCTGGCCATTTTACTAAAAAGCCAGATAGAAATAGAACCATGGGTAAAAAGGGAGCCAACAACTTGTGGGTATCTAATGTGTCTTATAGCAACTTTTCATTCCATGTAGTCCTTAAACGCAGACAGTAGAAAGAGAGAAGGGAGAGGAGAGGGGCAGGGAATCACTCTGATAGGTGCTGGCCTACGTGGGCAGAAGTCTCACGAGGGAGTTAAAATATATTCAGCAGCTGAGGCCCAGTTGAATAGTGGGGTAATGGTTCAGACTTTACAAAACTTCATGTTGAAGTTATTTGTGCAGATGCCTATCTTGGCAGGTTGTTCTAAGTTTCATCCACTCAGCTAGGTAGAACTAAGATGAAGTAACTTTTTTGTTAGAAATCACAGATATTAGTTCTGAACTTGGCAGCTGCCCTATCCTACAAGGATCACCTATGCTTTTATATAAGCTCCTATATTGAAAGATGAATTTTATTTAATGATACGCAAAATTTCATTCTGTGTACAATTTCATTTCCTAACAAATACTTTAAGTTAGAGGGAGAGAGGGGGGAGGGAGGGAGAGAGTGAAGGAGGAAACAGAAACACCAGTGAACAGTATCAAAGAAAAAACATTGAAGAGAGTATCAAGAAAAAAGGTGTGATGAACATTTAAAGGTATCTAAGGGATCCAAAAAAGCTAAGTGTTTATTTGGTTATATGAGGTCATTGGTGTCTTGGGCAAGAGAAATTTCAGTAGAATGATAGTGGTGGAAGCCAGATTACTATACGCTGAGTGGTCTCTGAGGAAGTGAAGTAAGCAAATACAGTCTACCCCTCTGTGAAGTTTGGGTACTTAGCAAGGAGAGAGACAGTGTCAATAAAAGCTCCTTGTAGAATGAGAGAGGTTTGAGTATGTTTTTAGGCTGAAGGGAAGGAGCCAATGAGGAGATGAATTCAAAGATTAGGATCTTGAGGCAAAAATGAATGAAAAGGCAAGAGGGGTACAGTTCAAGACATAGACCCAGGGTTGTGCTTGCACAAGAAGAAGAAGGTCTTTCTCTTTGAGGTTACAGGAAAGCTGATAGGAATGGCTGTGACTATGGACATAATAGGTAGTAATAGTAACTTAACGGAGATCTTACCAGATGGTTTTAATAGGATGCAAGATTTCCTTTTGCAAATGTGTGTAGCAAAGATTGATTGTGGAGCTTAATGAGAATGGAAGCAGTTTAGGATAATGACTGAAGATATTAGAGGATGGAATTAATTTTACTAAGATTGCAAACTGTGAATTTATAGTGTTACCAATCTGCACTATTGCATGATATTCCCCATAGGTGTTCAGCCTCTTGGATACAAGAGCAGATAGAGAGCTATTTATAGAATTGATCCAGGATTAGGGTACTAGGTAGGGAAATGGAAGGAAAAGGGGGATTATAAATTTAATGAGACTAAAAACAGTGTGGTGTGGCTCAGATTATTTACCTTGTCCATGCTGACAAGGCAAGGGATAAGAAAGCACATGGTCTAGAGTTTAGGGTATTTGAGAAAATGTTGAGTAGAACTTGATTATGACATAATCCTTGGTGTATTTCTGGGAAGGAGTAGCTGAAGTGGACTTGAAGAGGTCAGGAATTTGTGAGGAGGAATGGGTATAAAAGACTATTTTAGAGAAATCTAGAAGGTAGAAAGAGCATTCAGAAGATAGGACTGTAACAAATTAAAGAAATTCCACAGATACAGTAGAAAGAGTTTAAAGTAGGATGTATAGTAGAAGCATAAGGATGTCTAGCACAGTGAAGACAGAAGTGGGGTGGAGCTATATTGTAGACTAGTTATAGGAATAACAAGCTATATTTGAGTTCTGGACTTAGAATCTCTAAAACTGATGTCAACCTATTGTTTTTTTTCTTTTTTTAATCTTTTTAAGTTTTCATTTTAATTCCAGTTAGTTAACATACAGTGTTATATTATTTTCAGGTGTATGACATAGTGATTCAGCACTTCCATACAGCACCTGGTAATCAGCATGAAAGTGTACTCCTTAATCCCCATCACCTATTTAACCCATTGCCCCACCCACCTATAATTAAGAGTCTCTTTCTTGATTTATCTCTCTCACTCTCTTTTTACTCTTTGCTCATTTGTTTTGTTTCTTAAATTCCACATATGGGTGAAATCATATGGTATTTGTCTTTCTCTAACTTATTTCGCTTAGCATTATACTCTCTAGCCCTGCGTTGTTGCAAATGGCAAGATTTCATTGTTTTTCATGGCTAAATAATACTCCTTTGTAAAAATATACCACATCTTCTTTATCATTTGTCAGTTGATGGACACTTGGACGGCTTCCCTAATTTGGCTATTATAAATAATGCTGCTTTAAACATAGGGGTGCATGTATCCTTTTGAATTAGTATTTTTGTATTTTTAGGGTAAAAACCCAGTAGTGCATTACTGGGTCATATGGTAGTTCTCTTTTTAACCTTTTGCAGAACCTCCATACTGTTTTCCACAGTGGCTGCACCAGTTTGCATTTCCATAAACAGTGCAAGAGGGTTTGTTTTTTTTTTCCACATTGTTGTCAACACTTGTTTCTCGTGTTGTTGATTTTAGCCATTCTGACAGATGTGATATCTTGTTGTTTTAATTTGCATTTCCCTGATAGTAAGTGATGATGAGAATCTTTTCATGTCTGTTGGCCATCTGTAGGTCTTCTTGGAGAATGTCTGTTGATATATTTGGTCCCTTTTTTAATTGGATGATTTGTGTTTTGGGTGTTGAGCTTTGTAAGTTCTTTATATATTTTGGATACTAACCCTTTATCAGCTACGCCATTTGAAAATATCTTTTCTCATTCTGTAGGTTGTCTAACCTATTGGTTTTAATTAAGTATAATTTTGAGAGGAAGGAAATGTTTATATTCCATTTCCTATTGTTTCTTGATTCCATTTATCCTTGGCTATGTGAATCAGTTTTGAAATTCTTTCTACTAATATTCATTTACATAGGAGATGATACATTACAGTGGAAAAATATAACTTTAAAAAATTATTGACAGAAATTGTTGATTGGTATTAGACATCTTTCTTACTAAGAAGTTGCTAGCTGGGGCACATGGGTGGCTCAGTCAGTTAAGTGGCAGGCTCTTGATTTTGGCTCAGATCATGATCTCAGGGTCCTGGGATGGTGCCCCACATTAGGCTCCATACTGAGCAGGGAGTCTGCTTGAGATTGTCTCTCTCTCTCTCTCTCTGTCTCAATGCCCCTCCTCCTGCTCTTGCGTGCTCTCTCTATCTCTCTAAAATAAATCTTTTATTAAAAGTTGCTTACTGCTGTTTCATTTGGAAACCATGCCATAGTTAATATGGAAGAGATTTTGTTTGTAATTACTAACTTACACAATGGTTGATGCCTACAGAGAATCACTCATGTTTTGGATACTAAGGTTACATAATCTTGCAGTCTTCTGCTCTGATTTGGAGTAAATCACTTAATTACTATGCATTTCAATTTTGCCAGCTGTATGTGTGAAGATGCATTGCTTAGAAAATAGAACACCTAAGGAGAATGAAAAGAACTGCTTGGAAGTTAGCCTATTGTTGACATTAATAACTTTGAAAAAGTTGGTTATACTCACAAAGACTCAGTTTCTTCCTGAGAATACAGCATCCACTCTTACACTTTCAAGAAAATGGTCAAGTTTTTAAGTATGTAATAATATCTGTAAGGTATTTGGACTATGCCTACATGGTGGCCAATATGTTTCCAAGGAACACATTGATGCATAAGGTAATGAGTAAAAAGTATCAATGTGGAAACTGAATCCATCATTTTCCCTTCTAATTTTACTACAGTTTGTACCCTGTTTCAAGTATTTGATTATATAAGATGATTAAAATCTAGATGTATGATAAATCAGTTGCAAACAAATAGTACTTGTTTCTATCTACATACCTATTTTCAGAGGAATTTGCTTTGTTAAAGAGTTTGTTGGAACTAGGATTTTAGATTTGCCTAATAACTACTAAGTATAATCCATTCACCAGGGGATGTGCTAGGCCCTGAAAAATCAAAGATAGTAGAATGATGTAGTCCCTGATCTCCATAAGTTCATTGTTGTGACATTAGTTACTGATTCCATGTATTTGGATATAATATTATGAGATGATAATGAAATATTATGAAATATATTTTATGTGTTCTAGCAAGGTAGAGACCTTTTTGACTTTTTTTTTTTTTAAAGACATAGGCTTTATTTTTTAGAGAAGTTTTAGGTTCATAGCAAAATTGAATGGAAAATAGAGAATTCCCATATACTTCCTGCACCCACACAAATGTAGCCCCCTCCACCATCAACATCTTGTACAAGAGTAGCACCTTTACTACAATCCATGAACCAACATTGACATATCATCATCCATAGTCCATAACTTACATTAAGGTTCACTCTTGGCATGGTACCGTCTGTGGTTTTTCACAGATGTATAATGACATGTATCTACCACTACTGTACCATACCAAATAGTTTTACTGTCTTAAAAATCCCCTGTATACCACCTGTTTATTCCTTCCTCCCTCTGAACTCTTGGCAACCACTGATATTTTTACTCTTCATAGTTTGCCCTTTCCATAATGTTGTATAGTTGGAATTACACAGTAAGTAGCCCTTTCATATTGGCTTCTTTATCAGTAATATGCATTTAAAATTCCTCTGTCTTTTCATGGCTTGATAGCTCATTTATTTTTATTTTTTATTTATTTTTGAGAGAGAGCATGCAAGCAGTGGGGAGGGGCAGAGGGAGAGGGAGAGAGAGAATCTCAAGCAGAGTTCCTGCTGAGCTGGGAGCCCCACATGGGGCTCACCTCACAACCCTGAGACCATGGCCTGAGTTGAAATCAGGAGTTGGATGCTTAACTGACTGAGCCACCCAGGCACTCTAGATAAGTCACTTAAAAAAAGTTAAAGATTATTAATTTATGTGAGAGACAGAGAGCTCACGCTCAAGTCAGGGGAGGGACAGAGGGACAAGCAGACTCCACGCTGAGCACAGAGCCTGAGGCAGGGCTCCATCCCAGGACCCTGAGATCGTGACCTGAGAAGTCAGAAGCTTAACTGACTGAGTCACCCAGGTACCCCAGCTCATTTATTTTTATTGTTAAGTAATATGTACCATAATTTATCCATTTACCTACTGAAGGACATCTCTGATATTTCCAAGTTTTGACAATTAAGGATAAAGCTGTTGTAAACACCCATGTACAGGTAATTGTGCCATTGTTAAATTTTCAACTCACTTAGATGATTGATCGATTGTATGGTAAGAGTATGTTCAGTTTTGTAAGAAATAGACAAACTGTTTTCCAAAGTCACTGCACCATATTGGATTCCCATCAACAATGAATCAAAGTTCCTGTTGCTTCACATCCTTGTCAGCATTCAGTGTTGTCAGTGTTTTGGATTTTAGAAATTCTAATAAGTGTATGGTGGTTTCTCATTATTCTAATGCATTTATTTTGATTGGTATCCTCTCACTAAATATTATGGTGTGATATGTTATAATAAAGGCATACCTTGAAGAGTTAGGAAAGATTTGCCAGATGGACAATGAAGAATGAAATAGTGGGAGGAGAAAAAGCCAGGGGCATTTCAGGTAGAGAAAGTTTTTGTGAAAATTTCATGGGTGAAAGAGAACATGGTGCTTAGTAGTTGGGGATGTGATATAAAATAAACAAGGAATAATAGGGGAAGACATACATTTAGGTAGAGGCCATATTTTGAGAACAGTTAAAATTTATGTTGGATTCTTTTTAAAAGATGAGAGGACTTAAATAATTTTAAATTGAGTCATCACATAGTTTCAACTAGACAAACTTGATTCAATCCATATGGACATATATTTCACAAACTCACATTAAATAACCCCAAATGCATGAGGAAAAGTTCTTTGATTTATACAAAATACATATTGGAGTTCCTAGGAATTTGTTTAAGAATACTTCAATAATTTTTTTTAAAAGGCTATATAAAGTGTAACAAAATGTTGATTATATTACAGAATTGTAATGGGCACATGAAGATTTGTTATACATTTTGCTCTACATTTGTGTATGTTAGCAAATTTTTTAAAACTTAAAAAAATCACAAATACTAGAATATCTAGCACTGGCAACATTTATAACCAATGAAGTGACATAATTAGATTTACATATAAGTAAGTTCATTTGGGTGGTAGAACTGGCATTGAATAGGTGGCCATGACTAGTTGGGAGTATATTGCAATACTGCAAGTAGGAAATTATCTGGACTTTAACTGATGAATGAAAGTGTAGGGATGGTATTTAATACTATTAATCTATGACATCCCAGTGTGACTGGGTAGAGCAAAATAAAAGACAATCGAGGACCAAACTCTAGAAAACACAATGTTTTATTGTTGAAGTGTTCAGAGAAGCCATCGAGAGACTTGAGGTGGAATGGCTAAAGAGGTGGGAGGAGAAACAAGGAAGTATTGAGGCTGTTACTGAATGAAACACATATTGCATTTGTAAGTATGATTGGATTTCACAAATTAGGTACCACCTTGCTCTAGGCTTGAAATGTTTGCTATACATCTTAGACACTCCTCTATTTATTTTTATTTACTAATTTTTTTAAAGATTTTTTTTGTATTCATTTGAGACAGAGACAGAGAGAGCATGAGCAGCGGAGAGAGGCAGAGGGAGAGGGAGAAACAAACTCCCCACTGAGCCAGGAGCCCAATGCGGGGCTCAATCCCAGGACCCAGAAATCATGACCTGACAGTCCTCTATTTAAATATTGTTTTTCAGACTTAAGAGTTCTTCCTTGTTTAGGATTATTTTCTAGTTGTCATAGCCATATTATTTAAAATAAAATTTCTAATTTATTTATTTATAGAATAAGCATCAGTTTTTAGAGTTCAGACTCAGTTAAGAAAATAAACCTCAGAACAAAATGGAGAGGTCCAGCCTTCATGTCACAATCATAATCCTTCTTATTTAGTTATAAATAACCCATAGTGGAAGTACGTTTTTCAATCAAAGCTAATTATACCAGATGAATATAATTATTTACCTCGTACTTTGATTATCAGATCAATCAATCCTGTTTTCCCAGTGTTGATAACAAAATATAATTTGATCACGCTGAAAACTAGAAAACTAATAACCAGGCATGTTGCAGTTAATCTCAGGTTGAAGTCTCTTTTAATAATAATATTGACAGTTAATATTTATAAACGCATGTTGGGTATTGTCACCAGGCCAAGCACCACGCATGATTCATCTCTTTAATCCTTAAAACTCTCCTATGAGGTTTGCAGTATTTATGCAAATCTTTTTTTGATAGATGATAAATTGATAGATGAAGATGCTTTACTAGAGTGAGATTAAATAATTTGCCCAGTTGCACAGCAAATGGATGAGCAGGAGTTTGTTCCCGTGAGGCATGACTACGGAGCTCGCACACACCAAACTGAATGAGTGCACTTGTGTTGCACTGTATTTGTCTCCTTGGGCCAGGCATTCTGAACATCCCCTCAGAGGGACCTATGCCTGGATCTTCGGAGACTCCGTCTTGCAGCATTTAATCAGACAGCATGAGAATAGATAGATTTCACTGGGTGCCATAAAGGTTGTGTTTGTTCTCAGAGCCTCTGTAGACTGATAGTATAGGTCTTTAGGTAGCATTCACCAACTGAAGAGAGACTTCCCACAAACATTTGTGGATATTAGCTCAGATTTCATAACTTATGGGAAAATCTGGGTAATTATGGGCATATTATAAAATAAATTATTTGAGAGTAGGAATTAAAAAGGCCAGTATGAGAGGTTCCATATTTTTAATAGCATAGAAAAAAATAATGAGTTGGATGTTCATAAATCTTTGTGACAGGTTGGCATTCTCCCAAGAGTTTTAAGGGAATCCAAGGATGAAATTATGGAAATGATATTTAAAATACAATAGTTCATAGTCATGATGAGCCCTGGGTGATGTGTAGAATTGTTGGATCACTATATGGTGCACCTGAAACTAATATAACACTGTATGTTAACTAACTGGAATTAAGATAAAAACTTAAAAAAATACAGTAGTTCACTCTTCCTGAATATTGGCAGGCTGTTAACATAATTTTTTCTATAACAACAACTAGAGGAATGACCCAGGAAACCTGGACACACAACCTTCAAATCTCGTTTCTGTGATGATAATGATTTAGGTCAGTATGTGCTGCTCCAGGTCAAGTGCCTGTCAGGTTCACTGCTCCCTTCAGGGAAGTCACAGAATGCTTGCCAGCTCACACCCACTCAGAGAAGAGACAGTCTCCTACGGCATAGGTCATTGTGCTATTAATCAGGTGATCCTGCTAGATTAATTGTGAGTGACTGGTTCCAGAACAGGTCCTGAGGATATAGATAGACACGTGGAGCAAGTGAGCACTAGCAGCAAACTATAGAATCAAACCTACTCTTAATTTCTCCCCAATGTGGACTCATAATTTTTCTACACAGATTATATTCATCTATAATTCATTCAGTCAATATGAGAGAGAGAAAAGGAGGGTGCATTTCTCATATCCCTTATAAATGTAAAGATTGTCTTTTTTTAAATTAACACATAATGTGTTATTTGTTCCAGCGGTACAGGTCTGTGATTCATTAGTCTTACACAATTCACAGGGCTCACCATAGCGCCATACCCTCCCCAGCGTTGATCACCAAGTGATCCCATCCCTCCCACCCGCGTCCACTCCAGCAACCCTCAGTTTGTTTCCTGAGATTAAGAGTCTCTTATGGTTTGTCTCCCTCTCTGGTTTCGTCTTGTTTCATTTTTCCCTCCCTTCCCCTATGATCCTCTGTCTTGTTTCTCAAATTCCTCATATCAGTGAGATCAAATGATAATTGTCTTTCTCTGATTGACTTATTTTGCTTAGCATAACACCCTCTAGTTCTATCCATGTTGTTGCAAATGGCAAGATTTCATTTTTAATGGCTGCATAATAGTCCATTGTGTGTGTGTGTGTGTGTATACATTCACAGATTAGAAAATATATATCTATTCATAGATTAGAAAAAAAAAAAAAAACTAACAAAGTCCAGAATGACTGGAACAAAGAATTAAGGAAGGGTGGAAGTATTAATATAAGAGAAGTTAAGAGGTGGGGGGCAAGAGACAAATTGTGTATGACCATATAGGCTTTTGAGCAGCTATATGAGCAGAAGAGTGACAGAACCTGACACACCCTGACTCACATTTCAACCGGAACACACAGCCTGCTGAAGGCTAAGAACAGAAGGAAGAATACCCCTTAGGAAATTATTACAGTAATCCAGGTAAGAGATAGTGGAGAGTTTCACAATTTCACCAGAGTAGTGACAGTGAAGGTGGTGAGAATTAGCTGTATCCTGGATATGTTTTGAAGAAAGAGCTGATAGATGATTGAATGTGCAATGTAAGAGAAAGAGAGCCATCAAGGCTGACTCTCAAGGTTTAGGATCTGAGAAAATAGGACAATGGGGTTGTTGCCAACCTATATGGAAACACTATGGGAAAAAATATTGGAGAGGAGATTAGGAGGTTTGGAACATGTGAAGTTTGAGGTAAATTTATACATCAGAAAATTAAAGCGATCATTGCAAACTTCATTGGTAAGAACTGAGCTGACTCTAAAAATGAACAAGTCTTGAAAAAAATGAAGTAAAAGACAATGTTTATAGCAGCAATGTCCACAATAGCCAAACTATGGAAAAAGCCTAGATGTCTATCAACAGATGAATGGATAAAAAAAGATATGGGGTGTGTGAGTGGGTAGGTGGGTGGGTGGGTGTTTATGTACTCTTCTGCTCAGCACCATCTAATGGTTTCCTAATCAGAGGAAGGGTTAAAGTCCTTAGGATAGCCTATATGGTCATACACAATTTGTCTCTTGCCCCCCACCTCTTAACTTCTCTTATATTAATACTTTCACCCTTCCTTAATTCTTTGTTCCAGTCATTCTGGATTTTGTTAGTTTTTTTTTTTTGTTTTTTTTTTTTCCCGTAATCTGTGAATGTGCTTGGCAGGTTGTCTCTACCTGAAACTCCTTTTCAAAAAGGAGAAGAGTTGGTCATTTCTCAAGCCACTCCCTAGTGAAATATTTCCCATTTGAAAATGTAACAGGCACCCATGCCCCTACCCCTACACTCTCTCTCCCCTTACCTGCATTGTTTTTCTCCATAGAACTTTGACCACCATACTATATGTTTTACTTAGTATTTCCAAGTAGTGGAATCATGGGTGATTTATATTTTGTATAACTTCTACATTTTCTCAATATTAAATAATGAGCATATTCAAAGGGACAAAGAATTGCTGTGGACTGAGTTAGGAAAAGCCTCATGGAGAAGGAAGGGCTTAAGCTGCATCCTGCAAGTTTGGTAGGCTGGGTTGAAAGATGGGGAGAGAGCAGGCTCGGTCATAAGAAAACAGGCATAAAAGGTGGTGAATACTTGATACATAGCATATTTTGGAGGCAGTGAGGAAAACAACCAGCCTAGTCTCCTTTGTCACCAAACTGTTGAGAGTACAATTGGAAACAGTTTATAGAGGACCCAGGAGTGTGATTTTAGTCATGTGTTCTTTTGGATAGAAGAATGCTTTGGAGAAAGCCATGACATAATTATTTTTCTAAATTCTTCTAGCCTTTTCTGTCTGATATTCCCATGTAATTCTTTGTCTTCTTAGAAACAATTTATGTACATCTCTCAGTACTTTAATGCTCCTAAATAACTTAGTTTATGCTATGGTAGAAAAGTTTAAGTTTTGGGGCACCTGGGTGGCTCAGTCGTTAAGCGTCTGCCTTCAGCTCAGGTCGTGGTCCCAGGGTCATGGGATCGAGCCCGGCATCAGGCTCCCTCCTCCGCAGGAGGCCTGCTTCTCCCTCTCTCCCCCTGCTTGTGTTCCCTCTCTTGCTGTGTCTCTCTTTGTCAAATAAATAAAATCTTAAAAAAAAAAAGTTTAAGTTTCAACAAATTGACAGTTATCTGTTTCTATCAAGGTCTAATTTTCTGGCCATTTCCAGTAGATTTTTTTCTTTAAATATTTTTAAATAGAAGAGAACATTAATATAAAAATTATCTAGAAATGAAACTTTGCAGACTTAGAAATGCAAAGAATATTGAGATTTTTGCTTTGTTTTGTTTGGCTGAAGAAGTATTAAATTATTTTTATTATAAATTATTGTTTTATGTTACCTTTTCTCAGTCTAATTTGTATCATTTGTGTAACTAGGGGTAGAAGTTACCACCTTCAGAATATGTTTGTCATCCTCCATAAATGTGCCTTTCCCATGTATGAGACATGATTGTAATTTAAGCACTTGGCTAGGTCAGTTAAGCTCCACATAACTCTTCAAATTGAAATGAGGGAGGATGAGACAGAAATACCTCCATGCTATTAAAATCTGCCCTGTCAACTCTGATCTGAGTCCTTTCCAGGAAAGGGGCACCAGACATGATATAAAACTTGTTTAAGTTGGTTAATATTTTTTATCAGAAGACAAATACGATGGTTGGAGAAAAGACCATTTCAAAAACTTTACATGGTAGAATGCACATAGCATTTTCAAAGACAGATTTGAAGTTTTTTTGAGGGGTGAACAGAGTCAGTATTGCAGGCTTTAAAAAAGTAGTAGACTAGCACAAATCCAAATGATACAGAATATCACTGAGCAAAATATGGTGTGGGATCTTTTTCCTCTTATTGAAAGTTCAGTCTATCAATAATACTTCTAATGATTTTCTGAGAGTGCCTTCATACAGAGAGCTCAGTTATTTTTCATGCAAGATGTACACTTCTGCCCTTTGGATTTATGGAATGGAATAACAACCAAATGTTAATTTAATGGATTCACTTGCATTTCTGGAAGATTCTTCCTTTTTAACATAACAGAGATCACAAACATGGGTATAACAAGCCAAGCACTTTAATGTAAGGTGATGTAATCTCAAGTTAAAACACTCAGTGGAATATAAATTTGGAGTTGTTTTTTTTCTTTCTTTTTTTTTTTTTTAAAGAAATGACTGTTTTATAACATTTATTTTTCTATCATGAGGAACTGTAATGGAACTGTGTTTGAGGGTCTGGGTGTGGTAGTAAGGAGTCAGGGTGGGACTCACCTTAGGGTCCAATGGATTGTAGAAATGACCAGAGGCAGTCACCAAACTTAAAATTTTTCAAAATTATTTTACAATTATAGGAGAAACCACTACTGGAAATCACAGCGGCCATAGGCCAATTGTTCTAGATGTATCAATTTCTATTTTGTGAATGTAAATGGCAGAATTTTTGTCGACTGCACTCTGTCCCATCTCCTTCTTCTTTTTCAGTATGTCATCCTTTACCTAACACCCTCTTTCAACTGCATTTGAATCCATCCTTTCAAATTCCATCTTTCATCTCCCTTTACCCTATTTTGTGCATCCTCAACTCTCTTGGCCCCATGTTCTCACTTTAATTTAGCAACCGTATTTATTTTCTATCTCCAACTTAGACTGAGCCATCTAGATTCTGATGTGCAACATTTCTAGATCTTCCAAACTTTGCTTCCTGCATTGGTATTCTCATAAGAGCTGGTAAACTGCCCATGGGTTGTTCCCTAGCTTGGCATGACCCTGAGAGCATGACAGCAGCCATTTCTAGTGTCCCTTTCCTGATAGAAACTTCTTCCTTCACCATAGAGAACACCCAGTGGATAATGACCACAACCAAGAGTCCATATACAATAGATAAATAACACACACAGGTTTACTCTCTTCAAAAAGAAGTTATAAGAATGAAGTTTTAAATATGTTGGGGTAATATTTTGATGTACAGGTCATATTTTTTTCTTAGTATTTCCTGTTATTTTATGATAATTTCTGCATTTGTGTAGGTAGACTCTCAGAACCAGTGTTCTTGAAAAAGTAGTACTGCAGGAAGAAAATAGTCAATTTTTGGCTTTTGAATTCCAAAATAGATATTTTGTGGTTCACGGCAGAGATAAACACTTGAATTTCAAAGTGTAGGAAACAGCAGCTATGCTTTCTATTCTGAAGAATGAATAAAGAATCTTTCTAAATAAAGACTCTGAACTGAGGGTGGGAGAAAAGAATAAAAGGAAATAATTGATATGAGAGGGCTTCTGAGCCCTGGTGTCTCACATACTTCTCACCACTATCTTCTTTGGGAAGCCCTAGAGAATTATGGACACTTGAGACCAGAAGGGATCTCTAGCTTTGCCCAATTGCATGGAACCCATTAGCCAAACAGAACCCATAGTCCCCTAGTAGGAGGACTGTATCATTTAATCATCAAAACCAGGACATTTGAGGTGGTGAAAGTGATCTGGGCAAATGCTAAATCTGGTGGAATTCCTGGGCAATATGTGTCAAGCAGGGCTTAAGGTAACCTGCTACTACTATGAGGTAGCATAAAAATTATCTTTAATGTAGACAAAAAGTGCAATAATGATGGGGCACCTGGGTGGCTCAGCTGGTTAAGCATCTGACTCTTGTTTTCAGCTCAGGTCATGATCTCAGGGTCGTGAGATCGTGCCCGGTGTCTGGCTCCGAGCTCAGCATAGAGTCGGCTTGAGATTCTCCCTCTCCTTCTGCCCCTCCCCTTGCTCACATCTCTCTCTCTCTAAAATAAATAAATCTTAAAAAAAAAAAGGTACAATATTGGTTACTAGGGACTAGAAGCAGGAGGAAATGGGAAATTATTACTTAATGGACACAGAGTTTCAGTTTGGAATGATGAAGAGGCTATGGAGGTAGATGGTGGTGATGGTAGCACAACAAGTGAATGTACTTAATGCCATCGAAATACACATTTAGAAATGGTTTAAATGGTAAATTTTGTTATATATATATTTTTCACAATAAAATATATTGCTGAAAAAATAGTCTTATAATGGTTATCTAGGTTGATGGGTGTATATAGACCACTCAATATTTTTGTGTAGCTAAAAGGGTGGAGAATGTTCTTACATAGCTGAGAATGGAACAAACATGCCCCTGAGAACAGGAGAACCCCAAGATGGGTTGAGGAGGAGGCCTGTGAGCAACATAGACTGAACACAGAACAACTGATGAGAACAAGGATTTAAGTCCCAAATTAGAAAAATGTGTACGAACTCTGTCCATACTGCTGTCAGTGGTATATATTTGTTGAGTAAGTACATACACTAATTTTAGGCAGCATTTTGCAAATTGTGAGTGTTCTCTGGAACCCACATGCTAGATGTAACACATCTGTCCTGACATGTCACTTTATTTTGGGATTGTAGCAACTTCCTAATAAAGTGCTGCTTCTTGCAGAGAAGTGTGCTAACCCTTCAAGCCAGCTGCATTATTCAAGAGGAGGAAAGAGTCATCTACAGGTTTCTGGTTAGGAATAAATTCTGCTTTTCTCTCCCCTTCAATATATTCCTTCTCCAAAACCATAATGTTCTGAACTCACCAGAACTATGAAGGGGTTACGTTAAAAAGAGTATGTTGTTCGGATTCAATTTAAGTGGCTTTGAAAGCAGAGGTTTTGCATTCAAACTAAATTTGCTTCTGGGGTGGTCTATAGAGACATTGTGAATATATTAGAGATTTCACATTAGCTCCATGTTCTCAAGTTGGTTGTGTGAAATGAAAATGATTTCCAATTTCTTTTTGGCAGCTCCTATTCAGTGAAAATTTGGCAAAAAGCTGTGCCTTTCATGAAGCTGGGAAATAGTTTACATCAAATTAGAGAAATAGCATAGCTACTGTTATCAGTCCATGATTAAATTTCACATCTAGGGGCTCCTGGATGGCTCAGTGGGTTACGCCTCTGCCTTCAGCTCAGGTCATGATCTCAGGGTCCTGGGATGGAGTCCTGCATCTGGCTCCTTGCTCAGCAGGGAGTCTGCTTCTCCCTCTCTCCTCCCTCTGCTCTTCCCCCTGCTTGTGCTCTCTCTCTCACTTACTTTCTCTCTCTCAAATAAGATCTTTAAAAAAAATAAATTTCACATCTACACAAGATTGACACTTACTTCCTCTGTCCTTTCTTTTTGGACAATGCTTCTTTAGATTTCATAGTTCTTAACCTATTCCTTATTGTTACTTACTTACTTTCATAGCAAATTCTGTCCTGTAGAAACTTCAATCTTTATTTATCGCTTAAGTTATTTGCATTAGGCAAACCATGTAAATACAACAAGGTAAGCATTTCTTTTCAGCTATACTTTCTTTGCTTTACAGAAATAAGTTTGCTTTTTTTTTTTTAATGTGATGAAAGACTAACAATATGTCTGATTTAGAAAGGATCTTCAAAGTCAGCTAGTTCTGTTCACCTCAGATGCGAATCCCTCTTGAAACAGACCCCAAATCATAAAAAAGATTTGGAACTTTGATACTCAGGGGCTATCTAACTTCGGGCCTTCATGGGTTATGGAAATGCAATTTTCTCATCTGTAAAATGTGGATGATTACATTGACCTCATAGAGTTGATGTGATGGAATTATTTGCTTTGCAATTGTTTCCATTTTTGTATAAGTAGCAAAATATTTTAGAGGAGGGTTGATGTTAGATAAAATTTCCAAACTGACAAATATGATTATCTATTTAAGAGGTGTACACATGATGATTTGATGTACATACACATTGTGGAATGATTATCAAAATCAACATATTTACTACAACCATCACTTCACACAGTTAACGTGTGTGTGTGTGTGTGTGTGTGTGTGCTTAGGATCGGGGCACCTGGGTGGCTCAGTTGGTTGAGCAGCTGCCTTCGGCTCAGGTCATGATCCTGGAGTCCCTGGATCGAGTCCCGCATCGGGCTCCTTGCTCGGCAGGGAGTCTGCTTCTCCCTCTGATCCTCCCCCTCTCATATGCTCTCTCTCTCTCATTCTCTCTCTCTCTCATTCTCTCTCTCTCAAATAAATAAATAAAATCTTTAAAAAAAAAAGAATGCTTAGGATCTACTCTTCGCAAATAGTTCAGGGAGAGGGAAATGAGAAGATGTAGATCAAACAGTATAAACTTTCAGTTCTAAGAAGAGTAAGTTCTGAGGGTCTAATGAACAGCAAGGTGATTATAGTTAATAAAATAGTATTGTATAATTAGCAAATTTGATCAGTATATTTTTGTATATATTTATGTAAACAATCTATTAAATCTAGAAAAGAAAAAGTCTGTAGAACACACAACTAAAATATTTTCTCTAGTTTAATAACACACAGATCATTTTCTTATTTTTTTTTCTGTCTCTTCTACTTATAAAACAAACATTTAAGTGGAAAATATAGAGAACATAGGAGAAGATAATAAAGAAAATTTATGTTACTATCTGTTGAAATCTAGGGCAGCTTATATAGATAGATGATCCTCTCACCCTCAGATAACAAAAAGTCCCCCAGTCATTTGTAATCACAAATAGGCAACTCCCCTCAGTAATAAATGTGTCCAGTATAGTGTAATAATAAGAAATTACACATTTACTTGCAGCTGGTTTCTGGCTAAGGCAAGAAAAAGAGGCTGGTTGGTTTGTTCTCTGTTCCTTCCCTGCCACACACTCCATCTGCCCTCTCCATTCTAGCCACTCTCTTAGAAATATCATTTCACACATTAGTAGAAAACAGTCTGCCTTCCCTGTGCTCCCATGCCCAAGCTCTCCAGGTTGTTTTGAGGCCCTTCCACTTGACTGATGATAAAGGGGAATGTCTTAACCCTTCCCTTCCCCATGGTAGCACACCATGGTAGCATGGAGGAAAAAGGCCAGAACCCCCTGGCAACCTGCTTCAGGTAAATTTTTTTGCCAGGTTCCCTCTCCGCTCTCAGCCTTTCTAACCCTATTTTGTAGGTAAGGGTCACAAAACCGATTCTCCCATGCCCTATTGGCCATACTCACTTTTGTACCCTAACCCTTCTCCTTGTAAGATGGGGATGGTTGACACCTGTTGCTTTTGGGCCTCAAAAACTGATATGGAAGGAGTCTGTTTTTACATCCAGTTAAAATCATTCCCTTAGGATACATTATATGAATTAGATTTCTGCATCTATGAATTTTACCATTTCAAGACTCTTGACACATGCTAGTGAAGTTTCATCTCCCCAAATAAAAATATTATATCAATTCATATCTAATCCTTACTACATAATATTGAGAAAAGAAAAATGGGGCAAATGAGAATGGGGGAGAGGAAAAAGCAGGGGCCTGAGAAGGGAGGAACAGTAGGGACATAGGAAGATCTGAGAATAGCTTGATGGAGGATGAGGTAGAAGGTTTTTGTTTTTTAATATTTTTTATTTCTTTATTTGAGAGAGAGAAGAGAGCATGTCAGTAGGGGGTAGGGGCAGTGGGAGATGGAGAGAGAGAGAGAATCCCAAGCAGACTCAGCACTAAGCATGGAGCCCAACTTGGGGCTCGATCTCACAACCCTGAGATCACGACCTGAGCCCATGACCTGAGCCAATACCAAGAGTCAGACACCTAACCGACTGAGCCACCCAGGCACCCCGAGGTGGAAGTTTTTATAAATCAGATAAATCCATGTCAAGCCACCCTCCAGTGTAAATAAAAATAATTTATCCTTGCCCGCTTCTTTCAATGAGCAGTACATTTGATAACTGGTAATTCTTGGATTCTAGCCCTGAAAGGATTATTGAGAGCTAGACTTATGTAATTATTTTAGAAATCTTTCCTCATAGCATAGCATAGTGTAGCAATCTTAATTCAGGCCAGAACAGTATTTGCAAAGGTAGCATGAAATGGTAGAAAGAAGATATTTCTGTCTCTAGTTTATGCCACTTACTAGTGGGTTGATCCTGACACTGTCACTCAATACCAATGGGATTTAGCCTCCCCATCTCTATAATTGAAATAATAATGTCTTTCTTGCTAGCTCATGTGGTAATTATGAGTTGGGATGGGATTTGGAATTTATAAACTGTAAAGATCTTAGAAAAATAAAATATGTTGCCTTGTCAATCACCTGTCAGCCATGAGGGAGAGTTGAAGTTTCTAATTAATCTCCCTTGACCTATTTTTGGGCTTTGTTGACAGTGTCCATGCCATTTTATTTTCTCAAATGAGATTTCATATGTCAAGTGTACCTTGCATTTTTCTGTGCATATTAGCTACCCAGAAAATACTAGTTCTTGCTTTTGTCTCTTCTTCCAGTTCCCCAACTGTGTACTCTTTGGGAAATACCTGATTAGGCAATATTGTCAAGGGTCTTTCCAAATAGGCAGCAGAGGTTTGTGTATTCAGGATACATGCTGCTTGTCATTCTCATATTTACTGCATTCAGTTTTGTTTGCATAGAAAGCATTTTCCTCCTAGTCTAATTCCATGAAAATGATGTCAATTGTTCCCTTACTGCGTGTCTGAGATCAGCTCCTAGATTAAGTAAATTATGTATCTTGACTTTATTTTTAATTAAGTTTTACTGATTTGTAAAAACAATAGGAATAGCAAAATGGTTCTAGTGTCAATGGTATTAAAAAAAAAGCATAAAGGTAATAAAATATATTATTACTTTAGATATCCCCTTTCCTCATTATTCACTTGGGGGAAAAAATCCAATCTTGAGAGAAAATGTAGAATGTGATTTTGTGCCAGTAGTAATTAGCAAGAACATCTTGATGAGAAACAGTGATGGAAGAATCAATGACAAACATCACTACAGTAAAGCCCAAATGAGGCTTCTGTTTTTCATATTAGGTCTTTACACATTGACTTAACCAATGATTGAGAAATGACATTCTTAATCCCAGTGTGCCATAAATAGATTGTAGACCATTTTGACCTTCTTAGACTATGTCAAGCTTTTCCAGTTTCCCTAGAGTATACTATAAGCTTTTGTTACCAGTAATGTCTTCCCATTAACTATTACAGTTGTTTCATCAAATAGAATTTTTAAATGAAGCCTAAAAATTGCAGAAAACTAGGAACAAAGAGAAACATTAAAAATTTTATTAACATTGCACACTTAGGTGTTGGTGCAAACAGAATATGAGAAAGGTTATATATTTTTATTGTTTGATTGTTTTTAAATTATCAAACTTACACCTGGCTTAATCCAAATTTCTTCTCTTTCCCCAACATAAATCAAAAGACCTAGGGTTGCTTCTCTCAGAGTTTGCTGATGCCTTATGTATTGCTAAATACCCTTTTAGTGAAACATTGGGACCTCACATTCTATGATTAGGGCAGGATTTTTAAATTTTGGCACTATTGGTGTTTTAGACTGGGTAACTCTTTGTTGCGGGGAACTCTCATACATTTAGGGTGTTTAGCAGCATCCTTGGCCTGCATTTACCAAATGGCAGGAGCACTACTGAATTGTGATTATCAAAAATATATGAAGATACTGGCAAAATATCTTTGGATGGGGACCCTTGGAAATCAGACCATACCAGACTGCAATGGTTCTTGATCATGGATGTACATTCAAATCACCTGGGAGAGATTTAAAAAAAAAAATACCCAGACTCACCCCAAATCAGTTGAATAAAGATCCATGAATTAGCCACTGCTAAAGCTGACTGAAATAGGTTGCCCTATAAATTTGATATGCTTCCTTTGGGGACAAGCATACAAGGTCTCCTTTTTTCACGGTTCCTCATCTTTTTAATTTAACTCTTTTCAGAGTCCAGAGTTGCTTCCTGAGTCTCCTGTGGTGCAGTGGGGCTACAAGGATAACATATTAAGTTCTATAGAAAGTCTTTGATGGACAAGAATAAGTTTAAGTAAAGTCATGACAATTCATTTCATTTGCAGCTACTTTCTGGCATATGGACTAGATAAGTGACATAAGTGACGTTTCTGAGTATCCGCATCAGCATCACTTGGGAACTTGTTAGAAATGCAAAATTTTGGAACCTCCCCCCACTCTCCACCCAGATCTTTTGACTTAAATACTCTGGGATAGAGTCCAGCAATTTCTGTCTTAGGCCTCCAGGTGATTCTGAAGCATACTCAAATTTGAAAAAGATGGACTAGAGACATTTTCCATATTTGCTTATGTTTTCAGTCTTCTTCCAACTGGCCCTGACAACTCCATTCTTCACAAGACTTAAATAACTGACAAATTTTCATTTAACCTTTTGAATACTTTCCCTTATGATTCCATTTTGTCACAAATGTTCATAAATTGAACTATGCCTTATATCATGGGTTACATAATTATGTAGTAGAGGAGTGGTAGAGATTGAAGAGAGTTGAGAGGAAGCAGAACGAGCTGAACACAGATCAAGCAAACTGAGTGATACAAATGCACTTTCCAGATACACTGGCTGTAGCATGGTCCATTCAGGTCCCTAACAACTAGTATGACTTCCAGAGGTAACATTTAGCAGCTAGAGGGCCATGGGAGAATGGCATGCAAGAGATGTTCGGAAGAGTAGACCACATGCAAAAAAAGAACATGATGCTAGATGGAGACACTGATGACTGGTGAAGGAAGGAAACAAAGGTGCTTTGTGCTTTTTCATATTACATTAATTTTAATTGAACTGAACCCTTGCTTTGTATATCCTTAAGTTCAGCAGCTTAGCTATTTGTTTTGGGTCAGTAAAGGAGGTGATTTCCTGTACTACTAACAAGTGTTACCTGCTAGTTAATATAATTATTTCTCAGTAAACAAGATCATGGAACTTTTATGTGGAGAATGTCATCATAATTTTTTTGTGAACACTGCACTGTGAGGAGCAGGGTGGAAATGTGTGGGGTTTTTTGTTTATTTATTTTTGTTTGAGAGCAAGTGAGTGGGGGCTGGTGGGGGTGAAGGATGGGCAGAGAGAGAATCTTAAGTAGCATCCACGCCCAGCATGGAGCCCGACACAGGGCTTGATCTCATGACTCTGAGATCATAACCTGAGCTGAAATCAAGAGTCTAATGCTTAACTGACTAAGCCACCCAAGTGCCCAGAAAATGGGTTTTAGTTAGAAGGACATTAAAGGAGTCTAGGAGAAAAATACTGTTTCAGCAGACTAGGGTAGTAGGCATAGATAAGGTGCAATATTAGCTTTGAGTTGGAGTTTAAAGGTGAAGTTCTTAGAATTTCCTCTTGGGTTTCATATAAAAGTGAGGAATCAAGGATAACTTCTGGGTTTTTCCCTACTCATTCAGGTGGATGTAAAATAATTGAAATTATGAAAACTGGGGAGAAGCAGTATTAGAAAAACTAAGGAATTAAGTTATCTGGACCATATTAAAACTCTAGGATTCCCATTATACATAAAAATGAAGATGCCAAGAAAGCAGAATGATAAAGAAGTCTGGAGCTCAGGGGCAGGGATTAGGCTTGAGACTTAAATTTGGGCACTATCTGCATAGAGATGTATAAAGCCCTGGGAGTGGATAAAATCACCTAAATGAAAGAAGAGAGAAGAAATAAGAGATGCCTGAAGTCATGTTTTTTTTAACTTGGTATTCCTTTAAGCTCAGTAATAGTCTGTTATTTTTATCATGTTGAATTCCATTTTTCTTGAATTTAATATTACTGTTTATGATGGTCATATACAAGACTTAAAAAAATATTTTCACAATTTTTACTGAGCAATTGACACTGTAATGTAGCTCACTGACAGTAGCGTCTCTGTTACCATTATGGTGTCAGAGCTTCCCACTGAGGCTGACAGAGGCTGGTGCTTAGGTAATCAATAAGCTATTGAGCCTATGAGAAAGCATATGGGGCAGCTTAGCAACACTGAGCCAGAAAGATTACTTTTTAGTCAAGTCATTAAAATTTCCTGCTATGTTCTTTGTTTTGGCTGCCTTTGGCTTAATTGTCTTGTCAGGTGTTCTAAGCCAAACACCATATGAGGTCAACCAGAAAAAAGAACTAAACTGGGAAAATAATCACGTTTCTTTAATAAAATATTTTTGAAAACTTGGAGATGAAGGATGAATATTCATATTATAGGATAGCATCCATTTTTCAGTTAAAAGAAATCTTATCCCCCAAATGATAGTAATTTATAAAACCAGTTGAGTGTTTGTGTGTATGCATGAGGTCCTACACACTTATAACCATGTAGAGGGTACATTATTTCTTACCAAAAATTTTATGGCTTTTATATCAAATCAGCATATTTTGCTAATATGATCCCTGCAGTTGATAATATAACCCTTTGTGGCCTAGACTAACCACATGACTTCCCAACTGGGTTGTAAAAAAATCAACAGCTCCTTTAGAGTTCCTGGGGGCAGCATTAGTAATATTTAACTTGTCCAGCTTGGACCAATTATATTGCTTCTCTATCTTCTGGAGTTCTATGGGGTCCTCTCCTTAGCCTTGGTGCTTGAGAAAGCTTTGGTGGAAGGCATTCTGCAAATAACTCACTTGGCTCTGACAGGCCAAGAAATCCAGTCTGGAGCCAAGATAAACTAAGTGATCATTTCTGCATTCATTTATTAACACAGTGAATATGGGTATTCTTTAGAGATTATTGGAAAAGCAGTTTCAGATAATAGATTTGAATTTGTGTCCTGATGCCAGTTTTGTGTTCATTTGTATTTTCTTTTATTTCTTGATAAGACCTCAAAAAACAACGGGGTAGAAATATTCTTGTTGCATCTCTGAATTCACCCTTAACGAGAGAGCAGTTTTCATGCCAAAGGAGAAAAGTAAGGAAACAAAATCACATGATTCTCTAATATTGACTTTCTATTAAACTAACAAGCAAATTGGCAAGCAGGAAATGCAGGAGGTCATATGTAGCTTAGCCTTCTGTTGAAGGCTCAGTGTGGAATTTCCTTTGCTCTGAACATATCTAAGTGCTATAAGAAAAAAAAAAAACGGTTGGAGAGATTGCTGGTATTTGAGTTCTTTTTGTATAGTAAATCCTCTATTTGCTGTATAGATGCTGGGTTTTGGAGAGCTAAAAAGGTAAGAGAGATAATGTAGATAATCTTACCTTCTTAACAAAACAATATCATCAAATGCTCACTTGAACTTCAAACAGCACAGAAACATTAATTCAACATTTACTGGGTATCTACTATGTGCCAGGAACTATACTTGGATATTAAGATTAGTGAGATATGAACAACCTTCTCAAGGAATGCCGTCTCTAGCCTTCAACTCTAACAGTAAATTCTGACTGGGTCAATGCTCCTCTAGCTCCTGTATTTTCTTGTATTTCAGAGACAAGAACTATGTAATTTGATGGTTACTTGTATGTGTCAACTTGACTGGGAAATGGGGTGCTCAAAATTTGCTTAAAGATTATCCTGGGCATGTCTGTGTTTTGGGATGAGATCAACATTCAAATGAGTAGACTAAGTAAAACAGATTGGGGTGAGCATCATGCAATCCATTAGAGGGCTAAATAGAACAGAAGTTGGGGTAAGGGAGAATTTTCTTTCTCTGCCTTGTTTTCAAATTGGGGACATCAGTCTTGTACTGCAACTGGACTGAACCTTGCACCATCAGTTCGCCTTGTTCTCAGGCTTCCAAACTTGGGCTGGAGCTGTACCACTGGCTCTTCTGGGTCTCCAGCTTGCAGACAGCGGTGGGTGGGATTTCTCAGTCTTCATTATCATGTAGCCAATTATAAGAATCTCTCATCATTTCTACCTCTCTCTGTCTCTGTATCATGTCTATATATCTGTATGTATCCTATTGGTTCTATTTCTTCAGAGAACCCTGACTAATATACCAGTGAACTACAGGAGCAAGTGTAGAGAGACAAAGCAGGACAATCAGCACAACTTCCCAAAGGGGGGCACCCTGTAGAATCCAGGATTTTCATTCTCTTCGTGAAATAGATTTAGATAGTCCAGTGCCCCTGACTCTCAAAACAAAAGTTTAGGTTGATCTTTGGGAATGTACTCTTAAAAATTAAGAATTTTTCACAGTAAAGCTAAAGACTAGAAATCAGATAGGCTAGGAATAGGTCTGTCTATGCTTAGAAACATATGTATATACCAGTCACAAATGGATTTTTGACTTATGGGAAAGATATAAAAAAAAAATTGGAAGGGGATTTGCCCAATTTGCAGTAGGAAATGAACTGGGGCTTGATGTCCAAGTAGCAAAGAGTGTAGCTTAAACACTCATAACTACTTAGCTTAAATAAAAATTTTACCCTTTCTATATGCCTAACTTCAGTAAGGCAGAGTTGGTCAAAGGTCACCAACAAAGTAGATGCTTGAATTTTGATTTAATGACACAAAAGTATTTGCTTGATTAAATTTCATGTAATGTGCTGCCATCCTACAATACCTATAAAAGGATCAACTGGGGGGAAAAAAGAAAGCACAACAGAGAAATATTGTGGTCTTAAAAGCAATAGTCAGCTGGAACAACTAACCACAGTTGAGATCAATTGCTCTGCTTTGTGAGGGCTCACTTGCTTTTGTGAAGTTATATGTTCTTAAATTCTCAAATAAAATGTTGAAAGAAAATAATGTGGAACCATTTGAACCTGTAGTCCCAGTGTGTACTTGTGATGTGTTAGGGAATCACTGGCAGTGGAAGTTGACTAGTATTAGTCCATGGTGGTTTCCTAGTCAGCACAAAAAAAACAGAAAGTTCTAGAAGATTTTGGAGTGGAACATTTTTATGGTTATTTTTTTACCACTAACTGTTTAAAAGTTATGGATTTTGTCCTGTTATATGTGTGAATTAAATTTCTCACTTTAGCTTCATGTATGAATCTTTCTATTACCACTAGAAACAACATGGGACCACACCCACCATTACCTTTTATTCACTAGCTATTTCAAAATGAAAAAGACAAATCCAGTGTTAAAGAATTAGAACCACTTCCTCACACTTTCCTTGAATAACTTTCTACCTGAATGCTATTGTCTCCACCCTTTTCTCTGCTTTACTTGGGGGGAATGCTTGCCACCACTGGCTACCTGGTAGAGTTTCTTACGAGCAACATACATCTAAGTAGCTACACAGAACTAGTCTGAATCTCTTTCCAAAAGCATATTAACTCTGTGATGGTTTATCCCTATGCATCTAGTTTCTTCAACTGTAATATTGTGGTCATTTTTTCTTGGTGACATTATTCTACGGACTGAAATAATACAATCAACATATATATTGTGTCTGGCACAGAGCAGATATGTAATGCATAATTTTTTTGATTTATTTTATAAATATTTGCAAGTACCCTCTGTATGTTTAGCACTTGTCTAATTTCTGGCAAAGCAGAGGTGAGAAAGATAGATATGATTTCCTGCTAAGGTTTAGTTGTATCTGCAATGGTTTATAGCATATTCTATAAATTTTCACTGACTTCCTATTGCATGTGAGGTAATAGAGAAGAAACAAAGTGCTTTACAAGCTGGGCTGATGTTCACTAGCACACCATTGTTTGGAGGTACTGATTGCTGCTGGCATTTTATCAAGCTGGGCAGTACTTGTGCTGTAACAGTTGTTAACTATCTGAATGTTATTTTTGGAGATAAAATATTTAATGGAATAATCCATGCAAAAGATGTAGCATGGTATCTGGCCCAGAGGAAGTGTTCAGTAAGAATTAATTTTTGTTGTTATCACTATTATGTAAAGATGAATTTTATTCATAGAAAGGAGTATATAGTGTAGTTTTGGAGAACAGATGTTTTCCAAAGGACCATAATATAAAACAAATGATGATAAGCACCACTTAAAATTCTAACACATTTTGGGAGGGAGATCTTGTCCTTATGACAGTGATAGGGAAATGCAAAATAGTGGGAGGACAGAACTAGAGATGGAGAATTGACCTGGTTTAGACATCTGAAGATGGGGAGGAGAGCTTACAAGTCCATCAAACAAAAACAGAACAGTCCATGGCAGAATTAGGAAAGGATGGAGAATGTGAGGGTCGGTGGAAGAAATAAAAGGGCGTTCCATATAACCGCTGCACAGGTGAGGCATGTTCTGACAAGGTGAGTGAGAGGCACACTTTATTAAAGGGTTCTTAATGGCAGCCTGGAATTTGGATTTGGCTCAGCCAAAAGATGAAGTGTAACAGTCAGTATGGTGGCAGCTGCAACCTCTCACCTTGTCATAGAACCATGTAGGTCAGTGTAGGTTAGACTTCTTAACCTCAGCGTAATCAACCTTTGGGTTGGCGAATGCTTTATTGACAACGGACCATTTTGTGCATTACAAGGTGTTTAACAGCATCTCTGGCCTCTGTCCCCTAGATAACAGGAGTACCTCTATTGTGTAACAACCAAAAATATCTTTAGACATTGCCAGATGTTCTCTAGGAGAAAAAATTGCCCCTGGTTGAGAAACACTGACATAGATGATAGTATGGCAGGGCCATTTTTTAGAAATTTTTGAAGTTAATTTCTTTTTTCCCTACTCTTCCCACACATTGGATCATTTTATGGGCTCTCTTACCTCATGGGGAGGTTTTGGAAAGGTAAGAAACTACATGACAAGTTTCCTTTCTCAATTTTCTTTTTGAAATTGAGTCATTGGGGAGATTATCTTGTATGTTCTTGAGACAGAGAATAGAAGGACTTGTGAGGAAAATCCCTAACAGAAAAGAATTTTCCCTAGCTAAGAAAAGTTTTCTAAAGGCAGGAAGGAAGGACAGAGGTCCACAGGATTATGGAGCATTGAGTTTATGTCTTGTTACTCAGCAGATATTTGGTAAAAATGGGAACCTTCAATGGGGAATGACTACATGAATCCCAGCTTCTCTAAAACATATGGCCCACTCAAAAGGAGTGATTAAAAAGAGGTTTATGAAGGGATCATTACACAGATGTGACCAAGGTTAAGAAAGACTAACAAGGAATACTGAAGCATTTGGGGGAAGGAAGCTTGACATAACAAGTAGAGGAAATGGTTATCAGGACCTGTCTGTAGCTGTAACCCTTGGTAAGGGTCACCTAACAAGAACTGTGCCATTGCTAGAGAAGTGACAGAAGTGAAACATTCTTTTTTTTTTTTTTTTAAGATTTTATTTATTTATTTGACAGAGAGAGACACAGCGAGAGAGGGAACACAAGCAGGGGGAGTGGGAAAGGGAGAAGCAGGCTTCCCGCCGAGCAGGGACCCTGATGCGGGGCTCGATCCCAGGACCCTGGGATCATGACCTGAGCCAAGGGCAGATGCTTAACGACTGAGCCACCCAGGCACCCTGAGAAATGTATTTTTGAAACACAATACCATAGGGAGGTAGCCAGGGGAACAAATATTCCAACCTCTCTTTTCCCCCCATCCTTGATTCTTTTATTTATCTCTCTAATTGGATAAACCTAACCAGAAACCAGAGGGAAAGAGAGTTTTGGATAACTCTCTATTCACATTTTCCCATTTTAAAATTGGATTTTTTTTTAAATTAATGAGTAATAAGTGTTGTTTATATATTTTGGATACAAGTACCTATCAGATACATAACTCGAAAATACTGTTTCCCAGTCTGTGGTTTCTCTCTTCATTCTCTTGATGGTAACTTTGCATGTAAGTTTTTAATTTTGTTGAAATCCAACTTTTTAAACTTTTATCCCATGTGCTTTTCATGTCATATCCAGGAACTCCTTCCCAAACCCAGGTTGCAATGATTTGCTCTTATGTTTTATAGTTTTAGCTCTTATTTTTAAATCCATGACATGCTCTGAGTTAATTTGGGGGTATAATGTGAACAGGGGTCCAAATTCATAATTTTGAAAGTAGATATCCAGTTATCTCAGTACTAATTGTTGAAAAGACTATTCTTTCCATATTGTATTGCCTTGTCCTCTTTGGCAAAAATTAATTGACTATAAATGTTAGGATTTCCTTCTGGATTCTCAATTCTAATCCATTGCTCTATATGGCTATCCTTGTGTTAGTTTCATACTGTCTTGATTATGGTAACTTTGTAGAAACTTCTGAAATGAGGAAGTATCTGTGCTCCAACTTTATTCTTTTTCAAGATTGTTTTAGTTATTCTGGGTCTCTTATATTTTCATATAAATTTTAGTATCAGCTTGTCAATTTGCATAAAAGCCATTTTAGATTTTGATAGAGATTGGATTGAATCTGTAAATAAATTTGGGGAATATTGGCCTTTTTTTTTTTAACAATAGTAATTCTTTCAATTCATGAGTAGGGGAATTCTTTCCATTCATTAGGTCTTCTATAATTTTGCAACATAGTTTGTAGTTCTCAGTGTAAACATCTTACACTTATTTTGTTAAATTTATTGCTAAATTTTATTCTTTTTGATACTATTATGAATGGGATTACATTTCATTTTGGGGTTATTTATAGCTAGTATATAGAAATATAATTGATTTTTGCATATTGATCTTATATCCTACAACCTTGCTTGAATTCATTTATTAATTTTAGTAGGTATTTTGATGCATTCTTCAGAGTTTTCTTCTTTCCTTTTTTTAAGGACTTATTTATTTTAGATACATACAGCATGAGTGTGAGAAGCAGAGAAATAGGAAGGGAGAATATGAAGCACAGGAGCCAGACATGAGGCTCAATCTCACTACCCTGAGATCTTGACCTGAGCTGAAACCAAGATTCGGATGCTTAACCCACCGCACCATCTAGGCCCCCTTCTTTGGAGTTTTCTATATGCTAGATCATGTCATCTACAGATAGAGATATTTTTACTTCTTCCTTTTTAATCCAGATAATTTTTTATTTCTCTCTCTCTCTCTCTCTCTCTCTCTTTTTAAATTTATTCTGTGCAGGATTTACTCCTGGGCCATAAGTTTTTGTTTCTTCAATTACTTCTGGGATATTTTTTTGTTCTGTGAAACCTCCTCTTCTGGTTTAGGAATAATCTGCTCTTTTTCAGTAAGGATCATCTCGATGTGGTAGGGAGAGCTCATGTAGGGGTTAATCCCACAACAAGCCCTATAAATTCTGTGCTGCATCTTGGGGGCTTTGTGCGCCAGAATGTGCACAATGACCAGAGAATCGACATCTAAACCCTCAAGTACAGCATTACTCTTTGCATTTTTAGCATGTGCAATAAAAATTCACTCTTTTTGGGCCACCGACCTTGTGTCCAGCCCCACCATTTGGCCTGCGCACACCTACCAACTCCACCATTGTAGAGACGGAGTGGCACACCCTGCTTCTGCCAAGAGACATCTTTCAGATACTTGGTGGCTCTTTGGATCTGCAGATCTTTGATGGACTGGGCAGTTTCACATGTATTCTTTTTTTTTTTTAAAGATTTTATTTATTTGACAGCGAGATATAGCGAGAGAGGGAACACAAGCAGGGGGAGTGGGAGAGGAAGAAGCAGGCTTCCCGCGGAGCAGGGAGCCCGATGTGGGGCTCGATCCCAGGACCCTGGGATCATGACCTGAGCCGAATGCAGATGCTTAACGACTGAGCCACACAGGTGCCCCTACATGTATTCTTAAAAGGAACACAAAGATTTGAACCTCTTGATTTGCATGATCTTATAGGGTTTTCTGGGTCAAGCGAATAGTGAACCATTTTCAGTGGTCACCTCAGGCCGCTTAGGGGAAGAGGAACTTTTATTTCCCTTCATTGTCCAATTTCCCTGTATAGATCCTCTAGTACAATGTTGAATAGAAATGGCAAGAGGGGTTATCTTTGTCATACCTTGGGAGGAAAGCATTTAGTGTCTCACTATGGATTTTAATGTGAGCTATAGATTTTTTTTTTTTTTTTGTAGATGCCTTTTTTTTTTCAGGTTGAGGGAGTTTCATTCTAGTCCTATTTTGTTAAGTGTTTTTATCAAGAAAGTGTGATGGATTTTGTTAAATGTTTTTCTGCATCTATTGAAATGACCATATGATTTGGGATTTTTATTCTATCAAAAGGGTGTATTGTAATAGGTGATTTTCATATGGTAAAACAACCTTGAATTTCTTGGATAAATCCCGCTTGGTCATGATGTATAATCTTTTTTCTATGTTGTTGGATTTGCTTTCTAGTTCTTTATTGAGGATTTTTGCATCTGATTTCATAAGGGATTGGTCTGTAGTTTTCTTGTGTTATGTTTGTCTCCTTGTGGCTTTAAGATAATTTGGTCCCATAGAATAAGTTGGGAAGTATTCTTTTCCTCTTCTATTTTCTGGAAAAGTTTGTCAAGAGTTGTTATTGCTTTTTCTTTAAATGTTTGATAGGCTTAACTAATAAGCCATCTTGGCCTGGACCTTTTGTGAGTTTTAAAATTACTAATTTGGTCTCTTTACTTACAGATCCATTCAAGTTTTCCTATTTATTTCTGAGCCAGTTTTGGTAATTTTGACTTCTAGGAATGCATTTCATATAAGTTACTCTAACTTTTCCCCCTCTTTTAAAAGCATAATATATATTTGTTGTGTGCTTTAGAAGACCCTCAATTAGAATTTAGAAGACCCTCTAGTTGGGGGAGAAAGATGAATACACGTAAGTACAGTACAGCAAAAGAGTTGTGCTTAAAAAGAATATAAGGAAGGGGATCATTAACATCCAGAAGGGAAAGTTAGGACAGTACTTGCATAACTGACTTGTGTTTGGAGGATGGTAATATTATGTGAGACTTTGTGAAATATGTTAATTTTTTTCTGGTTCTAGAGGGATGTTCAGAACTAGCAGTATTGGGGAGACCATTCTCACCAAGTCTCTTGTGTTTCTACATATATTTTCAGTGAAGGCACTGGTTATCATTTCTCAGGACTATCTTTTCAAGAGTACTTGTATAGCAAGTAGCTTTGACATATAAAAATACTGCCTCTCTCTGAAGCAAGGAGCTGACATACCTGTTGTCTAGTATAAAATATCCAATTTGCTTAAACTCAAGGTTCTTTTTTATTATGCAACCATTTATGTATGTAGGTATTATTGGGTACTCCCATGTTGGCCCATGGAAAACTGTGCTAGGGGAACAGTCCAATGGTTAGGTTACAAATGAAGAAAGAGCATTGGTGGAGACATGTCTGGGGAAAATATTAGAATTGTGCATAATGTTTTCATGGGTCCCTCGTGTTTATGAACAGCAAGAAATAAACTTTGAAAAGGTGCACTGGGTGGTAGAGTTTGATATGCCATGTTAATGTTATTTAAACTAATTTTGTGGAGAAGGAAAATATCTACTGGCCTTTGGATAGGTATATTTTCTGTTCCTTATAAGATTAATATTACAGTCATTTCCATGAGGAATTAAAGGAGAAACTGAGAAAAGGAAATCAGTTAAGAGGCTATTACAATAATAGGTAAAAAAAAATATTTCTCTAAGTTGGTTTAGTGGCAGTTGGAACTGAGAAGATAAATATGAAAGGGTCTATGTAAGTAGAGAAGCAGTAAAATGGGTGTTGTGTGTTGGGAAGAGATCCTGTCTATTGTGGGTACAACCCTATTTGTAATGAATAGCAGCATGGTGCCTGCACATCATAGATGCACAACAAATATTATAGAATGAGAAGCTGAAAAAAGAAGCAGTGAAAAAATTTAACAGGAGAGAAGAGAGAAATGTTGCTTCTATTTGTTTTAAGTTGGAGTAACAGGAAGAATGATGGTATAATAAAGACATGGGGAAATGATAGGGGAAGAACAGATTGAAGAGCACAATAATGAATTTATTCTTGAACATACTGAATTTGATGCTTGTATGGATCAGCTCACATGGGGCTGAACAGCAAGCAGTTAGGAATGAGAATCATGTGTGGGAAAGTGAGGAAGCTAACAATCACCAGCATAAAAGGAGAGATGAGGTGGAAGGGGGGAGAAAAAAGAGACAGAAGAGGGAAAAAAAAACCCACAAAAAAACAAGGCAAGAGTTAAGAAAGAAATTCTGGACAATATCCATCCTGGGGTCAAAGGAAGAAGAAATTTAAGAAGAGAGTAGTCAGAGAGATAAAACAAGGCACGCTTATCTCAGAATTTCAGAAGCTAAGATGGTGGAGTGTTTCAAAAATAAAATTATGGTTGCATCTGTGTAGTTTTCAGCAGGGCTGAGATTAAGAGGTCTAGAAAATGGTTGTTAGGAGATTAATGGTATACTTTTTAAAGATAAATCCAACAGAGTGATGAAAGTAGAAGATAGATTATAGAGGGTGGAGAAATGAGTGGCAGTCTGAGAATATGTAGAGAACATGAAGACTTTTTTAGAAAAAGGCTCAATGGCAAATTACACTTTAGGTTAACTAGATACTTGATTTTGCAAAGAACTGGGATATGAGTCCATTTGTAAGCAGCAAGCGTACGTAAGCTTGCTGAGATCTATATTCATAAAGTAGATTAAACTGATAACAATGTGATAGTCTATGAACAAGGCTATCCTTGTAATTGATGGATCTGAGTAATACAAGGTTCCTGGAGAATGTCAGGCTGCCCAAATACACATTATTATGCCTATTTAATCCTGAAACTACTGTTCAGCAGGGATGTCTGAGAAAGGGAAACATACTCCTGCACTGAAACAAAATAAATACATTTTCTTGTCTTTTTTTTTTTTTTTTGCAAGTAGCTTTCTCTTTAGATTTGGGATAAGTTAACATTTTGCAGAGTCTCATCAGCATGGCAGAAGTCTGGTGTTAGTTTAGGAATCTTGAGGCTAAGAAATAGACAAGACTGAAATCTGGTATCCTACCTTAGAGGTCAAAGGCTTCTTAGAGAATATAATATCCCAGTTTTTGCTATTTTTGACCCAGCCAAAAGTACAAGATGCCCCAGAAAAAAAGCCAGTTAGCTACCATATCATAATTTATAGCACATGCTGTAAATAAATACAAACTGATCCTGAGATACAGACGGAATCACTGAGGCAGAGAGAGGCTCCTTTTAGGAAAAAATTTTCTTGTCAGGATTTAGTGACATGTCACCTAATGAAGACAGTGTATTTGTTTAAAAAGAGATTTGATTATAAACTGTTTAAAAAACAAAGAAAGATAAATCCACTAATTGAACGCTAAAGCTTAAAAATAAAATAGAATCCTTCTCATACAACTTAATACCAAAAAACCAAGCAATTTGATTTAAAAATGGGCAGAGGACCTGAATAAACATTTCTCCAAAGAGGACATCCATATGGCCAACAGACACATGAAAAGATGCTCAACATCACTCATCATCAGGGAAATGCAAATCAAAACCATGGTAAGTAAGATAGCACCTCACATCTATTGGAATGGCTAATATCAAAAAGGCAAAAAATAACAAGTGTTGGCAAGAGTGTGGAGAAAAGGGAACACTCATACACTATTGGTGTGAATGTAAATTAGCACAGCTACTGTGGAAAACCATATGGAGGTTCCTCAAAAAATTAGAAATAGAAATACCATATGAGGGCACCTGGGTGACTCAGTTAAGTGTCTACATCTTGATTTCTGCTCAGGTAATGATCTCAGGGTCATGAGATCAAGCCCTGTATCAGACTCCATGCTTAGCATGGAGTCTGCTTGAAATTCTCTCTCTCCCTCTGCTCCTCCCCCCCTTACACTTGCACTTTTTTCCCTCTCTCTCAATCAAATAAATAAATAAATAAAATCTTAAAAGAAAAGAAATACCACATGATCCAGCAATTCCACTATCTATACAAAGAAAATAAGAACATTTGGGGCACCTGGGTGGCTCAGTCGTTTAAGCCTCTGCCTTTGGCTCAGGTCATGATCTCAGGGTCCTGGGATCAAGCCTTGTGTTGGGCTCCCTGCTTCTCCCTCTCTCTTTGCCACCTCTGCCCCTCTGCCCTGCTTGTGTTCTCTTGTCACTATGTCTCTCTCAAATAAATAAATAAAATCTTCTTTAAAAAAAGGATACATATACCACTCTGTGCAGCATTATTTACATTAGCCAAGATGTGGAAGCAACATAAGTGCCCACTGATGAATAAATGGATAAAGAAGATATGGTATATATGTGATATATATATACACACACACACAGTGGAATATTGCTTAGTCATAAAAAGGAATGAGATCTTGCCATTGCCATGACGTGGATCAACCTTGAAGGTATGCTAAGTGAAATGAATCTGACAGAGAAAGACAAATACTGTATGATTTCACTTATATATGGAATATACAAAAGAAAATGAAAAAACAAAAGAAAATTCAAAGATACATTGGTGGTTGTCAGAGGGGTCCAGGGTTGGGGAGTAGGCAGAATGGGTGAAGGAGAGCAATAAGTGCAAACTTCCAGTTATAAAATATTATAAGTCATGGGGATATAGTATATAGCATAGTGACTATAGTCAATGATGTATTGCATATTTGAAAGTTACTAACGGGTGCCTGGGTGGCTCAGTTGTTACGCGTCTGCCATCGGCTCAGGTCATAGTCCCAGGGTCCTGGGATCGAGCCCCACATCGGGCTCCCTGCTCAGCGGGAAGCCTGCTTCTCCTTCTCCCACTCCCCCTGCTTGTGTTTCCTCTCTTGCTGTGTCTCTCTCTGTCAAATAAATAAATAAAATCTTAAAAAAAAAAAAAAAAAAGGAAAGTTACTAACAGAGTAAATCTTAAAAGTTCTCATCCCAAGGAAGAAATGTAATTTTGTATGGTGACAGATGGTAAGTAGACTTACTGGTGTGTAATCATTACCACAACAAGTGAAACAATATTTCACAGTAAGTAAAATAATATTTCACATTATTTCATACCAAATACAAATATCTAATCAATATGTTGTGCCCCTGAAACTAATATAATGTTATATGTCAATTTTATTTCAATTTAACATTTTAAAAATAAATAAATCAAAAGCAGCCTGTTGCCTCAGTGCAAAAGCAATTATAGTTGGGTTTGTTTATATGAAGCAAATTTTAGATGTGGCTTGGGAGTTAGAAGCTTATTTTTGTTGTATTGGTTGCTTGTTTTACTTCATTTTTTTCTGAGTCTAAGCTCTATCAATAATTAGCTATATGACTTAGGGTAAATCACTTATAACCTGTGGGCTAAGAGATGATGGAATAGGAGAGGAATATCATCCTTTCTTACAACCTATGAGAAAATAATTGCAATCTCCATTTGCTTCAAGTGGCAAACTGGTGGTAACATAATACATGTGCAAAAATTGATATTTTTGGTCCAAATTAGTGTCATCTTGTATAAACTCTGCATTACCTGTATGTGGTATTTAAAAATTAGTGTTACTAATTTTTTTCATTAAATAGAATCTTTAATCTGATTTTAGCATGGGTAGAATTAAAATACTCACCTCACAGAAGTTGTTTGTTTTGGTGGGTGGCTGTAACCGTAAAGACATACATAAAAAAAAGTAGTTGAGGGACTGCAGCAAGGTGACATGGGCTAAGAGCTAAGTGGCTGCTTTTCAGGGATTGCTGGGCACAACCAAGAGAAAAGATTAATAGATTTAAAAGCTGGCTAGAACCTTGTTTCATAAACTATTAAATGTCCACTCATGTTAATCGGGTTGTGTTTCTGGGCAGCTGAAAAGTTAAACAGTTTTTTGTCTACTTGCCAAACTTTTAATGAGACCCACCAATCCTGCAGACAAGTTTCATGTGTCAGGCATGTTAGGGGGTGAGGAGGAACCTATGGGCCTGCAGACTATAGGAGGACCTTGTCTGTAGGTCTAAGTGGGTTCTACCAAATGCTCCATGAATGGTAAGTAGAAGCTAAATACAGTAAAAAACTATAAAAGGTTCTGTTTGGCAGATACAAAGAAAAAAAAAAATTTTTTTTTTTTTTTTAATGTGACGAGATACCAGGTTTCTTTCCTAGCCTGAGCAAATTTGGCTTTTTCAGCACATGACCTTGCCAGGGAGTTGTATGGACATGTGTTGATGTGCCATTTATTCAGAAGGCTAGGATTTTAGTTTCAGTTGAGGACTTTAATTTTCTGGTTTTGGTTAGAGGGACGTGGAGACTTGGGGACTCAGAGGCATATCTTTGACAATGTGTTTATCTTAATACCTGTCAGCAGGCCAATTGTAAGCCCCTTTAATTACTCTGGTGCTAGGAGATAAGCTTAGGAGTTAAGACCAGCAGAAGAGAGAAGTAGTATACTTTGCAATCGCTTTAAATATTTTTTTTGGGGGGGGAAGCATATGAGTTACACTGATACATTTTCTGAGGATTTTGGATCTTAAAGCTATGAAGACTATGCCTTGTGATTTCTTTGGATTGCTTCAGGATGCAGGAAAAAAGATAAGAGTTATCATTCATTGGCTAACTGACTATCTGAAAAATAATAGAACTGGGAGGTGGTTCTAGTGGTTTTGAGGTGCCTTTGTCTTCTCATTCATTCAGTCAAGAAATATTTACTGAGCACCAAGTATGTGCCAGGCTCTGGTGGTGGGATGAGGATACAATGAATTTCACAAGGGCTCTGCCTGCTGGGTGCTGATGGGCTGGTGAGGGTGGCGGGAATAGGAGAGTAAATCACCCCATGACAACAGAGTGTAATGTGGGCTAGGATAGGAATACACCTAGGATGCCGATCCTAGGGGCAGGAGACCTTTGAGAAGTTTATATCTAAACTGAATTTTAAGGGACAAGAATAACTGGACAGGTATAAAGAAGGAGAAGAATATGCCAAGTAGAATAGAATATGCAGAGTCTTGAAGGCAACAAAGAATCTGGTGTGCTTAAGGAACTGTAAGTGGTTAGTCTGAGCCATGGTTCTGAGATGGAGAGAGACTGCAAGACCTGAGAACTATGAGGATGTAACAATAAGTTAGATGAGGCTTTGTGGGCCTGTTAAGAATTTTGGACCTTGTCTTCCTCTGAAGACAAGCAGGAGCCATTTTTGGAGTTTAGAGCCTAGAATGAGGGGTAAATTATCCTGATTGTGTTGGGGAAGTGTTTAGAAGAAGAGAATCTGAATATAGGGAGACCACTTAAGAGGCTGTCTAGGTGAGTGATGACAGTAGTTTCAGCTGAATTAAGATAGTGACAATGGAGATAAGTGGATTAATTCCAGAATTAATAAGGAAGTGTGTTTATCACTCTTGCATAAGGTCTGTTTATAATTTTTAATCGCAGGTTTCTGCAGAGCCTGCCTCCACTACAGGAGGAGTGCTGCCCATGCAACCTTACCTCCCCCAGGGGTCCCAGCTCTTAGGTGGAGGGTTAGAAAAGATTGACAAGGCCAGTGAGATTCTCCTCTCATTTTTCAGGATTATGGGAATTGAGACACCAAAAAATTGAGTCAATCAGCATTGGGAATTTGACCAGAAAATTTATAACTGCTGACGAGTAAGGAGAAAAACCAACAACAATAAAATTGATCAGAAGGAGGGAAATGGAGCAGAGAATGACAGAGGTAAGATTCAAGGTAGCATTTGAGAGACTGAGAGTGTTACTTGATTCTACTTCACATCCTGCTCTTAAATGATCAAACACAGTAATACATCTATAACAACCACACTTTTTTGTACTTGAGCTAGAGTGCGCCTTTACTTGAGTTATCTTACTATACCTCCTGCCCTGCCCCTCAGCATTATTCTAGGATTCTACTACATATTTAGGATTCCTGTGATCTAACTGGGTTGCATGATGATTGGTCTGAGACCTCTGTGCCTTTAAACATTCTATTCTTTTGTTTACATCAGTCTCAACTTAGGCTTTTGAAAGTAAAGTAGTAGCTTTCCCTTTCCATGATCATAGATTGATTATTCATTCATAGATCTCTAGGTTTCTAGCCTTGAGCCAGTGGGTTTGTTGGCTCCCTGGAAATCCTTATTTCCATTTACAAAAAGGTTATGAGACTGACCAAAGCAGGTTCACCCAGCCTTTCAGAAGCCTTGTGAAAGGACAAGATGATGTGTTTTAAGTTGATGTGTTATTAAAAACACATCACATTAATACTGATCATATTTTCCTAGGGCATATTGCTTTGCGTGGAATGAACCACAGAAGAGATTGTTCCATGTAAGAGGAACATTGTTCTCTTGTTCCACAGGAAGAGAAATGCCTTGAGGTCTGCTTAAGTTTAATGTTCAAACTCCAGTCTTTTCAGAACAAATACGCTCCTACAATTTGAAGACTCTAAGGCTAGTAAATGGAACTGAAAGCATCTTAGAGCTCCTTGTTGACACCATATGGTCATAAACCCTTCAGACTCTGCAGAGAGGTCGTAAAGCAAATTGCTCCTTCACAAGTAAACCGATTAAAGGGAGACAGGGCTTAGACATTTTGGAGCCTAATGAGGGTATTTCAGGGAAATGATGCTCCTTTTCTAGAACAAATGATAAATTTTTGTTATGTGTGAGAAACAGAATTGCTCATAGGAATACAGTCAAGGGACAGGATAGGCAGTCAATTCTATTTTCAGTAACACTGGGCTTCAGAATCAGAAGACTTGGAATTCCTAATCTTACATTAACTGGGTGACCTTAGGCAAGTAAACTAACCAACGTGCTTGTCTTATTTGTGAGCGAGAACGTCTATTCATTCAATTGACATTTACTGAGCAAATATTATTGGCCAGTTAATTTCACATTTGTAATTTCACTTCATCCTCACAAGAATCCCATAAAGAAGCCATTATTACTCATTCATACTAATAAGGAAACTGATGCTGAGAGGATTTAAGTGATTTGTCTAAGTCAGAATTGGTGAGTGGGAAGTTATAGTTGGTAAATGGTAGAGGCAGAATTCAACCCCAACTTCCAAGTCCAGTGTTATTCCTGCTGCAGGAAGCTGCTTTCCTTATGGTTCAATTGCATTTATTAACACACGTAATTATATTTATTAATGTTTGTTATCTCACAGGGGTTATAATCCAGTTTCCTGTATGTTTATTGTCCCAACTAAACCATAAGCTCTTCAAAGGCAAATCCCAACATTTACATCTTTGTTACCTGCCTCCTCTCTTCCCACACTGTATAGCCTACTGATCTTCACTCATTTATTCATTCATTGATTCAGCATTTAAAAAATATTAATTGGGGCGCCTGGGTGGCTCAGTTGGTTAAGCCAGCTGCCTTCGGTTCAGGCCATGATCCTGGGTCCTGGGATCAAGTCCCGCATTGGGCTCCTAGCTCAGCGGGGAGCCTGCTTCTCCCCTGCCTGCCGTTCCCCCTGCTTGTGCTTGCTCTCTGTCTCTCTCTCTCTCTGTCTCTCTCTGTGTCCAATAAGTAAAATCTTTAAAATATAAATAAAAATAAAAAATATTAATCAAGTGTCTATTATGTGGTAGGCACTGTTCTAGGTTCTCAGGATACATTAGTGCACAAAAATAGATGATATCCCTGACCTCATTTAATTATATTCTAGTGGAAGGAGAAGCAAATAAATAACAAATGGCATAACCTATGAAATATGCCAGGAGGTATTAAGGGCAATAAAGAAAAGGAGATCAGGTTAAGGGGGACTGGGAATGTGACTGAAAGGGTCAGTTTGCAATTTTTAACAAGGCTGTTAGGATAGGCTTCATTGACAACTGCATATTTGTTACCTGAATTCACTTGGGAGTGTCCTCTGACATCTTTAAGCTTTGGCTTTGCTTACGTACAAGGGACAGATGGCACCAGGCTTTGGCCTTAACCCAAAATTCACTGACACACATTTATTTCCCAGCAGAGTGCTTTAGATCAATATCTTACATATTCATCTACAGAAACACTGGGGGTAGAAGGTGGAAGAGGCCAAGGCATGGCTTGAATTTATGTCATGCCCTCTAAAACAGACAGCTTGGCATCAGGAGGCAAGGCTTAAGGTAATGCTGACCTTAGCTAGAAAAAACATGAGTCTATGAGCCTCACAGATGTGTAATCAATAGCAAGGTAAGTGGTTACAAGGGGCTTTACACATCTGTCAGCTAAATCAGAACCCTAAAGGGCAAATGCTGCTCTGAAGAACATTAGCCAGATTTGTGGTGCTGACTCAAGGAGTTTGGTCCATAAACCAGTGCATGCATTATAAGGAGACATCAGTATGACAATTTTTCATTGGTGACAGTCATAATCTTGTTTCAGCCTGGTATCCTAGTTGGTATTCATGGAAAAATGTTGGATTGGCTGGACTGTATCTCAGAGATCATTTTAGTTTTATTTTATGCTTTCTTTTTCTTTTTGTTCCCAACAGCTTTACTGTACTTTATTCTTTGCCTCTACCTTTTTCTGCTTGTTCTTTTCTTTGCCATCTTTTTTAAAAGTTACCTGCTTTCTTCTGACTTTCCTTTTCCTCAGTTTTCATCACTGTTCTTCATCTCTTCTTTCTCCCCTTCCTTAAATATTTATCGTGTATGTACCATGTGCTGGGCCAGGCATTGTGCTGTGTGCTGCATGACAGTGGTAAAAAGCCAGTGGTCTTCCCTTACGGACTGTGTTGTCTATTGAAAAAGTGACATTATACATGTAAACCCACAAAGAAATCTGTACTGAATAACTCTGGTAAACTGATAATGAAAAGAAAGAGGATGCTGTCAAGGAGAATAATGGGGTGCCTGTCGTACACTAGGTGGTAGGGAAGGTGTCCTTCATAAGATATTATGCTGAGACTTGAAGGAAGGGCAGGAACTTTGCAGACCCAGTAATAGGCAGGAATCCCCCAGAGAGAGGAAAGAGGATGAAGAAAAACCTTGGGGATAGCCAGAGCTTGGCATGTGAGAAGTTGTTCAAAGGCTATTGTGGCTGGATCATAGTGTGGGAGCAGAGTATGGCATAGAGAGATGGAAGAGTCTAGACCCCTTTCTCCTTATTCTTCCTCCTTTCCCCTTGCCCATTCAGCTTGACATGAAAAAGATACTTATCTGAACATGTCCTTTGATTTTTGGGGTTATTATACGGACAAAATGAGTGCAAAACATAACATGATAAAAATGAAAAAATAGTGGAACAAAAGCTTTTGATGAAGAAACTGAAAAGTACAAATGGGCACTGAGTTCAAAAGTGGCTTCTCCGGTTTTCTGTGACATATGAATTAGCCTGCTTGCTAAGAAACAAAATGTGCTTGTGCTACACATTAATAAGGGTGGGAAATTTGAACAGAATTTGTATGTCTGTGTAGTGTGTGTTTGTATGCATATCAGTGCATGTGTGTAGTTAATGCCAAAAGGTAAGATTTATGCCTAATTCATAACTGAATCTTTGCCTGTACATGAAAAAAATCTTATTTTATATCAGTACTCTGTAAGTTGTTATGTGAATAAAGTCCTCTTTCATGCCTTTTTGTCTGCAAGTGTTTTTTTTCTTTGTAATTTTAAGAATTATAAGAATTTATATAAACATACACATATACGTATACGTTTATTTATAGATGAGACAACTAGGTTATGTTTTAGTAGTTCCATTTTGACTAGCTCATTGTAGATGAGTAATAGAGTAGCAAAATGCAATCAAGTAGTTCTGAGAAGTAAAAACATCATGTCATATATCATGAACTAGTTCATAACAGAATTCTTGTAGGTACCAGCAAGTAGGTACGTAAACTCAGAAATAAATATGCATTATTTCTAGATGTAACACTTTAGTTAAATGGTTTTGCACAACTTATAAAGACTTACTTTATCCATAATGCGTATTTTAAGCAGAATATTTTAGGAAATTACTTTACCCTCAGTCTTTGCTAGAAACTGAAATTAATTTACTGAAAGTTAATGAGAAAAGAAATAATTCTCTATTAATTCACTTTCTTAAAAAGTATTCAAAAAATACCAACACAAATCTTTTGTTAACAAATATAACATAAAAATATGATAGAAAGTAGTTATTTGGATGTCAGTTATTTGCTTTGTTTTCTGACAAAGAAGAGATTATCAAAAGGTTTACATAGTCAAAGGACATAGGATGAGTTTAAGGGTCCCTTGTGCTTATCATAATGGATCATTATCTCTTAATAGTAAGAGGTAATGTGGATCAGAACCAAGATGTTAGCACTAGGAATGGAGAAAATATTAAGGAATGAGGGCTCAGTGACTGATGAAATATGATAGATTAAGAAGAGGTGAAAGTTCATAATAATGTATGTGGTTCTGTTCCATGAGATTCCTTATAAAATAGATAGAAGTTCGAGTTTATTTAGAAGACAGTGAATTATGTGGTGAACTTGGGGAGCTTCACCTGTCTGTTGAACATTTAGAAGGATGCCTTCAGCCAGGAGCTAAATGTATAGGACAAGTAATTGGAGAAAATATCTGGGTTTCATTAAGAGATTTGGAAATCAGTGGGATATATATGGACATGTCACTAGAGATGCAATTTGGTGTAATGGGAAAAGAAATAGGCAAAAAATTAGAGTATAGACTTGATCCTGTCATTTAATAACTAGGTCATTTAGGCATGTCACCTAGCCCAGTTCGTTTTAAATGAGTCAGAGTAATTTTATTTTCTTACTTAAAAAGTTGTTTTATATGAGAGAGAGAGAGAGAGAGAGAGGTTTCCTTCCTTCCTTTTTTCCTTTCCTTCTTCCTTTCCACTTATCACATATCCATCTCTCTAGTATTCATCATGAGCAAGGGATCTTTGGGACTAAGACCAGGGGACTGAGACTTCCCTGAAGATGGCCTTGGAAATGTACATGGGCTGGGTGCCTAGGTTTATCTTAAGAGCCCAGGATTTCCTCTTAAATAACTTAGGGCTGTGGAAAATAAATTTTGGAGAATGTCAAGGGTGCAACTGACAACCTTTGTTTTAAATATAGAGATATATGAGAGCATATACCCAATCAATATAGAACTAATTATGTTACTCCCTTCCTGTGAAATTTTAGAAGCTTCCTTTCAAAGTATTAAAACTTCTCCAACAGTTGTTTAATGATCTCTCTTGGGTCTGTGTTCCCATACTTATCTATACTTTTCCTAAACAGAAATCATTACTATTAAGAAGTCATGCCCTGTTTTTTATCTTTTTTTCCTTTTCTCCTATAATATCTCCTATTAAAACAGTGCCTAGTTTTTAGAGACCATCTCAAATACTGTCTTTTCCACGCACATTTAATGATCCTCCCAACCACTCTATTCCTATGAATATCACTTTATATCTCTCTTATGAAACATTATAGTCAATCTTACTTGCATATTCATCTTAGTCTCCTTCTAGCTTTTGAGTTCCTCAAGAGTGTGGATTCCTTCCTTTAGCTATTCATAGCTCCTGACCTGGTGGATTGTACATGATACATCGGGGATATTTGCTTACTTGATTAGCCAAAACAAATCCCACAAAAATGACAAATTATCACATCTAATCAGAAAAAAGCACATCCTACATCTGCGGATTTATATCCTAATCAAATCTGTTTTACCAGAAAACAAACAAACAACATTTTTTTTTAATTTCATAAAAAAAAGAAAAACCTTCAAAATAATTGGAAGCATGTGTGGTATAACACCCTTGGCTCTACAGAATACTAAAGAAGTGCAGGTATCTTGTGACAGCTACTAAAAATTGTATTTTCTTCCCAAAGCTCTCTGAGAAGTTTGCAATTAAAAATAGTAAGAATCTTGGTAGCCCAGGAGGATTTCACTTGTAACAATTTTTTTTCTAAATTGGGGTCTGAATCACACTTGCCTGCAGTCCTAGATATTTTGTTCAATATATAGTGATGTGTTTAAGTGATTTGAAAAACAAAGACTATATTTGGGCTTAGGGTATGGGTGTCCCTTTGGTATTTTTTTTAAAGGCTTTTCATTGCTTGTTCTTAGGCCTTGATGGACAGGATCTGGCAAGACACTGGTTGCTGCTGACAAAGGTAGAATTTTCAGTTTGGATTGATAATATTCAAGCTTTGTGCAGTGGCAGTATTGTAGCCAATGAGGTTTATCCGAGGCGCGATTACTGCTAATTGATTGATAATATTCTATTCTAGGATGGTCATGTAAGCCAGCAGAATTAGTTACGACCTGCCAAATCAGTGGATTCACTTGAGTAGGCACTTAGAGCCAACATTTTCCTGCCATGTACCCTGTCATCTTTTTCTTGGCATTTTCTGAGTCGATGAGTCAGTCTGTAATATTTACTGAGTGGCTTCTGGGTATAGAATATGAGGCGCTGTATCAGGAACTATAAAAACTGTTCAGAGCATGAGGGACTGTACATACATCATGTATCATGGGTTACATATGGAAGAAAAACCATCAACCTCTGTGGTTAGAATTGTCAATCAAGGTACTTGCCAGTTCAAAAATCTTCTCCTGGGAAGCCTCATAATGTCTGTTCATACCTACATGCTCTATGATGTGGTCCTAATGAAAGGTTGGTATAATCTGCACTTCATATCTCCACCACCTTAGACTCAGGGTGGATCTGACCTAAATCCAATCATTTGTTGACTGGTTAATGATGTATCATTGCTCAGAATGACCTAAGGATAAGCAGCAGTGCCACCAAGGTAGGGCTTGAGTAGGGAGTGGCCAATGTCTATGGTTGAAGTCATTCAATTATTTGAGTTTCTATTTAGACATCAGAATTGCTACTAGAGTCAAGGATATATATTTTTTTTCTTTTTTTTTTCCTTTTAGAGAGAGAGTGAGTTTAGGAATATAAGGGGGGTGGGGAGGGGGAGAGGGAGAGAAAGAATCTTAAGCAGGCTCCATGCCCAGTGTGGAGCCAGACTTAAGTCTTGATTTCACCACCCTGAGATCATGACCTGAGCCGAAATCAAGAGTGACCACTTAACTGACTGAGCCACCGAGGCGCCCCAAGGAAGTATTTCTTTGTGCAGAGTTCTGAGGCATGTCTCCCCAGTCTTGGGATTCCTGAGATTTAGCTAGGACAGGATCAAACTCATTAATGCATGTTTATTGTTTCCTCTTTAGTTGTTCACTTCCCCACTCCCTCATAGTGCTTGCTGAGATCATTCTCTAAATATACTGCCTTTCTTAGTGCCTGCTTTGTGAGGAGTTCAAACCAATATACTCTACTCCTAGAGTTATGCTATACCTCTTTGGGGAAGTGGGATTTCAGGGACTAGTATAGGATGTGGTCATTCAAATGGATGTTAGTTCTACCACTTTATAGCACTGCTGTTCTTAACAGAAACTTCCCAGGCAGGAAACTGATTTTTTTTTTTGAGATGGGGGTGGGGAGTGAGAGGTGGGGGTGAGGGGAGAAGAGCAGAGGGAGGGGGAGAGAGAATCTTAAGCAGGCTCTACGTCAAGTGCAGAGCCCTTCGCCTGGCTTGGTCTCACAAGCCTGCGATCATGACCTGAGACAAAAATCAAGAGTCAGACGCTTAACTGACTGAGCCACCCAGGCACCACAGGAAATTGAATACTTGAAAACACTTCTAGAGGTGACTTTCTTGGCTAACACTCAGATTAGGCCTCTTGAATGGACAAAGAGAATTGTGCGTTAAAATATTAATTAGTTCTTTGAAATTAATGATCTAATACTGAGACTAGTTATCAAAGGAATATTTTTTGTTGAACTAGGCAATGATTCTATTATACATGCTATCTTATATTTCCAAAATAATAAAACCAATAGAGTATAAAGCCATTAGGAGAAGGAAGGGAAAAATGCAGGGGGAGGGGGAACAGAGGGGGAGACGAACCATGAGAGACTATGGACTCCGAGAAACAAACTGAGGGTTTTAGAGGGGCGGGGGGTGGGGGATGAGTTAGCCTGGTGATGGGTATTAAGGAGAGCAGGTACTGAATGGAGCACTGGGTGTTATATGCAAACAATGAATCATGGAACACTACATCAAAAACTAATGATGTGGTGACTATGATGAGTATGGTGACTAACATAATAAGATTAAATTTAAAAAAAAATATGAAGCCAATTAATAAGAACTGTGTTTTTATTGATCACATAACCTGTGGCAAAACAATGATAATTGAATTTTAAGTCTCCATATTTGTATGAGGAGTAGCTCCTACAACCTGCACTAGAGAGAAAGATTCAAAATGTATTGGTAAATAAACCTCATGGAATGGGCATATATGGTAGGCTGGAGAAGTTCTTCAGAGAAAGTTAAGTGGGAATGCCAAATCTGTTTTCTAAGGAGTAAATTGTATAGCACTTGGGACATTTTTTTCACCACACAGTAAAGTTCCCTATGAGATAGATTTTTCCTTCAGAGCTGTGCACAGTCATGTCTGAAGTTGCATAATAGGAAAAAGTATAAAATAAACATTCTAAATAACCAACATAGAGATACAGTGACAGATCAAATCTCATGTCCAAATAAAAGTTATTTTTTCTTTTTGTTTTAATTATGGATAAAGGCTAGGAATCTTACTTTTGCTTCTTTTCACCAATGACAACTAATGAATCTTTGATCAAGTTCAACATTTCATACATTAAGAAATAGGTGCAATAAAATTTTTATATACCTTTTTTGTGAGGTTAAAATCAGATTGGTATTTTCATTCAGATTCCAGAACTGCTTGTATCCAAAATTGTGTTCTTCCTATCTTTCAGAGTCTTTATTATTCTGTCTTCTGTCCGTCCTTCCTCATGCTGCTTTTCATTGTCCTCATCACAGTGAGGTGTCAGCACTTTCACTTTCAAAGAGAATATATGGTGCATTCCCCTGAGCCCTTTCTCTAAGATAGCCAGCTCCTAGCAGCAAGCGACTTTAATAGGGGTATGTGTCTTTATTCATTTGTGGAGTCACAGGATCTGGATGATGAAAGCTCTGGCACTATGGTGGAGGTAGGTCTCATTGTTCTTGCACAATTCTGTTACCAGCTTAATTGATCCTGCTCATGTTAGAAGGCAATTTGTGTCAGACCAACACAAAGGGAGACAACCAATAAAAGGCTATACATACTCTTTAGAGCCAAGTTGTACACTCTTACAGAGCTGCTGCCAGGCAGATTTCTATGCTTCAGCATTATGCAGGGAGTGGGGGAAAAAGATAAAGGTTAAGAGAATCATTTTCTCAGGGGGCCAATTAAATGAGGGGATTGTATGTAAAGAGTGAACACATTGGACCTCTCAGGTACAGACTGCCTAAAATGCAATTTAACGTCTATGGCGCATAGAATTATCAATTCATGAGTAATGATCAGTGGAAAATTCTTTTAATGCTTAGAAAGAATATTATAGTGTTAGAGAATTTGAATAAAAATGTTTCAAATGTGCATAGCAAGCCTAATATATCACTCTCTTTGCTAAGAGCGGAAAAAAGTTATTAATTTTTGCTTTGTGTACAATTTAAGGATTTAAAGGCTGTTTCTTTTCTTAAAGAAAAAAAAAAGACTCAGGATACTTAAACTTCTTTTCTATAGTGGCTAAACTAATATAAAAGAATTATAATGTTTCATTTTTTAGATGATTGACTTTTGGCACTGAAACAAAGCAAAACAAAAACAAAAAACCCAAAAAACAAAAAGACAAAAAATGTAGAATGACTTGGTGGCCCAGAGTTGGGTAGGGGAAATGTAGGGGGGACATTCCTAGAGCGATAGCAACCTGATATGTGCTTACATGCAAAACTCATGTTTAAAGGATTAACACTTTGATGGAAAAATAATTGCATCATAATTTTTGAATATTAATTTCACAAAAAAGCAGTTTTGTTTGAAGGCAATTTTCTAGAATATAGGTTTTGTTTATTTGTTTTGGCATTTCTCTGAGTAGCTCTTTATCAGAGGAAACTGTTCAGGTCCTTCCCATGACTTTTAATCGCTACACATCTGTCTTTAGTCTGATTTTGATTCCTTTTCACACTTTCAGATAGGACTGAGAGGTGACCCTAATTTATTGCTGAACAGAATTAGAGATAGACAATTTTTATAAGTTTGATGAAGTTTGAGAATTCTCATCTTAAGACTAAATTAGGGTATTATATCCATCTAAAAAGCTTCCTTAATACCTTCTTTTACAAGTTGCTGATTAATTTCAAGCATCACACTGATCCTCATATTTCATTTTTAATTCATTTTTCTATATTCTTTGATTTTTTTCATTTTATATAAATTGAACACTCCTTGTGGATAACCTTTGTGGGTATGTATAAAACAGAAACCAAAGCATCTGACCATATAGAACTTTAAATCACTTTTGTGTATTTCTTCCTGGAAAGAATGTGTATGTCAGTCAAGAATTGGAAATGAAACTGGAGATAGGGAAACGCTTTCCTCTTCTTAGTAAAGAAAGGTGGTTTGGTAAGACTAAGATATAAATTAAAAGTATGTAAATGGAAGTTTGTACATATATATTTCCTGATAAGTGATTCTGAACCATTCTAAGACTTTTTTACACATCCATCTGTAGGTGGTTTTCTCATATTTATCAAGATAATATTGATAGATAGACATAGGCTAGTGTCTTAATTTCAGTTTTTATGTATTTTTTTTTATTGCTGAGGAGGCAGTTGATTCAATCTTAGCCAGCATGAGCATATCTGTGTTGAATAAGTAAGTTGTCCTGAATGGAAAAATAATCTGTACCATAAATAGATGCAATTTGTGAAAATTTTCTACTGTGATAATATTTCCTTTCAATTTTATAACCTTTCCAGGAATATCAGTTATGTTTTCAGTAAGACCTTAAAGTATAAAAGTATGAAAGATTTATTTTCTATGATATATACACACATACATTTGGCAGAATGTTATTTGCAATAATAACTTATGCATTCCATCTCCTCCTCTAATGTTTCCAATTTGCTCTGTGACCTGCTCTCATTCCAGCAGCTAGACCATGAGACATCCAGTGTGTCAAGGCAGCTTTGTTATAGCAGAAAGCAGAGAATAAGAGTCAAATTTTTAATTTTTGAAAGAAAACATCAAATACAATACAAACATTTTGGAAAGATAAAAGATAAATGAGAGTCTCATTTTGCCTGTGTTCTATGGACTATATGAAGAATCTCCAGACTGGGTGGACAGAAGAAAAAGGGGGAAAAAAGCACTCTTAGTCTCTGGTAGATTCCTGGAAATGGGTCAGATAGAGCTCCCCCCCCCCCCCACATTTCCCACCCTTAATTACCAAATCCAAGAAAAATGAAAACTCAGGTGGACTTGATGAACTTTGAGAGTGGAATGATCCTATACTCTTTGAGCCAGATCCTAGGAAATGAAAGGCTCCATGTTTTCTCTTTACCTTAGCATGGTTCAGAAACATCTGTGTGGGTATGTAGGCAAATGGGCCTGAAGCAGCCCTCTAGAATATTCATGTGCTCCTGCAGAGCTCAGAGAGCAACAGAAATATTTTCTGAATGGCAGAAAGCAGTATGACCGTGGCACAGAGAGCCAATGAAACTTCATATACCTTGTGATCAAGACAAGGAGGCTGTGACAGTGATGTGTATGAATGACAAAAGATTCTACGCAATACAAACACCTAGTGACGGCAAGGTGATATGTACACAGATAACGATGGAAAATTCCCAGATTTATACCCGTATTCTTCATAAGCTGTCATGGTATAAGCCCTAAAGAATTTACCAGGTAACCCAGGGAAAAGACAGGAAGAGACACTAAAGTGACCTTTAGGGCCACCCAGTGATATAGGTGCCCAGAATACAAATTAAGTTTAGTTATAGCAAAGACAGTTAAATTTCTTGAATATCTTATTTGGTAGAATGAGATAGATATTCACTGTGTGTTTAATATACTTATTATCTTGGACACGTCAGTGATGTTTCTGGTTCTAGTAATAAATAGTTTCACATACTTAAAATATCTAAGTAGTTCTAAAGCTAGTTTTCACAGACACACACACACACACACACACACACAGCTCATGTTGCCCTTTTACCTTATGAATAGTGGTGGTGGAAGTCATCTAGTGAAAGATCTCTCACCATAATTTCTGGTAGCCCTAGTAGTTTGAATATTTTGCCTATTTCATACCTTATCAGAATTGCAGATATCAAAAGTTTAAATGTTGTAAGATTGAAATGCTAATAAGTGAGATAATTTTCTCACAATTACTTTATACTTTTATCAAAGTTTGTCAAGTAGTTAAAATTCTGTTTTCATCCTATACAAAGAGAAATAACCAAATATTTCCAGAAAGCAAGGAAAGCACAATGGAATATTTTATCTTTTTTTTTCCCCTCTTGATACAGCTTCAAAATCTCAAAGATGAGGAAAAAGCAAGAAACAAAAACACTACTTCATATGTCCCATTTCTACAACTAAAATTATACCAGAAAAACAGCCTTAACATTCCTCTGTAATGTCTGCTTTGCAAAAACATTTCACCTTTGTTAGGGAATATTCTATGAAGCCTTGATGGTGGTAGAAATTTTAAGAATGACCATGGAGGATGTGGAAGGGAAGGGGCCTGCTCTCTGTTAATTCTGTCAACCATTCTGGTATGACTTCTCTCCCTTGGTCATTCCATCATAATGAAATCTTTCTTCCTTTTAAAATTTTATTTTTTTATTAATATAATTTTTCATAAAAAGAAACAATTACTGTGCTGAAGGCAAATTAACTTGACCCAAAATTTTGATTTAACAGTTCTTTACTCACATGATAAATTTCAAATTGAATCAAAATTAAGTGAAATTGTCCTTAGGAATTCATAGGCTAAGATGAAGGGTGACTAATTTAAGGGTGATAGCCTATTTGTAATGAAAAACTTTCTGTTGCTCTACGTTACAAAATGAATTGTTTATCAAATAGGTTAGTACTGAAAGAAATATATTTTGGCAATCTCTGAGCCATGTTGTTGAAAATTATCATGATTAATTTGATTACAAATCATTAAAATATATAAACCCTGAATTATTTATTCAAGTTCTTTAAAAAGACTTGTTTGTTTGACCTGTTACTTCTTTGGTCAGATTATTTTTGTTACTTTTACTGAAGTAAGTAAAGGTGCAAAAAAGAATTTTTGCAACTAATATAGCATGTTTTATTAACCAGATTTGTTCAAATGATGATTTCTGGGCTCTGCTTCCCATGGTTTTTATTGCAGTAGGACCTGGCGAGGGGTGGATCAGGGAGCTTGATTTATTGGGCTCCTTCATCAGATTCTCATGCTAGGACATTTTCAGAAATATTGATACAGAGTCTCCTCAATAATTATTTGTCTTCTTTTGTTTACCTCCTTAGAACTCAACCAAAAAATGTAATAAGTTCACAATTAAGTTATTTTAAAGTAAGCTTTATTTTTTAGAACAGTTTTAAATTACATGAAAATTGAGCAAATAGTACAAAGTTCCCATCAACCCTGTACCTAATTTCCCTTATTATTAACATTGTGCATTAATGTGCTACATGTGTCATAACTAATGAACCAAAATGGATGTATTATTAACTAAATCTATCCCTTTTTTTCCCCCAGATATTCTTACTCTTTATCTAATGTCTTTATTCTGTTTCAGAATCCCATCCAGGGGCGCCTGGGTGGCTCAGTTGGTTAAGCGACTGCCTTTGGCTCAGGTCATGATCCTGGAGTCCCTGGATCGAGTCCCACATCAGGCTCCCTGCTCAGCAGGGAGTCTGCTTCTCCCTCTGACCCTCCTCCCTCTCATGTGCTCTCTCTCAAATAAATAAATAAAATCTTTAAAAAAAAAAAAAAAAAGAATCCCATCCAGGATACCACATTATATTTAGTCGTCAGGTCTCCCTAGACTCCTCTTGGCTGTCTCATTTTCTCAGTTACCTTGTTTCCTTTGTTTACTTGTTTTTGTAGTGTTTGTAAGGTTTCCACTGTACAGTTACTCTTTGTCTTTCCCCTTGCCATATTATTTGGAAGGAAGTACACACTTACAGTATGGGTTATTATGTTCTACCTCCTTAAGAGAGGAGTATCTACCTAAATTACTTTAATTCTTCTATTTATATCTTCTTCCCAATTTATTTATTTAGTTTAAGTATTTATTAGTGTGGCTTTACAGGGAATCTATTATATATTTTTGGTTATGATCCAATACTACTTTATTTTTTGGTAAAATTGTTCCAGCTTTGGCCTTTTGGACTCTTTCAGTTGGTTCCAGTGTCCCTTTTAGGTGCCCCCATTATTGTTTTGTTTGTTAGTTTTGCTGTTTATTTGATTTAGTATTTCCTTCCTTTCCAGCATCACAAGATGATGCTGGCTCATCTTGTGTATTTCCTATGCAAATTCTAGAATTAGCCATTTCTCCAACAAATCCTGGTTCCTTTAATTGGATAGTGGTATTAAAAGCCAAGAGCTCAGTCTGGTGTGCAATTACCTTATCAAGAAAAAAATAATCTTAAATAATGCAGAAGATTAGTAAGATTAATCGATAACATTTAAGAATTGTTTAAAACAGCAAATCTCAAAGCTTTTTCTTAGGATACATTAAAAATTATTGAGGATCTCAAAAAGCTCTTCTTTACCTTGGTTATATGTATTTATATTTACTGAATTAAAAAGAAAAGTTGAGGCATTTAAAAATATTTATTTAATAGTCTTTTTAAATGAAATAATAAAACCAACACACACATATATATATATATATATGGAAGAAATTTTTATGAAAAAACTTTTTGGAAACACGTTATCAAGAACAGTGTCACTGCTCTACATTTTGCATGTCTTTTTAATATCTGTCTTAAGAGAAAAAAGCTGGATTATCAAACACGCTTCTACATTTAATACTTTGCAATTTGTTCTTTGTTTAAAGTTTAGGAAGAAAATCCAGCCTCACACAGATAAGTAATTAGAAATAGAACTATTTTAATGACCTTTTCAAATAATTTTGAATATATCATGTAGCCTCTGGAAAAATCTACCCTATCTTCACGAGAGAATGAGATAAATAATATCTTAGTGTTACTGTGAATAGAGTTTTGTCCTTGTGTACTCTGAAAAGTCACAAGAGCTCACACTTTGAGTGCTGTTGGTCTTAAGTACACTGTTTCAGGAGGGAAAATACGGGTCTATAAATTGAGTCTTGTATTGTTACTTATTCACTGTCAGTTTATTAGTCAGTGATCACGTTCACAGGATGGTTTTTTAATTTACTTCATTGACAGGAGGAGGAATTGGCATAAACCCTGCACAGTTAGTGGTAAAATATTAGACATATTAGACTAAATGCCAATGTAAAGCTAAGCAAAGCAAGGAAAATGAAATTATGTTCTGACAATTCATCTTCACTTGGTATAATTTTCTCTCTTACGCCTTTCCTATTTACATTCTTTCTATTTGCACATTGTAACTTGTCTTACTGTCACATTCTCAGTTTGGTTTAGGGCAGCTGTGTGACATGTCTGATGAGGGGTCACTTGGAGGCATTTCTTAGGCTTTGCACTGATCATCAATCAGCCATGATGAATGCTCGTGTGAGCAATTTCCACCATGAAAACACCTTGTGGGCACTTGAGAGTGAGAGGAAAGGTGGGTCTGGCAAGAATGAGGAGACAAGAGAGCAAGCCCAACACCAATTTTCTAAACTTGTTGCTCTGCTGGAGTGATTGTGAGGGATGATGGATGACTGATATCACTTCTCAAGTGTCTTTTTATCCCTTAGGATAATTTTGCCAATTTTCCGGTGAACTTAAATATCCACAGATGTTTGAGAGGAAACCTGCTGATTTGTAACTCAAAGACTTTAACTGACAAATTGTTGGAGAATGTCAGTGGAAACTGGCAGATTGACTACAGTTTCAGTAAAAGACCATTGAGTGTCCTGAAGATACTCTTGTAATTTGTTACTGGCACAGATGTCAAGTATAATGAATTTTATTTTATTTTATTTTATTTTGTAGATTAAGATTAAGAATGGAGTGCTAAGTGTCACTAGTCTCAGCTCACAATTGGTGAATAAATACTACACCCCCTATGCTCTGCTGTTGATATTCTTTAATTCAAAGAAACAATGTTGACTAAGAAGTTTCTGTGTTTATATTTATGAAAATGTGAATGCTAAAGAAGAATTTTAAGGAACACAAAACAGTCTTTTTTTAGAAAAATAATCACTACTTACATGAAACGGATGAAATGAATGTGAACTAAAATGAAAAGGATGTCTCTGCAGTTCAAATACTGCTCTGAAATTTGTTGAAAAAGAAATTGGCCTTTCTCTGTCCCTCTGGTGTGCATACCTCATCACACCTTTATTCTTTGCTTTCCTTACTGCTCTATTTGTGCTTTAAGCAGACTGCTAAATGGTGAAAAGGAAGACTTGCCTTTATTTCCCCTTTATATCTGCCATTAAGCACATTAAATACTTTAATTGTAGGTCAACCCTTTTATTAAGAATAAAAAGATGGAAGCTTTATATTCAAATTTTAAAATACTTATAGTCTGAATTTCATAGTGAATTATTTTTTAATTATAATCCTTTCTGAAATATCTATGCTAATTCATTCTTATCCTTTGACATACTAACAACCATATTTACCCAAAACCTTAACCAGTATTTCTCAATTTGATTGCATATTAAAATACCTGGGAACTTTAAAAAAATTTTTTAAAGATACCTGGATTCTAGTCAGACCAAATGAATCAGAATCCCTCAGAGCAGAGTATTGGTATTTTTTTTTTTTAAATCTCCAAGTAATTCTAATACACAGTTGATAATCACTGATTTAGTCTATGGATGATAAATAAGTTTTCACCAACTAATTGTTAATAGCTATCTAGAGAACTATGTTAAGAATGATTCCAAGGTCATGTTTAGGCTCAAGGTAAGAATATTGTGATGCACTCATGATGTCACCAAGGGCTCTAGAGAGGAGAGGAATAGCTCACAGTTCATGTTCTTGTCATCCCTTACCATGGCCGTCTGACTTCCCCTTTCTTTCCTCATGAGTGTTGAGTCCATTCATATTTCTCTGGTCTCTATCCAATTATGGGGCTCACCAGGCGTATTTTATAATATTGATAGGAGAAATTTTATTTTATGTAAATTTTGCTAGTGGTTTCACTACAGAGTGGATTCTAAGATTAGGTACTATACACACTTCACATATTGCCAAAGGGAGTGTTTATTATGACCATAGTAAAAAAAAAAAAATAGTGGATCCTTTTTGTCAAGACAATTGCCAACATATATTAATAGTTAAACATTATGAACTCAGAAGTGAAGGGGGAAAAATATTTATGTTGCCTGGCCTTACCACTTCCTATTGTGACTTCTGCTTGTTAGTTAATATACCTGAGTGTTAGTTTTATTATATAATATATAGAGCTAACATGATGTATATTACAGTGAGAATGTTGTGAGGATTCTATGACTTACATTGTATATTTGCAAAATGCTTTGTACAGAATAGCTCCTCTGAAAACATCAACCACTTTAATTATTATTATTTGCATATGTATCATCTGATTATCCATAGAAATTCATCAACTCAGTTCAAGTTGATGATATTGTACTTTATATTCCCTAGCTACCTCTAAGCAATCATCTTTTGCACAAAATATAAAATACTGAGGGGGGGCCATAATATGCTATAGAAACACCTCACCACTACCACAACTAGAATAACTGGCTAACTTATTTAAAGTCATACAGCAAGCCAGTGCAAAATAAGGAATCAGTAGCAGGTTGATACAGATCCACTTTAAGCTAGCTGGTACACAACACTTTACAATTTACAAAGCCTATTGATAAACCTTATTTCATTCGCTACTTTAAGCAATCTTTGAGATAGGTGTTATTGAGCTCATTTTATAGATGAATAAACAGAGGCTCAAAATTAAAGTGATTTAATTTTGGCTCAGCTAATTTTAATTGAAGTTATTATAATTATTAAAATTATAGCAGTAATGACACAGATTTTCTGTTTCCACAATGAAATATTCTCCTTAGATAGTATTGTTTCACATTAAATAAAAAATGTTATATATAAATTCAGGATAATATATACTTTTAGATTATCACAAGTTTAGTGCAAAAGAAACTGAGAATTGATAGAATTTATTTTTGTTGCACAGATTCTATCTTGAATATTGCATGTTGTTTTTTTTTAGAGTTTATCTTGTGGAAGTTGCAGAATGATGGACATTTTATTTCTGATGGTGATTTAAGTCAACTATCTTGTCGACTTTGGGGAAAAAAAAAAAAAAAAGAAAACATTGGAATGGACAAATATTTCCACTCCAAAGTCAGCTAGTTGAGATCATCTCTTGTGTAGAGGGAGTGAGATTTCTTTCCCTTTTCACAGGATGACCATTTCCACTTATATTTACAATGAAAATTTGTAGTTTTGTGAGATGTTATCATATCCTGTATACTACAGGTGTTAAACATTTAAAGGTCAACATTTCAAAGAAATGTCTAAATTTCTACGCCCAATAGTGTTTGCATATGTTTTCTCATGCCCTTGAATTAGCCATGCATGCAGAAAATGCATGTGCAAACCATATGGCAAGAGATCTATGTGTCACTTCCAAGAATCTCTTTCTGTAAGGGTCTGGGTTGCATATAGCACAATCATTGCTGAACGCTATGAGGACTTAGAGTCCCAAATGCTTGATCAAACCCAATCACTGAATTTATTTTTAGAATATAAGAATAGACTCTGAATGCCTGAGTGAGTCTTTCAGTTACAACATTAGGCACAGAAGCAGAAGTGTTAACTCTTTTAGGAACTATGTATTAAATGGTATCTAAATGCGCTCCCTATATCCCCCACCACCCAAGTATTTTAGGCAATAATAAAACTGCAACAGAAAGAAACAGGAAGTTAGTTGGCTTACTATTTTTTTAATGGAACTAAGTGAGGAATCTATGCCTTGAGGAAGTATAAGTTGGGATAATGTATTTGGTTTTCCTTGCTGGTCCTGTATTTTCTTGTTTGCCATAGGCCTTACTACTTCCTATTGTGTTAAACTCTGTCTAGTACACACTTTTAGGTTGTTAGTTTAGCTGTTTCTGGCATTTGAGTTTATAACTCCTGTGGGCAACCAGGGTCCTAGCCCTCCACAACTCTCACCCAACTTTACACCTCATGTATTCTGAAACTATTTTAGTTTGGCTCAAGTTTCTGCACCCAGAATAAGTTAATCATGCCTTTTATAGTCTCCTGGTCTTCTACAAACAATGTAATGTGGTTTTATATGTGTCCTAAATAACTCAGAGTTGACTGACATGAATGTTGTGTCATGCCACCATTATTTATCAATCTATTTTATCAAACATTTTCATATAAAATATGCTAATTTCTGGTATTTTATTAAGTGCTTAATCTAATTAGCCATTGTACTTGGCATGAGAGGGTGAACTTTAAATAGCGCATTCAGGGAGGTCTCATTAAAAAGATGACATTGCAACAGTTATTTGGATTAGGTGAGGGAATTAACTGTGTGGTTAGTTGGGAAGCAATATTCCAGAAAGTAGGACCAGCTTGAGAGAAGGTCCTAAGGTCATAGCATCCCTGATGTAACCAGGAAATAGCAAAGTTTCCGCATGTTTGGAGCAGAGTGACTGATGGAGAAGGAAAAGGGGGAAGGTACATCATATCAAAGAGGTGGTAGTGTCTTTTGAAGTAGCTGATTATGTAGCCCCTTGATGATCATTGTGAGAATTTTAGTTTTTACTCTGATAGTACTAAAATAATCAAGTTTTGAGTACAGGAGTGACATACTATTAATTGGGCTCTAAAGAGAGCAACTTTAGCTTCTTTTGAGAATAGACTTATAGTGTAGCATTGGTACTGAAGGAAGACCAGATAGGAGACTTTTTTTTTTTTTTTAAGATTTTATTTATTTATTTGAGAGAGAGGTTGAGAGGAGAGAGAGAGCACATGAGAGGGGGGAGGGTCAGAGGGAGAAACAGACTCCCCGCCGAGCAGGGAGCCCGATGCGGGACTCGATCCCGGGACTCCAGGATCATGACCTGAGCCGAAGGCAGTCGCTCAACCAACTGAGCCACCCAGGCGCCCAGGAGACTTTTTTTAATAATCCATCATCTCAGGTGAGAGATGATGGTGGCACACCAGGGAGGTATTAGTGGGGTAATTGGGCCAAGTAACTGAAAGGATACAGTTGTATCAACTGAAATGAGAAAAGAGGTGAATAGTACAGTTTTTGGTAGAAGAATCAGGAGTTCAAGTTTAGACATAAAGGGTTTGGAATACACATTGGACATTCAAGTATAAATTTTGATTAGGCAATTGAATATGCAAATTGTGAGTTTGGGAGAGAAGTCTCAGATGGCCATGTATATTCTTCAAGATGTTTTTTCACATTTTTTCCATTTTATCTATGTCTGGGTGATTTCCCAAAATCTGTTTCAATTTACTATCATCACTTCAGCAATATCTCATCTACAGTTGATCCATGTAAAGCAATTTTTGTTTCAATTATTATATTTATATCAAGGATTTTGAGTATACTTTGAAATCTGGCTTTTCTTGTTCCTTAATTTTTTGTCATTGTTTTATGGAATTAACAGCTTTATATATCTTTTAGACATTAAATTTACTTTTTTTCAATACTCTTTCAGATTGTTCTATTTGCTCTAATATGGGATATAAATTTTCCATTTTATAATATCTTAGGGATGTATTATTGGCATTGGGCTTTCCTCCTCTGTATTATAGTTATCCGTGCACTCGTTGTCCCTGGATATTTTCTCCTTTTATGAATCTTTGAATGCTGTGTGCAACAACACCTTCCCTTTGAGTTAATACTGAATATGCTTCAATGAACTTTAGCATTTTTACTTTTCCTAGTCTAAAGTCAGTTTCTTAATCTAGGCTTTAGCATGAGTTTAAACTTGCTCCCATAAGGTAGTATACTCAAGATCTTGATTTATTAAAGGGAATTCTATTTTTATACATCACTTAATTGACTTCCTAAAATAACCCTGGGTCAGTAAGCAGAAATTTTCTGGTCACTTTTCAGGTTTGATACATTTTCCTTGCTCATGATTCTATAGGTAAATTCACTTGCTCACTTTCATGGAGCCTATAGCCTCTATGACAGATCACTCAAAGAAGTTAAAGTTCCCTTGTGAATAATGCACCCATGTGTAACACAGTTTTTTATAGCTAAGCCTATGGATATAGAACAACATATCATTCATACATACTATCTGAGGAATATACTTGAGAAAGAATTATGTAAACAAAGTAAATGAACCAGAACAGTGTCCTAAAGATAGAAGAAGTTGAAAGGAAATAGTGGTGAATAATGTACACTGTAATATATCTATATAAATTAATAAAATGAAAATAAGGGATAGGTCACCTAGAAATTAGTTTGAAAAACAGTGAATAAATACTCTTAAAACAGAAGAAATGGGGGAGAAGGACATCCAAAATGACTGAGTGAGAAAGCAGCAGTTCGTCTCTACACAAAGCAATGATAAAATTGGACAAAATTGTGAAAAACAATTTCAGGACTCTGGAAATTGAGTAAAGGAATACAACAAATTTAGAAGCATTTATTCAAGAAGAGCTACTAGAACCTGGCAATAATACTCAGGAGTCTGTGTTACTTTAAACTGGTACTTCTTTTATTCTTTTCTCCTTGCCTCCTAGCTTGAGCGAGGCATTTTTCAGGACAAAGCCAGACTTGTAATCTAAATCTCAAGCATCAAACAATATGCATGATTCAGGGATTTTAGACTTGACTTATAAGGATAACTAACAAAACGCTGGTTCTTTAAATAGCTTGTTGATATGTTACATGTTTGTGTATATATAAACTATTACAAACTAAATAATTTCTGGAATAAAAACAATTGATATGGAAGGGTCAATCAGTTAGCCAGTATTAATTGAATGTTTATTTCTCAGCAAAAGTTAGAAATGATAAGGGCTTCAGAAAAATTAACACTCTAACCTGTAGCTGGGTAGTTTTTTGCTGCCTTTACCTGGGCTCATTCATGCAGCTGCACCCAGCTAGAAGATTGAGTGGGGACTGGCTTTAGTTAAGATAACTAAAATGGCTTGATGTCTTTCCACATGGACTGTTTCATTACTCCAGAATGCTAGAATGGGCTTCCTCACATAGTGGGAGCAATGTTTCAAGAACTCAAGCCTCAGTGTGCAAATGTTTATCAAGACTCTGCTTATATTATATGTGCTGATGTCACATTGGCAAAAGTGAATCCCATGAGGGAGAGGATCTCATGAGAGTATTGTTACAGAAAGGTGTGATTCATTGGGTTCCATTTTAATAACAATCTACCATGTTCCAAACTCCAGCCTCAGTGATTCATATCTTTCCCAAACATAAAATACACTCCTCACTTCCTAAACACCTGTGGCTTCATCCAGTCATGATATCATTTAAGGGGCCCATGATCTCATAAACAGAATCAGGTCTGAATATGGATGAGGCATTTTGGGTGGGACTTCTCTTGATCCAAACACTCATGACCTAAAAAACGACTTATTTGCCCTCACATACTTAACATAGAACACTGTAAATCAGAAAGAGATAACAGCAATAGACACTCTCATTCAAAAAGAAGAAAGAACATAGCAGATACTGGACCATTGGAATTCTAAAAGCTAGGCAGGTGCTAGTTATCACAGTTTCCCACACTGGGGGTGGGGAATGTTCCTTGCTTAGGGCCCAGTTCTTCCTGGGAGTCATTCTCTCAAACATTTTTCTCTGTTGCTCTTGACTCTCTTCTCTGACAACTTGGTTCTGACCTATGAGACATCAGACCTCCTTTTTATTGGGAATAACCTGTATTTGCAGCTGAGTAGCTTTCTCAGCCTGCCCTTAGTAAATAAATAGGTTTCTTTTCCTTTTATTTTTTTAAGATTTATTTATTTGACAGGATGGGAGGGTAGAGAGAGAGAGGGGGAGAGAATCTCAAGCAGACTCTTTTCTGAGTGTGGAGCCTGACGTAGGGCTTGATTTCAAGACCCATGAGATCATGACCTGAGCCAAAACCAAGAGTCGGATGCTTAACTGATTGAGCCACCGAGGAACCCTTCCTTTTCCTTTTAAACTGTCTCTATCACTTTTAGTCCAAACTGATAAATTGCCTTAAAAATGTTGAGATCTTTCTATAAGTTAGATTGAAGTTTATTCAATGCCCTTGAAGCTACATCTACAATTACTTTAAAGGTAGACTTTTTTTTTTTTTAACTTTAGGCCCCACAGTGGCAATGCTTATGATTCTTAGAAGCCTTTTTGTCTAGATGAGAATGTCTACTAGGCCTCCCCTTAACTCCTTTGAAGGTCTTAACAAAGGGTCTTCCAGCCGCACTGCTGGTTTGATAATTACCTTAAAGGCATTTATTTCTTAGAGAATCCTTTGCTGAGAGGCTGAATATGTGAAGTAGTTTTATTTTCCAGTCAAGCAACTTCTTTATACATTTTCTAAATTCACTGTGCAAAGTGAAATTCCTGTTTTAGTTTCCCTTTCTCTTCTCTTACTCTATCACATATAGCTAAAGGGACAGTTGACACTTCTAACATTCTGCCTAGAATTCTTAGCGAGATCTACAAAATTATTACTGAACTATTCAGCATATTCTCTATCTTCCAAATACTGTAGAAAACAGCTTACCATTGCTTCAATGGTACAAGACCTCTTTCTGGCCTCTAATAACAGGTTCTTCACCAATGCTAGAGCATCTACCCACTACTCAGTCTCAAAGCCAGTACCATAGTTTTTAGGTTTGTGTTATTGCAGCTATCCAGTTCTGGCACAAATTTCTAAATCAATTCTCTGTTGTTGACTTAAATCAATAAAAAAATATGATTTATTACAATTCCATGTGTTGGCTCAATGATTCTTCTGTAGCTTTACTTTGTTCTCACTCATGCAGATTCATTCAGTTAAGAGTGTCTGTTGGGAGCTCAGCTTGGCTGGGACATGTGCAATGGCTACCTTCCTCTCCATGTGATCATCGATCCTTTAGAAGTATAGAATGGGCTTCTTCACCTGACAATAGGAGTATGTCATGAAGGCAAGCCTCAGTGTGGATGTGCTTTCCCCATTAGCCTAAGGAAGTCAATGACCAGGTTTATGTGGGATGAACACACAAGGATATGGATATGGGGAAATGTGATTCATTGTATTCCATTAGCATTACAATGTGCTACGTGATCTTTTTATTCCTTACTAATTTAAAAGTGCTGGGATATGTAATTATATAGAAATCTTATAAAAGGCGATAAATTTAAATTTTCTTAAAAGCCAGGTACAATATTTGATATTAGTTATTCCTATAAGGGAATAATTTCTGCTGTCAACTTAAACATATTTCCTGTCCGAGAGTTTGGTAGGGGCATCTGCCTTGGACTCAGGTCATGATCCCATGGTCCTGGGATTGAGCCCCCTCACCCCTCAGGCTTCCTGCTTAGCGGGGAGCCTGCTTCTCCCTCTCCCTCTGCCCTTCCTCCCTGCTCTTGCTTGCTCTCTCCCTCTCTCATGCTCTCTCTCTCAAGCTCTCAAATAAATAAATCTTTAAAAAAGACCAAAAAAACCCCACAAACAAACCCAAAGTTAGTAAATTCTGCTTTAAAATGCTACTCCTTATTTAACACAGATTACTTTCCATCGAGTACCTTAAAATGTAAAACAAATTTCAGTTTACTTTTTAGATCATTGTTTCTAAATTTTCTCTTTTAATATTGGTACTTAACTCTGTTAGGAATGTCTAATAGCACTCAAGTGTCCAGCACACTTTGATTTTGTGCTTTAGATTATATAAAAGGAATGATAGTTTTATGATTTTTATAAATATACTTAAATATCACTGTTCTTCTTCCATAGAATGGAGATGGTAACAGTACCTATCTTGTGGGATTATCGTAAAAATTAAAGTAATGTTTGACTTATTTCACTCAACATAATACCCTCCAGTTCCATCCACGTCGTATCATATGATCTCACTGATATGAGGAATTCTTAATTGTAGGAAACAAACTGAGGGTTGCTGGAGTGGGGGGTGGGGTGGGAGGGATGGGGTGACTGGGTGATAGACACTGGGGCGGGTATGTGCTCTGGTAAGCGCTGTGAATTGTGCAAGACTGTTGAATCTCAGATCTGTACCTCTGAAACAAATAATGCAATATATGTTAAGAAAAAAAAAAAGAAGAAGAAGAAGGTAGCGGGAAGGGAAGAATGAAGCAGGGGAAATCGGAGGGGTAGACGAACCATGAGAGACGATGGACTCTGAAAAACAAACAGGGTTCTAGAGGGGAGGGGGGTGGGGGGATGGGTTAGCCTGGTGGTGGGTATTGAGGAGGGCACATTCTGCATGGAGCACTGGGTGTTATGCACAAACAATGAATCATGGAACACTACATCTAAAACTAATGATGTAATGTATGGGGATTAACATAAGAATAAAAAATAAATAAAAAAAATTAAAGTAATGTGTGTGAGTGCTTTGCAGTGCATAGTTCAGAGTAGGTACTCATTAAACAGAAATTAAACAGAAACTCATTAAACAAATTATGCTAAGGGTTAGCACAGAGGCCATCATGCTGATGTGGTTATAGGATAGTTAGAAGGGCTTTAGTTGGCTTCTTAGCAGAGGTAGAATTTGATCAATGTTTTAAATGAAATCTACAATATAGAGAAGGTATGGTTAGATGACACTGCAAGAAAAATGTTGAGACAAAATTTCGATTTTTGATTGAATTGAGATATATGGTCCCAAACTATCCAGTTTTGTGGATTTGGAAATCTTTTACTATATAAAAACATTTTCTATAGTGGCACTAATAGAAAATGTATGGATATAGGAGACATCTATGAGTTTGCCTGACCAGCATTGCCTCACATTTCTGCTGGTATTGGCATCTTTTGTATAGGTTTAGTTACTCTTTCTCGCTTGATTTTATCTAGTCTCTATTCGAACTGTCATTTAAGAGTGGGGATGTTCCCCAAACTAGATCAAACTGAATAAGGCAGTCTCTTCCCTCTTCTCTCTTCATTTCTTCCCCATCCCCCACTCTCTATCCCTTCCTCCACCGCCCTTTATCTATCTCTCTCACCTTCTATCCCTCTCCTCATTCATTACTTCTTGAAATTTGAATTTGAGTATAATAATAAAGAATAAACAATGTACATTAGTTTGAGTTTTTTGCTTGTTTTTGAACTTTACATAAGTTTAGCAGTGGCAAGAAAATAATTTTTGCAAAGTCAGAATTTTGATTACCTCTAGGGAGAAATGATTGGATCTAATGGGGGAAGAGACATAATCAAGGCTTTTAAGAGTAGTGTTAATGTTCTATGTATCCAAGTGTCTGTTACTTGAGTATTTGCTTTGTAATAATTTGTTGAATGATACATTTATGCTATACCTATTTGGCATGTATTTTGTATATCATACTTTAAACATGTGATTGGAATTCATTTTTTTTTTCCCCCTGGACAACAGTACATTGAAAAGACTGTTCATGAGTTTCTGTTATGTAGCTCTCTAGATCCTTTTTGGTTCCCATGCTTTCTAAGATCTGTTATTCCTATTTCCTTAGGATTGATATTATTATGTCTTTTCAAATTAAATCATTTTATTTTGCCTAATTTATTCTGAGTTAGTTTTTTTTACTTGCAATGTAAGAACCTAAAGTGATTTAATGGACAAAAAGAGCTAAGATAATTTGTTAAAAATCACAAACATATAGGTTTTAACTTGCTTGTGGGAACTAACACGAAATTTAGGAGCCAGCTAAAAATTAAAATTTCTAAACCATCTTCCCTGACTTCTCATACCCCAGTGTAGAAGTAATCATTACCTCACCTATGTCCTCCAAAAGCATGAAACATTGCAGGACTGTGGGTTGCATGAAGATGTAAATACTATATTTTAAAGAACACAGGTAAAAATGTATGTACCTTATAATTATTTGGTTTCCTATGTTTTCCTCCTCCTAGATTGTTAGCTAATTGAAGGCAAAGAGCTTCAACTCATACTTACTTTTTTGTATATGTAGTACCTATTTAAATGTCGGGCATTATTAGCACATCAATAAATATTTGTTGAATCGATTTTTTTCCCCCAGAATTCCTTGGGAGGGATCAATAGTTGTGCGGGGATGTTTGCTTTGTAAATCCTTGTAGAAATAATGCAGTAATAGCCTTCATAGCCACTGAAGAAATAGTTTATAGCTGACATATATATTTTTTAAAGAGGGCAGTTAAACTTGGAGAACTTGCATTCTGATGTTCTCATTTATGAGATTTACTTTTATTCCTGACATAGAATAAAAACATGGATAGTTGTGATGGACTAATGTTGTAAAAAGCTCCTTTACCTATGTTTGGAGTCATTATGTCAATATTAAGCCCCCAGAGGTTGCATGGAAAAGTACTGGGATCTAGAACTCTTAAGCATTCTATTCCTAGCCAAATAGAATTTTCATTACTTATGTCAATGTTTTGTCTTTTGTTTTTGTTTTTGTTTTGTTTTGTTTTTTTGATATCCTAATTGCAACTAACCTGCAACCTAGGGTTTCTAAGGAAATCTTCTCTTCTGAAATTACTTGAAATGTTGTAAGGGTTGTGAGTAGATAGCAAAATAAACTTTTCATTCCTTTTATTACTTTAATCTTCTTTGGTTGCCTGATCATCTTTGATGAATTTGAAAGCAGAAAAAAAGATTTCAGAGGATCCCTTATATTTTGCAGGTAGAAGTCAATGTTTGATCATGCTTGTGTCTTAGTTTAATTAACACAGCTAGAGTATTAATGAGGTTAAACCCATGGGTTAAATTGCCAAATATGCTGGACTAAGCTCCAAATCCAGAAAAATCAGTGCTTTAAGATGACTAACAAAACCACTAGAGAAAGAGAACACTTAAGTTTGAATTTTATTTCTTCTACTAGCTTAATATGTAAATCTTAGGCAAGTTAATTAATCCTCAGGTTAAAGAGTGAAAAAAATAGTATTAAATGTTCCTGAATCAATTCTTAGAAATGTTAAAAAGATCTAATGTAATATATGTGATATCAATTCTAAAACTACAAAATATAATGAATACATTTAATATGAACTTTATTATCATAATTGGGATATAAATGAATGATTTGGGTAGATTATCATAAAATCTGTCACTTTTATTATAAAAGCAGTTAATCACAAAATCTCTTCCTGGTATCATCTATTTATCTATCATGTATCATTTATTTATGAATGATAATACATTCCTAATATTTTAGTATCAAACTTATTGGGAACTTCAAGGATTTTGAATGAGAACATTTCTATATATACTACTCCTTGTATATTATTTATTATCATATATGACATAGCTATCAAAGAAGCTCAGAGGCTATTCTCGATGCTAGACTTAGGGAAATAAATGGCAAGTGGGTTTTCTGGCTTACAGCTTCAGGCTTTGTGGAAAATGTATATGCCAGCTTCTTGATCTACAACTACATTTTTATTGTATTATTTAGAGGAATTTTAATGCAACAGAAAAGTAGAAAAGAACAAAGAAGAAAATGACAAGTACCTACATTCCAACTATTTGTACATGGCAGCAATTAACACTCTTTGGAATTATTTTAAATCAAGTAACACCTAGGTCAAGAAATAGAACTTTGCCTCCTGCCTGAGAAACCCCTTCAGATCACAGTGCCCTCCCTCCTGCCATAAGTAATTACTATCCTAGCATTTAGAGTAATCACATTGTTCTGATTTTCTTTTTATAGTTTTATCACTCAAATATGCCACTAGACACTATCATTTGGTATTGCTCAGGATTATAATACCATGGAGATCATTTGGAATTTGGTGGTTTATCCACACCTTGTATTTGGAGGATTTGTGGAGATACCTTGTCACTTAATTTTGTTGTAAATGGTTTCTATTGGTTTTTGGTTTTGTTATTTAGTTTTTTTGTCTGTTTTTATGTAAGGATTCAAAAGATTGAAAAACTTGCTATTGCTGTTACTGCCATCTTTCCAGACAGTGGTTGTCATTTTGTCAAATTTCCTGCAAGTCTTTGTTTTTTTCTTTTCTGCTCAAAATGAAGTATTGCAGATGTAGCCAGTCTCACCTTTATACAGTATTAATTATCATTTTGCACATAGGTCTGTTCAGAGCTTTAGATTTGGTTCCATTGATTTACTGATCATGTTGTTTTTATGCTCTTGTTTCATTTTTGTTATGCTTTTTTCCCTAGAATGTATACTTAGATATTCATGGATTTTTATTTTTTCATACAAATTTTAGAATGCATCTATTAAATTATTTTAAAAGCCAGTTTTATTTATTACTGGAGTATATTAATTTATTGATGAGATAAAGTTCTATTTTCATTATGGAGTACTCCTATCCAACAGCAGACTCTCTCTACTTATCTTCCTTGGTATTATTTAAAATGGTCTTAGTATTTTTGATAAGATGATTGATAGATACTTTTTGTTAATACTATAACTCTTAGTTTTTGTTACTACTAACAAAACACTATTAGTATTTCTTATAATATTTTATATTTGATCATTTTTGATGTAGGGAAATGCAGCTATTTTTTAACATTTATCTTGATCGCAGCAAGTATGCTAAAATTTCTACTGATGTGAATGCTTTTTTAGTTCATTCTGTTGATTTTTCTATGTAGATGAACTCTCCCTCAGTACTCCCTATAGCTTTTACTATTATGCTTATTGTATTGGTCAGACACTGATAAATAGTATCAGTGATAGTTTCAGATCTTAAAGGGCTTTCATATATATCTTCTCCATTAAATATAATTTTTACTGTATTTCTTGCAATTACAGTCTTTTCCAAATTAAAGAAATTCCTTTCCATTCCTAGCTTCTAAGAGTTTTTGACCTAAGTAAGTGCCAACTTTGACAGTTGCTTTTTTTTGTCTCTTGGGAAATTATATAATCTTTCTTTATATTTGAGTCTATTAATATGGTGAATATCATTGGTAAATTTCTGATGTTGATTTAAACTCAAAGCATGATACATTATTTATGAATATGTTTATTTTAGTTCTTCTATGTTCATATGTGATTGGACATCTGATTTCTTTTGTATTGTCCTTATCTAGTTTTGGATAATTGCGTTAGCCTCATTAAATCAAATGGATATTGTTTATCTTTTTCTATACTCTGGAACAACTTTTATTAGATAGGAATTAATTGTCCATTGAAAGATCTATAATATCAGTAATAACAGTAGCAAATACTTATTTACATCTATTCTTCTTACTAGCTTATATTTATATTTATTAATTTGTTCTTTGCATAATATAGTATGGTAGGTACTGCTATTATTCCTATTTTACAGATAAGGAAACTGAGGTACAAAGGATTAAGTAATTTGCCTTTGAGGTTCTTAACCTGGGGTATATGAACTAAGGGTTCCATGGATAAAATTCAGGGTATCCAAGAATTTGGATAAGGAAGAAAGTACATATTTATTTTCACCAACCTGAAACTGAATTTTAACACTTCCATCAACTATAAATATAGGCAAAAAACCCCAAACCAAACCAAACCAAACCAAAACCATAATAACATTAAGAGTATCTGTTACTTCTCCAACAATAGAATTTGGGTATAGTTCTATATTACTTTTTAGTTGTAGATATCTCAAAATAATATTGAGGTTCATTACCTTTTTGAAATTATGGTAGATATCAGAACCACTTCTAGGTTTTATTTCCTGATTTACTACATTAGTAAAGAAGCAATATATGCATTTTTGTATCTATGACTATTTAATAGCTGTTTCAATGTAATTTTTTCTTTGCAATTTTGTATACAGAGGGTCCTCGCTTTGCATAGTTTTATGACAACTAACATAAAATCTGTGTTGCCATTGTACTGTGCAAACGAAAGCCTGCTTATGTTTATTTGATGCATTTGATAATTGAATTATTGATTTATTTGATAAAAACTCTCTTCTGAGGTGGAGTTCATCCACTTCACCCTCAAAACAGGTTGAAATTATGTGCATTAGATCAAATTAATTACTAGCTATGTTTGCGGTAGTGGGTGTAGAATTCACCAGTTAACATGGCCAAGAACTAGGCTTATTTTGAGAGTGTTGGATTAATATTTCAGTATGTTTAAAAATTATTAGTATATTTAAAATTCTGTTTCTTATTGAACCAATTTTGCATTGTTGTATTTTGATGAAATGAATCCACTTTATCCTCACCTTCTAATTTATTAGTAAATAGCTATTCATAACTGTATTTTACTATGTTTTACATCTCTGTTATATGTATGTACATGTAAATGGATTTATCCATTTCTCTGATTTTTTTTTTAGTCTTTTTACTTGTTTGGTTTTGTCAGATATCTGACTTGCTAATCTTTTAAAAGATCTCACTTTTGTTATTTTTGTATCATTTTTATCTGCTTTTATTTATGACTATTTTATTTGTTTTGTTTTTTCAAATTTCTTGATTTGAATGATTATCATTTTTTATTTTCAACTCTCCTGTCTAAATGTATTTCACCTTAGTTTTAACTCCCTTATAATATTGGATTAAGTAATTTGCTTATATGCTTGCAATCCTAATTAAACCATTCATTTCCCTCTGAATGCTGCCAATGATAGTTCTCATTGCTTGGATTTGATTTTGATAATTATATAAAATAAATTCTTGCTTGAATCTGCCTGGATATCAATATGCTTTGAGTAAACCTTTAAAAATATTTTTTGAAATTCAGGAATTGTAAGTCATGCAAATAAAGACAAATAGAATGATTAAAGATGAATAGATTTTTACTGAAATTGGTTAAGAAGAGGTCTCTGGCTACAGATCTCCTTTTGGCTAAACCATCTGGGCTTAATGTCTGAGTTCAGAGAGTGACATCATTGACAGGAAGAAACAGGAAATAAATTTGAGCAACATCTGTTTTCCTCCTTAGACAAATTTGTCTATTTGGATCTCATCTTTTACAGCTGCTTTCCCTTTTGTTTTATAAACTTTAAAATTTCCTGGCTCTCATCATTCCTCTAACCTCTGTGATATTGTATGGTGCCACACATAGCTCCCCGGATTCCTTGGTCAGTTTATCTGACTGTGAGTACTAAATCCCAGATATCATTATGACACATGCACAAACAGTATTAGATTCACCTTAAAGCCAGCACATGATCAGAATAGTAAAGTACATGTCTTTGATCAACCAAATTTTATTCTGCTTTTCACAATGCCAAAAAAAAAAAAAGCAATTCTCAGTAATGTTCAAGAAACAATATTTTATTATGATTTTAATTGACTCTGAGGTGTGTTTCTTTGTTAACTCAAAGATGTTTTCATGGAGTTTGTAAGTGTCAGTATTTTTTGGATGTAGTATCAGGAGTAGAAGATAAAATTTGGGGTTTGGGAGATGGAGTTTAGGGCATCAGTAACTACATTTCCATTGGCTGCCCTGCTCTGCTCTCTGCTCTTTTTTAAATATATAAAGAAATTAAAATATATGTTTATATTTTAATTTCTTTAGGAGAGAGCGTGTGTGTGCATGCACATGTGTGACGGGGAGGGTCAAAAGGAGAGGGACAGAGAGATTCTCAAGCAGGCTCCATGCCCAATGTGGAACCAGATGTGGGACTCGATCTCACAACCCTGAGATCATGACCTGAGCCAAAACCAAGAAGTCGGGCTTAGCTGACCGAATCACCCAGGTGCCCCCTTTCAACCCATATTTTAAAGTGCTACTTGAGCATGCTATTTCTCTTATCTCTGCCTCATTCTCTCTCTGTTTCTTTATTTAAAAAAATTTTTTTTTATTTGTCAGAGAGATTGAGAGTGAGCAAGCACACAAGCAGAGGAAGAAGCAGGCTCCCTGCTGAGCAAGGAGACCAATGTGGGACTTAATCCCAGGACCCTGGGATCATGACTTGAGCTGAAGGCAGATGTTTAACCAACGGAGCCACCCAGATGTCCCTCTCTCTGTTTGTTTAAACTATATAGCTTTTCTTAGTGCTTACTGGTGTTTTCTTGTATTTTTTTCCTAGTCATTTTTGTGCATTTGTTTTACTTGCCACCTAGGTCATAATCTTTTTGAAACCTTAAAATGACTAGGATGGTGCTAGCAAATAATGGACAACTATAATTCCTCAATGGAGGAGAGATGATGAATGCAAGTAAAATAGCCTTATTTGGCAAGACGGACATACCAGAATTTTAGTTAAATCAGATTTTGTTTCTAATTTAATTTAGTAATGTCAGGATTTCATCCATTGGAGCTTTAGGAGCTGAGAATATAAGAAGGCCAGAGATCAGGAGAAGAGCTGGCTGGCTTCTCCCTCTGAGGGCAGCTGTAGTCCTCTCTGGCCCTTACACACAGACCTGAAGGAACCACTGGATTAACCTGACTGGAATAAATGTCTTTTAATTATTATTTTAATAGAAGTCCTTTTGAGTTTCAGTTAGCTCTATAGTATTGTTTTAGGACACTAGTGCTAGGATTTTGCCTTGTGGTAATATTCAACAAGTCGCTATCTGATACTCCATATTTCATGAAATGGAAAAACCCATTTCTCTGGGTAGAAAACAAAGGTGTAGCAGATAAGACATACCACAGTTCAAGAGCTGTGCACATTCGCTGTGACCTGTGTTTCTTAGTAATTTATTCATGAAGTCATATATTTAGGGAGTTATGTCAGGCACTAAGTCAGACAATAGCATATTGGACTTTACTGATTAAAGAAAAAATCAGCAGCCTCGACATGGGGAAAGAGGGGAAAAATAAATGTATTGGTAACAATGGGCTGATTTTCTTTTCTTTACATTCATCTGCAAATTCCACAAGATAAAGATTGAGGACAATTGGAGAACTTAATTGAATGCTTCCTCGAGTGATCAGTCTTGAGCACTTCCAAAAAGAGAGGCCATTAAAAGTAATATATTTCCTTTTTTATATTTCTTGAATTCAAGAAGGACTAGAAAATCAAATGTGCAAGTGTGTGGTAGGGGTCTCAATGATGCTCAAAGAAGGAGTATGTGCCTTACTACCCCTAATGCTAGCCCCCACATTAGTGTCTGCCCTAGAGAAGGATCTTGTATTTGATCTAACAGGTTCAAGAGAGAACTAGATGAGCTTTCATCTCAAATTAGTGGAAGACATCAAAAGTAAAATCCAAGATGAGGAGCTAATTTCAAACTGGGCCGTAGAAGCTAGAGTGGCTGAGTCCTCCTTTACCCCCACCCCAACTGCTATTCTGCTAAGGGACTTCTATAACCTTGAGAAGCCCAGATTGCATTTCCAGACAAAATGTCACAGACTGGAGCCAACACTCATACATGTGGACTAGGGGTAGAATGAATATGGGGAGCAAGATCCTACTGGTGGTTAGAAGTGGGTTTTTTTTTTTTTTTTTTTAAATACAAGAAGGAGATGTGAGTATAGGGAGTCTTAGAAAAAGGATCAGGGATAAAGAATCCTCAGACTTCAGGGTACAGAGATCAAGGTCCTGGGAATGAGTATAATGGCATTTCTAATTCCATAAAAGTTTTCACTTTGAGACTCGAGTCAAAATTAAGAACTTTACATTTTCTTTTCTATTTATACTAGTCATTGATATTATCCTATATTTTCAATATACATATATATACACCAGTGCCAACACACTTAGTTGTCTTAGAAAAACTGAAGAGATGTGGTGGTAAACAAAAGTGATTCCTGCTCAATCTCACATCCTTCATTAGAGAGATTGCATCATCCTTTTGAGCAGACTTGGGATTTCTTTTGGTGACAGAGCAGTCACCTCTGACAATGAGCAGAAAAGAGCTGATGAGGCTGAAGAGTGATCTTTTCCCTCAACTGTTTCTTTAGTTCTTTTATTGAAATGTGTCCCCATGAAAAGGGGAGAGAGTAGTTATGTAGGCAGTAATTTTGGAAAATTAACAAATAATTAAATCACATAATGGGTAATTCAGAATCCTTCATTAAAAATTATTATCATTAACATTAAAAACTGAAATAATAGGGAGACCTTCAAATGGTATTACAATGGGCAAAATTTTAATATGAAAACAATCTTTAAAACATAGGTGGTTAAATATTGGCATAAGCAATCTTTTTCTCTCTGGATAGTTTTAAAAATAATATATTTCTTACCTGTGTGGAATGGTTTATGATTGAACATAAAATCTGGAAATAAGATCAAGAAGAGGACTTTTAAGATTTTATCCTGCTGTGTGATCAGATTTTTGTTTTAGAAAGCTCATTCTGATGATAATGGAGTCTGGGACAATGATAGCCTGGTAGCAAAATTATTTATGGCACTATATAAATGATATATGGCACTATATAAATTAAAATTGTATATCTAAGGCACTAGCAGTGGGAATGAAGAAAATGGATATTAGCAGGGAAATGTGACATGATTTAGTAACAAATGGTATGACAAGAGGCTGGAATGTTTCTCAAGTTTCTGACTTGGATGGCTATTTGGGTGATAATTCCATTCACTGATAAAAGAAAAAAAAGTAGATTTTAAGGAGAAGAAAAAGTCTACTTGGGACATATAAAGACTAAGGTGCCTAATGAAACATTCAAAGGGAAATGTCTGGTAGGTTATTGGTTATATGAGTCCATTTGCCCCAGTATGTACCACACAGTTCCTTAGAACTACTTTTATTTGCTGCTGTGACTGAGGAAAGCTCGTTTGGTCAGAGAATGTCGTGAAGAAATAAACTCCATGGCTTTTAATCCTCTGACTCTCCACTGGGTAAGGCAGTAGTGGAGTGACCGCCTGAAGCCCAGGCAGGGCAGCCTGCACCTGTTTTCATGTACTCCCCACCCCATGGGCTTTCCGGCTGCTTGATGCTTCTCTGCCCACTCCGCTGTTAGTGTTGGTGTCCATGAGTGATACGGGCCATGATTGTCTGAAGGGATTTTGAGGATAGAGCAAGAATAGAGTGTAAATAGTTCATCCCAGCCATGTCTTCCACAGCAATGTAGGGCCCCTCTGCCACAGGCTTTGCCATGACTGTCACCACTCCTGAGACCCTACACCCCTCCCAGTAGCCCGTAGGCACTAGTTCAGGGTAGTCTTTGTTTCATTCTTTCAGTGTTAGTTTCCCAGAGGCTTTTCATTCTTTTAATGTTGATTCTTCAGATCCACATTTCTCTCTCACTTGCATAGTTTCTCCCAGGCTGATTTTAGAGGAGTGAGCCAAAAACCCATGGTAGTTGGCCCTCTTGTCAGGATTTCTGGGCATTGTGAGTCAGTAATGTCCACTTCATTTGTAATTCTTCTGAAATGACAGTCACTATGGTCTTTACTAAAGTTCAGGTTTCTCATTATCTTTAACCTTACGTGGTATTTATCCCTAAATGACAGTTTTCCAGCTCTAATTCTGTACTGTCTTGGCATCCAGAAAAAAAAAACAAAAACATATATATATATATATATAGAGAGAGAGAGAGAGAGAGAGAGAGAGAGAGAGAACACACACTAGGATTGTTTAATGCCAGCATCCTTGTTATCATTGTTGAAAATCAATGACATTTAAATTGAAAGTACCATATGGACCCAAATACTTCCATTTAAATGAAGAGAAAGGTCAACTTCTTTCCCTAGTGATGCTTAGAAAATTGGCATTTAAAGTGACATTGTGGGTCACTTCAAATGAGAACATGTTTTTTAAGAAATAGCTTTCAAGAAATATCCTTTTATTAGGTTTATTTTGATTTCAGAAGGTTTTCACAGAAGGCATAGGGACGTGTAGTGCAAAGAAGGTTTCTAGAAGTATGGTTTCCATCTATTTTTATCTGTAGCATCAATGAAAAAAATATACGGACTATTGCAAATTTATTTCTCCATTTCTTAGTGTTAAATTACACACAAAAATAATCTTTATTTCCGCCCCCCAGCCCATTCCTTTGTATTCAAACAGCGATGTTTTTGTCAACCTCAGCACTATAGAAGTGTGAAAGAATGGCTTGTATTTCTGAATCATTCCTGACACAACTGTAAAACGTGAAACGTTAGTATATTCCTTATTCTTGTCTGCTAATAAAAACTCTAGCTTCTGCTTCTTCTCCCTGCTTCAAATTTCTCAAATTAGCAAGGTCAGTTGTATTCATCATCTATTGTTGCATAACAGATCCCCCCCCCCTTTTTTAATGTGGCTTAAAACAACAACTCTTTGTTATATTTCTCAAGTCTGTGTGTCAGCTGGATACCTCTGCTCATCTGGCCAGGATTCATCTCGCCTGGGCTTCTTTGTCTCTGTACTCAGTTGGCAGTTTAACGAGGGCAACAGGGGTGACTGGACTATGTGCCGTTATCTAGCAGGCCATCCTAGGCTTGCCTGCATGGTGTCAGCAAGTTTCAAAGAGAGAACTTGGAAGTGTGCAAGCCTCTCAGGGCAAAGGCTCAGAATTGACACATTTCCACTGTTGGTCAGAGCAAATAGCAAGGCCAGCCAAATACAAAGGGAAGTGAAAGAGCCTCCCTCTTCATGGGGGGAGCTTCAAAGTTCATTGAAAATGGGCCTGGGAACCAGGAGGGGAATAATTGCGCCAGTTTTCCAAACCAAACCAGCCTCTTGCATGTTGGAAGAAGAGAACTGGTAGGTTGTGATGCTCCACTTTCTGATTTTTCCCCCGTTTCTCTCCCCTGGGGCTTACCCTAATGAGCCAGTGAATTAAATGATAACCAGAGAGGTTGCCTTCTAATATAAACATCAGTTATAGTATACAGTTTGAAGGTAGAGTCTGGCCCTAATTTTTTTTCATTCTCCAGAGAGAGAGGCATCTCTCTCTGGCCTGTATACAGTGCTAGTATTTTGGTACAGGAATATAGTAAAAAAAAAAAAAATTCTTATTGCAAACATTTATCCTGACTGTATTGGTGCCCATTTTGATTGATCAGTACTGTCAGAAGGTTAAAGATTTTGAGTGTGATCCCTAATTGAATGCATGTTTATACTTGATTGTTGATTAATTAATTAAAGAGCTCACTAGGAAATCTGGAATTCAGCTCCAAACTGAAGGCTCATAGCCCTGGTAAAGATAATTAGGAACCTCACTCCTTTTTGCTAACCAGTATACATTGTCACTCCTATTCTAGCAAACGTAAGATACATGCTGAATATAGAATTCTGGAAATTACATCCAGGCAACTGTGCATCTAGAATTATTTTACAGTAGCAAAGCTGTTTGACTCATAAGGCTGCATATGCCAGACAATTTATATGAATGCATTAAGGCTTGGCACCAAGTAAATAAAAGCTCTTTCGCCTATCCTCGGAATTCAATTTGCAGCAGCAAAATGTTCAGCTACCTATATTCATCATTTTTAATGGTGTTCCTTGCAAAGTGCCTCATGGTAATTCTCTAAATGTCTCCTTCCCACAACTCATTGAAAAACCATTATTTTATTTTAATTAGGACTTTGGGACTTGCACATCATCAGAAGAAATCATTTTTACCTAGTAGAGATACTGAAAATGTTTCAATTAAAATTATTTCAATTTTAGTACCGAAGAAACATAAACATATTTAATTAACAAATACAGGTTTGAAGTGAAACTGCAGTTAGCTCTTTTCTCGTAAATGTTAACTCAAATAACTTTTGTTTTTTGTGGAAGCTCTTCCTTGTGAGATTCAAATAAAGGAAAAATTTGTGTTTTCCTCGATATTACCTTAAAATGGTTGACCTAAGGTTAATGAAACCGATTTGAATTTCAAGGGCATACTCTGACTTTTGTAAGTCACAGGGCTGGTTCTATATGAATTAGTCAAATAGGAGGAGTTTAGATGTGGTATCCAGAGACTTTTTTCACTAACATTAATCTTTTCTTCTCTTTTCCAACTTCCTCTGAAGGTATTGTGGCCACATGGTTTTTCTCTGTCTTCCCCCCTTCTACACCTGCTCTCAGAAAATCACTGACAAGAAGACATGATTAATATGCATTAGAATTGTTCCTTCCAGTGGTAGATATGTTTTAGTCTCTTCTGGACATAATCTAATATCATAGTTCCCTAACCAATGGCCTGCTGCCATCATCTGGCCTCCAGATGTGTTTCTAAAGCATTTTGAACTAGTTGCTAAAATTTAGAAATAAGGAGATTTCACAAGAAACTCCAGATTTCTGGTAGCTCTTGAGAGATTTGAAGCAATTCTACACTTACCTTCCTGGATAGCAACAACAGGGTGAGGCTAGAATTGTCAGATAAAATGCAAGGTTGCCCAATTAAATTAGAATTTTCAGTAAACAATAATGTTTTAATATACTACGTCCCATACAATATTTAAGACATACTAAACAAATAGAGGTTTAGCCCTTGTTTATCTGAAGTTCAAATTTAACTGGGCTTCCTGTGTTTTGCTAAATCTGACAAGCCTTTATGAGGGTGAGCAGTGATTTTTACCTTAAATAGGCATATTTTGCTGCAGACTCACTGCAGAACCACTAAGCCCCCTTCCCGCCTTCATGTGGCCTGCATCACCTATAAGCCTTTGAGGTTTTCATTACCGTCTTAAACTGAAGAACTTAGTCTCTAATAGTATTTTAGTCTTCAGGTCTACAAACTGTGTGTGATTATTTTAGCCAAAATCATCCCACAAAAGTACCTGTTAGATGCGAAGATCCCTGTGCCTTGGGCTTTTACCTATCCTTTTAAAGGTCTTAGCAGTTGCCACTAGGCTGGGGCCTCAGCCCCTCTCAGTTCTGACCCTCTTCTAGCCTTTTCAGGATAAAACAACAGTGAGAGTTCCTGGTTTTAGACCAGTGAGAAGTCTTTAAATCTTGAAGGATTTCCTTTTAAGACCGTAATTATGCCTCTGTGAATTGATTATAAAGCTTGAATCTAAGGGGAGAAATGCCAGGGGAAAAAGCATTTATGATATTAATATTTGTAATTGGTAAAATTGGGAACCAATCATAGTGTTTAACAATAGGGGAAGAGAAAAATAAATTGCGGTGCATATCCCCAATGGGCTAGCTTATCCCTATTAGTTCTGTTTGTGAAGTGTTTAGAGTTCTATGGAAAATGCCAGAGTTAAGTCAAAAGAAATCCCAATAGGAAGTGCTATATAGAATATTACCATAATATGTCAAGAACCATTGCACATAATAAGAAATAACTGCTTAGAAATAAATCAAAATGATATTGCTTGTTGTCTGTAGTTTCTGGAATTTTAGGGAATGTTTTCCTCTATTTTTTTGGTACTTTTGTTTTTCTTTCTACTATAATTTTTCTATGATGAGATGTATTCTATTTATTGCTGCAACCATAATTTGAATTTCTAGGCATTGTTTGATTTTTTGTATCTATTGTAAGATGCTAAAATTGGATCTTCCTAAGTTTTGTCTGAGGTCTGATGATGTAGTTATCAGAAACCATAGTGGATTATGCTGTAGACTACCATGAAGGTTTTGCAAAAAGTAGGTGACCAACCATTTGTTAGGTAATTCTTAAATCTCTGTCATATATGGTGGGTATATAGAGTTGAGACAAGAGTTTTGGAGAGAGTTTGTGGAGAGGGTATTTTGGAAAAATCCTCTTCCCACCCTGGGAATATTTAGCAGTTATCCCAATCTTTCTTCAGGGGGGCGCATTTTTATACACTAAGTTGACTCTAGGGAAAAGGCAATACCCAAATCATTTGATGATGGTTTGAGACAGAATATAAGCTGACTTTAATTCAGGGTAACCAAAATATCATCCCCCCTGCTTTAAAATGAGGGCATATGGAAGCTCAGTAATAATGAAGTCTTGATGCCCACTTATTTCACAGAGATCTAATGGGTCTGTAGACCAATCTCCAGGTCATTTCCTTGAACTCTGAGTGCATAATTGGACTGATTTTAGTTAGCAGCCAGCATAACATTCATATTGGTTCTATGAACTGTGGAAAGGAGTTATCATGGTAGGAAAGTAAAAGTGGAAGCCCTGGAAACTAATTCTACCCTGAGTCTGACCATGATAGTAAATAAGAGACTTCAAAAATACAGGAGTTGTGGTACTCACCATATCTCCATTTAATTCAACAAATCAGTTCCTTCAAAAACCAAAAGTATCATGGCGGATGATGGTAGAATACTATAAAGTTAACCAAAAGATTACCTGATGTGCAGTTGCTGTGGTAGACATGAAATTTCTAGTAAAATAGATCAATATAGCCTCTGGAAATTGGAATGTGGTTATAGGTCTGACAAATGTGTGTTTTCCCAGTTTTATCAGGAAAATTAATCAAAAGCAGTTGGCATTCATCTGGGATAGACAGCTGCATTCATTCATGATGTTGCCCCAGGTCTGTGTTAACTCTCTTGCTTTGCCACAGTATAGTCCAGGAGGATGGTGATAATCTGTGACATTGTGTTGATCAGACCTCATAATAGTTCTTAAATTCATTTTCTCTTATCCAACCCTATTACCACTCTCCTAGTTCATTCATTTGTTGTAGATACCATGATATTCTCTTAGCTAATCCCTCAAACTCTAATCTTTGTCCTCCTCCAGTGGTTTTCAACAATGTCCTCTTGGAGGACTTTTGGAAATGTTCAGAGACATTTTTGGTTGTCATAGTGGAGGGGTGCTGATGGCATCCAGGACAGTATTCCACCCCCCGCCACCCATAAAGAGTGTCTAGCCCAAAATGTCAGCAGTTCTGAGGTTGGGAAACAATGCTCTGCTCAATTTACTCTTACTACTGTAGTCAAGTGTCAAATACTGTGAAAAGTATGAGATTTTATCTGTACTTTCAAGCTAATAAGTGAAACTACCACAGTTGTTTGGATGGTGGCAGAAGACTCCAGAGTCAAAGAAAAAAGAATTTATTTCCTATGGCCCAGCAAACAGAATGAGCATCAGCATATCTGCCTCAATTTTACTACCCTTGTGTCCACCAGAGTGATACAATGGACCTAGATGAATGCTTCCTGTGCAGTAGCTTGATCTCTGAGCTGAAGAACCCAGGAATGCAGCAATTTTGGAGTAAGCAACACACATTGTAGCAAGAAAGAAATCAGCCAGTCCCATTTTTTCCTTTAGAATGTCACCAGTTAAATGGTTATACAGTAATGGTCTTAAACTACTTACTTGCCTATGTGAGTAACTACATGGAGTGCTCAGTATCTGGAGACAGGTAAACCTTGCAATCTGGGAGAATTAGCAAGGACATGCAAGGATACTTGAAGACCACCAGCAGTGGATTGTCTTTACTGAATTGCTTTTACAATATAAAGTTCAATCTACTTTGTGTGGTAGTCTACTTTATGACTTGCCTTCTAACTCCACCTGCATTTATTAATTCATACATCAAACATTAGTAATAATAACTTAAAGTTGTATCATTTTACCACCTTATGCTTCCCCTACCCCCATTCCTTTTTGCTCATCCTTATTCCACTCAGATAAATGATCCTTATTTTCCACGACTCACTTCAGGAATCCTGTACTCCAGGAAACCTTACCTAAACTTCTTGATTGGGTTAAATATTTCTCCGCTGACTGTGATAGTACTTAGAATCTGTTTCAATCATTTGTCATTGTCTTTAAAATCTTGGAAGGGCTGGGTCCTGTTTCCTGCATATTCCTGGCATTCAAATAGTATCTACCATGTGGTGGACATGTCAGCATATTTTCTCTTTATATTTAAATTTGTTGTTGTTATTGTAATTATTAATAGTACTACTACTTTCTCAAGTGAATTCATGGTATCCTCTTACTTCATGAAATCACCCCCATCCAATTTTCCTTTCTGTGTACTTGTTTTCCACCAACACACACAGTATAGGATGTGTTTTGATAATATCTAGCTGGAACTCATTTGCCCCAGATCCTGAGTTATCTTCCTATTGGCACCATATATTTGCAAAGGAGATAAGCAGAGAATGAGGCAAGCCCCTGCACATTCTTGGATACCAGCTGGGCCTTTGCCTTCCAAATTATGATTTGGATTAAACCATGGAGAGCATTGCCTAGCCTTCTTCTCCAAGCATACCCCTGTGTTCTGGAGCATGGAATGCCCATGGTAGATACCCTAGATAGGGATTAGGGGTTTCAGGTCCCTGCTCTACTCCTTTTCTGTCACACTGTTCCTGCCAGTTTCTCTTTTGGTACAGTAGAGATGTGACTTTTATATTTAATGTAAAAAGTGATGATAGAACAAATGATTAGTGATCTTATAAACATTTATTGATTGATTTTGCTTTCAAGTTGATGTGTTCATTGCCTACCATTGTTTAAGAATTGCAAAATGACGTATCAATTCCCTCTCCTAACTGCCCCATTAATTCAAAGTACCACGCAAGCATTGTAAAAGTTTTAAATTGTTTTTAGTTTTTAATTTTGAGTTTGACTTAGCAAAAACTAAGAAGAAAATGGAAGTTGATAGGCTCTTAAATTAACATGTACCCTGTGGATGTGCAATAAATTCAGATGCACAAAAACAATTATAGAATTCATGCAGATTGTATTCCTTATGATTTTGGTAGTACTATAATTGGTATAATGAGAGTTGCACTTTACTCTTTTCTCAGCATTTTACTTTTCTTAAAAGTTGACCTAAACTGATGCTGGTGAGTGATACCATATGGAGTGAGTTTATTCACATTTTATTTCAGCCATGAAACAGCTTCAGCCAGCTGTGCATTGTGTACCTTTTAAATTTACGTCCTCTGCCCTTCAACCAGTGAGAATGACATTGTTCAAGGAAATGTGAGCTAACATGCATTCCAGCTCCAGATTTTGTCTCTATTTAAAGGTTCAGTATAGATCCTGACTTTGAGGAATTGGACAAAGTTTTTTAAAAAAGGAAAATTACAATAAAAATGTGTGCAAGTACACTTTTTTTTTCACCCCAATGAACAGAACTTTTGCTCTGCTCTCAATAAGATAAAACAATAGCCACAAATGACAAGACAAAATTTAATTGCACTGCCATTTGATACAGATGTTCAATTTCCTATTGAGAAGACTCCACCCTATACAATATGGAAGATAAATTGGATTAAGAGAGACAACACAATTGCCAAAAATTAAAAGATAAGCTTTATTTCCATTATCAAAGCTAAATATTTCTGGAAACTTGGATCAAACATTTGAGCTTTCTTAGTTGAAAGCTGAATTGAAATGATACTGCAATGCTTTTGGAGATAGCCGAATTAAACTCTCTACTTAATTCTCATCACATCATCCACTCAAACAATTACCTTCATATACTATCAGTTTGTCAATTCTCCTTAAGGCAATAGCAGAAACAATACACCTGTTGAAGAGAAATCCAACAAATTTCATACTAATAACACATAATACTTGTCAGATTCTGGTTTTTATACTTAATTCTTGGGAGGTCAAGAATGAATCTGAAGACAGGTTAAGAGGTTTAAGGCTATGTCCAAAATCTAGAACTTATATGTGGTAGATAAAATCAGTTCATTTGCATTCTTTTATTATTTTTCAGAAAATTTTATTACAGTAAAATATTCTTAACATAAATTTACTCTTTTAACCATTTTTAAGTGCACAGTTCTGTGGCATTAAGCATATTCACATTGTTCTGCGGACATTACCACCATCTGTTTCCTGTGGCATTAAGCATATTCACATTGTTCTGCGGACATTACCACCATCCGTTTCCAGAACTTTTTCAAGGTAGGAGGTGCCTCTCCTACCTTGTCTTTCTTATCTTGATCATTCATTCACTCATTCTTGATGCTACAACATTGAGTCAAAATAGATATTGTACCTGGGCTCATAGAGTTTTATTTTTCTGGAATTGATTCAGAACATGGTAATTACACAAATAATGGTTAGCTGCTTATTTGTAAGACAGTATAAGACATTCTGCAAGATCCTAGATATGCAATTTGGTAGACAGATATTAATCATAGTAACCACGTAAATGTGAACTTTAGACTGGGATAAGGCCTATGAAGGAAGAGGAGTTATGTACACTGTGACCATGAGACTATAAAATAAGGGGATTTTATTTAGCATGGAGATAGACATGGCTTCTCTGTTGAAGTAAGAGCTGAGAGCTAAAGGAGAGCTTGTGAGGCAGGAGGGTGTGAATAGAAAGATCCTTACAAAGGAGCTGCATGTGCAAAGGTACAAAGGAAGGAGACCAGAACATTCCAAGGACCTGAGAGAAAGTTGTGGTTAGAATCCAGAGAGGGAGCTTTCTGTGCAATGAGCAGTTGGGGGTCAGACCACAGGGTATCATGATATTCATGTTAAAGAGTTAATCCTTTGAAGGCAAAGGGCAACCACTGAAGTGTTTTAAGCAACAGAATAATAAGATTTGCATTTCAGAAAATGACATTAGCTGATTGTGTAGAACAATTACATGGAAGGCAGTCGAGGCAGTCCAGATGGGCATTGGAAGACCAGTTAGCAGCCTCTTGAAGAAGCTCAAGTGAGAGTAATGGTGGCTTGGATTCTGGTAGATGCAGAGGAAATGGAAGAAAGTAGAATACAAAGAATTAATTACTAAGAAGTAATGATATGTCCAGTGAATGTGTTAGTGTTTATACTGTCCATTCGAGGTCCTTCATGGACAGGAAATATGGCTTCCAACTTTATAATATTCTGAATAATTATACTTAGGAGTTTAATAACTGTGTTTGATCATAAAATCATGGGCTTGTAAAGATGCTGAAAAGTTATTCTACTCTGTTGCCTTTCAATAGGACTGGAAAATACGGTTTCTACTAACAGTATTTTTATTCTTCTAGTCATCCAGATAAGGGGATTTTTTATTAGTTTTTGACTCACTCTCATTAAAATGTCCTACAATCTAATCAGCCATGGGAAAACCCACTGGTATTTTCATATCTTCCCCTATAATTTGGTTTTGGGGTTTTTGGATGCTCTTCATGGCCCACCTGGATTGTTTGAAATAGCTTTTGCATCAGCTTGTTTGCAACATTAAGGTGGTTTAATAAAATAAAAGTTAATTTTTTTAAATTATATAACAAGAAGTATAGAGGTCACATGATTGCTGATTTGTTATTTTTATGTGTCTTTGTATAAATACCCCAGTCAGATCAGTTTTCAGGGATGTCCCAGTTAAGGTTTCTATTATTCTCTTGACCTTTTTCATATAAGGCCACAGTATAGCTGCCATTATGTCTCACTCCTGGCAAAAGGTAAAAGAAGTATCAGAAAGAAAACACCTTGGCAGCTATATCAGGAGAGCTAAGGATTTTCCAGATATCTTAAGAGAACTCCTCTTCTGTCTCATTGGCCAGGATTTACCACATGATTTCTCCTACATAAAAAGGAGTCTTGGAAGATGTGTTTTTTTAGCTCACCATCCTTTTTTTTTTTTTTTTTAATTTTATTATGTTATTTTAATCACCATACATTTCATCATTAGTTTTGATGTAGTGTTCCATGATTCATTGTTTGCGTATAATACCCAGTGCTCCACGCAGTACGTGCCTTCTTTAATACCCATCACCAGGCTAACCCATCCCCCCACCCCCTCCCCTCTGGAACCCTCAGTTTGTTTCTCCATCCTTTGTAGTTAAGGAAGGCTAAAGAAATGGAGATTGGAATAGGTGCTAAGATGTTCACATTATAGTATCTACCACAATTTCCTAGGTAGTACTTTTTTTCTGATTCTTTGTCCTTTTAACTTTCCTATCTATCTACACTTTTCAATACAATGCCAAGTCTTAACAAATTAATCTTCATAAAACATCACTTTGGTCATAGTTTGCCACAGGAAAAAACATGTGCTTCTGAATTTGGCATTCAAGGGTCTTTACTACTTGGTCCAAACTACTTGTTATATTTTATCCCCAACTATTCTCATATATAAATGCCCTATTCCAAGTAATATTTGATATGTTCCTATCTCATATCCAGTGTTTTCCTAATTTAATTCTGTTTTACATTATCTTTAACTTATACAGAATTCCCTCTTCTCTACTTTTATACATTTACCTCACATACAAGTTCCATTTTAAATTCTGTAAGACCTTCTCCTCCTCTGTCATCAGTAATTATCCCTGCCTTTTAATTCTTACATCTATTTACTTATTTACCTTGTGTTTACATCTGGGTTTTATTAATAATTTAATACAGTCTACCAATCAGATTGCAGTTCTGTGAGGGCAGGGTCTGTGCCTTTTGCCTTTTCTTAGAGTCTCATATTTATATTATATTTATTGTATCATATTATAAATTATATTAGAACACATATCTGTGGGTTGGTAGACCATGTTGAAACAATTTCAGGCAGGAAAACTTTTTTTTATTTTAAAATATTTCTAGTTTACCTCTACTGTCAGGAAATCTCTTTAGGTTTGACCAATTTTCTTCTTATATGCCCTCAAATCAAGATTAACAGCTATACTATACTAGGTTGTTTTAATATTAATTACAACTACAAATATTTTCCCTTCCAAGATCTGATTGACTGCATACGAGATCTGCCTTTCATAATTATGTTGAATTTTCTTCCTCATATAGTCTTATTTCCTTAATCATTTGCACATTTGATAACAATATTGACTTACTACATATAAAAGCCTCACGAAACAGAATTCACCTCATGACTTTTTCTTAATGTCATTTAATGGCTTGTATGGTATAATGTTCATAGTGTTTCCGAATAATAAGAGCATTTACAACTGAGAATTTTCAGACTAGACAAATTTAATTAGGCTAGGCAAGAGGCAAGCAGATGAAGAAAAGAGTTCCTTGCATATTCATTTTCTACTTGCCAGCTTCATTTCAAATACAACTGCTTTTTGGACCAATTACAGGTGTCTGGAAATAAATGAAAAGAGAATATTTTTGTAACATTACAATGTGATGAATTTCATCATGGATGAGCACAGTGGGAGTGGTATCCAACATATCTAATTTATGAAAGGAGTTATCTTGAAATAGGCATTTGCTAAAATAATTTTCTTAACACTGGTATGTTAACCTCTACTCACCAAACAAAACATTTTTTATCTTATGCTGAAAATATGGCATTTTCAGTCTAAATACTTGAAACAAAGTCAATACAAATAATCTTTTTGTTTTTTTATATTTTATTAGGAACAACAATTAGTTTGTTTCATTGGTGTACCAATCTCTATGGCTTTTACAAAGGCTGCAAGATGTAGTTCATAAAATTTGAAATAAGATAACTAGGTGTGAATTTTGTATCTATCACTTGTTAGTGTGGGCTGATAAAATCGCTCTGAATTTTAAATTACTTATTTATAATGACAACATGGCTATGAACATTAAACATAAAAGATACCTATTTATAAATAGAATAGTAATATAATAATATATGCTTAGAACTCTTTTTCTCTAGCCATTCATGTTTCCAACCCATTAAATAATTTTTTAATTGTCACCTCCATGACCCACATGGCCCAGTTTTAGCATCATTTTAAAAAGTACATTAAAAACGTAATCACAATGTGATAACAATTTAACTTGTATCTCAAATAATCTGAATTTTAATCAAATTAATGTCTCACAAGAATACTTCTAAAAATCATCTTTTTTACTTCTCCTTGTTTGTTTGCAGCATGCGGGTTCTGATAGACCTCTTATTTTTAGAATCTTTCTGAATTTTTCAGTAAACTTACGTGGTTTTGTAATCATTGACACAATCCAATTCTAGAACACTCCTATAACCCCAAAAAAGTTCTCTTGTGCCCATTTGAATTTACTCCCTGTTTCCAGCCCCAGCTCCAGGAAAGCACTGCTCTGGTTTCCTTCTCTATAGTTTTGCTTTCTCTAGATACTTCATGTAAATGAAGTCATATAATAAAAGTCTCTTGTATTTGGCTTTTTTCACTTAGTCTAATGCTTTTGAGTGCTATTCATGTCATAGCATGTACTGGTACTTTCTTTCAGTCACTGAATTGTATATCCATTTCATGCATATACTTTTTTACTTATCCATTCACCAGTTGATGGACATTTGGATTATTTCCAATTGTTGGCTATTATGAATGATGCTGATATGAATATTCATGTGAAAATTTTCATTTCTCTTGGGTACATAACTACGAGTAAAATTTCTGGGTCATATTAGTCACATTTAACTTTCTAAGAAACTGCCAAACTGTTTTCCAAAGTGGCTGTACCATTTATCTTCCAACCAACAGTGCTTGAGGTTCTGGTTTCTCTATTACAGTCATTTTTAATTTAGCCATTCTAGTGGATGTTTTGTGGTGTCTTTTGATTTTATTTGCATCTTATTCATTTATTTGCATTTTTAAAAAGTTTTTATTTAAATTCCAGTTAACATACAGTATAATATTAGTTGCAGGTGTACAACGTAGTGCTTCAACACTTCCATATAACACCCGATGCTCATCACAAGTACATTCCTTAGTCGCCATCATCTATTTCACCCATCCCCCCCACCACCTCCCTTCTGGTAACCATGAGTTCTCTAGAGTTAAAAGTCTGTTTCTTGGGAGGAGTTAGATGGCAGAGAAGTAGGGGACCCTGGGCTTTCCTCTTCCTTTGAACACAACTGTATAGAGGTCAGATCACTTAGAACACCCAGGAAATCAATTTTAGGATTAGAAGAAGGATCTGCTTCTTAGAGGAGGTTGGAGGAGGACAGCATGGCAGGGGTGAGATTCATAGAAGTAAATTGGGGGAGAGAAAAACTGCTATGCTGCAGAGATGAGGGAACCTTTTTTGTGGGGAGAGAAAGGGAGAGGAGTTGAGAGAATATGGCATCGGGTTCACACTAGAAGAAAACCTCTTGGACCACAGACTGGGGACACAGGAGAACTGAGTGTTGCAGGTTTTGCATACAGTGAGTGTAGCTCAACTCTGAGGTTTTGGAAGTGTACAAAAGCAGAGCAGTAGCGTGAGCTCCTGGGGAGGAGGAAGGCTCTGGCCTGGGAGCATGCACAAAGTGGTATGGGGATCTCCTGGGTGCCACTGGGAGAGATCGTTCCCCTTCCTGGAGTACATTTGGAAGAGTGTTTATTGCCTCTCCAAGGACAAAAGACCCTATAGTCACTAGCAAACAGTCTTAAATTGACAGGGGACAAAGGCGCATACAGAGGTGGATAACCTGCTTGCTGCTTTTCATGGTGCCACACCATAGATTCCAGGCACCATACAAGCAGGGGACTGTTTCTCTGGGGAAAAAGGGCACTAGTCAGAGCCCAGAGAGGCTCTAACCTGGAGGAGGGAGCAGATCCAAGCAGTGCCAGCTCTTTTAAAATTTGGAGTTTTGAATCCCAGTCATGCCAAAGATAAAACACAGGAAAGCGGTGGCCCCCAGGGCATGCTGAAGGCCCTCACTTTTCTGTGAAGTCTTCCCCTGTCTTGGGAAGAGAGAGTGTGATGGTGCCATTTAACCCTCACTACCAACAAGGTCATACTTCAGAGAGCAACACAGTGGCCCTCAGTGGAGCTGGGAGTCCCTTACATCAAATTCCACCACCCTGTGCTTGGCAAGTGCTTTTTCACCTGGGCGGGATTGGCTGAGCCAGAAGAGCAACACAGGCAGCACACCGAATGCGGAAGACTTTTCTCTCCTTTTTTTTTTTTTTTAAATCAGGCTTCTTTTTTTCTTTTTCTTTAATTTTTTCCTTTCTTTTTCTTTGGAATTGGGCTGAGAGGTTTTTTGTATTTTTTTTTTTTTTTTTTTAGTTTTCTCTTTTTTTTGGGAGCAGATTACCTTCCTTCCTTCCTTCCTTCCTTCCTTCCTTTCTTTTTTCCAGGATTTTTCAACAAACAAATCAAAGTGCACCTAAAGATCCAGATACTCCCTACTGCAAGCAAAGAGGAAATCTGCACAGCACTGAACAGTGGGAAGGAGCAGCCAAAACACAACAGCAGAGTGCACACAGCATACACCAGAAACACTTCCTGAAGTGCCAGGCCTGGACAGTGTAGGACCTCTTTTTAGTAGAGCATTATTCTGAGGTGAAGAAAACATAACAAGCTCTCATAACACGCAAAAGATAGAAACTTAGCCAAAATGCCAAGATGGAGGAATTCTCCCCAAAAGAAAGGTCAGGAAGTTATCACAGCCAGGGACTTGATCAAACAGATATAAGAAACATATCGGAAAATGATTTAAATCAACAGTCATAAGACTACTAGCTGGACTTGAAAAAAGCATAGAAGACACCAGAGAAACCCTTGCTGCAGAGATTAAAGACCTAAAAACCAGTCAGACTGAAATAAAAAATGCTATATATAACTTTTATATAATATATAAAATGAAATATAACTGCGATAACAAAACTAACTGGATATAATCATAATGAGTATTGAAGAATCAGAGGAGAGAATAGGTGATATAGAAGTCAAAATTATGGAAAATAGTGAACCTGAAAAGACGAGGGGGAAAAAAAACTACTACATCATGAAGGTAGACTTAGGGAACCCAGCAATTCCATAAAGTGAAATAATACCTATATCTTAGGAGTTCCAGGAGAAGAGCAGGAAAAAGGGGCAGAAGGTTTATTAGAACAAATTATAGCTGAGAACTTCCCTAATCTGGGGAAGGAAACAGGCATGCAAGTCCAAGAGGCACAGAGAACTCCCCTCAAAATCAACAAAAGCAGGTCAACACCAGAACATATCATAGTGAAACTTGGGAAATACAAAGATAAAGAGAGAATTCTGAAAACAGCTCAGGAAAAAACATCCTTAACCCACAAAGGTAGACACATAAGGCTGGCAGCAGATCTATTCACAGAGATCTGGCAGGCCAGAAAGAAGTGGCATGATATATTCAATGTACTAAATGGGAAAAATATGCAGGCAAGAATACTTTATCCAGCAAGACTGTCATTTAGAATAGAAGGAGAGATAAGAGTTTCCAAGACAAATGAAAACTAAAGGAGTTTGCGACCACTAAACCAGCCCTGCAAGAAATATTAAAGGGGACCCTTTGAGCAGGAAGGAGAGACCAAAAGTAACAAAGACCTGAAAGGGACAGAGACAATCTACAGGACAATACAATGGCACTAACTCCATATCTTTCAATAATTACTCTGAATGTAGGTGAAGTAAATGCGCCAGTCAAAAGACATAGGGTATCAGAATGGATAAAAAAAAAAAAAAAAAGACCCACTGATAATGCTGCTTATAAGAGACTCATTTTAGACCCAAAGACACCTCCAGATTGAAAGTGAGGGGGTAGAGAACCATCTGTCATATTAATGGATGTTGAAAGAAAGCTGGAGTAGCCATCCTTATATCAGACAAACTGGATTTTAAAACAGACTATAAGAAGAGATGAAGAAGGACACTATTTCATAATAAAGGGGTCTATCCAACAAGAAGATCTATCAATTGTAAATATTTATGCCCCTAACTTGGGAGCAGCCAAATATATTAATCAATTAATAATAAAGTTAAACTCATTGATAATAATACATTAATATAGGGGACTTTAAAACCCCACTCACAACAATGGACCAATCATCTAAGCAGAAGATCAACAAGGAAACAGGGACTTTAAATGACTCACTGGACCAGATGGACTTAATGGATATATTCAGAGCATTTCATCCTAAAGCAGCAGAATATACACTCTTTCTGAGTGCATATGGAATATACTCCAGAATAGATCACATACTGGGTCACAAATCAGGCCTCAGCCAGTACAAAAAGATTGAGATCATACCATGCATATTTTCAAACCACAATGCTATGAAACTTGAAGTCAACCACAAGAAAAAATTTGCAAGGATCACAAATACATGGAAGTTAAAGAACATCCTACTAAAAAATGAATGGGTCAACCAGGAAATTAAAGAAGAATTTAAAAAAATACATAGAAGCAAGTGAAAATGAAAACACAATAGTCCAAATCATTTGGGATGCAACAACGGTGGCCCTAACAGGGAAGTATATAGCAATACAGGCCTTCCTCAAGAAGCAAGAAAAGTCTCAAATACACAACCTAACCTTATACTGAAAGGAGCTGGAAAAAAACAGCAAATAAAGCCTGAATCCAGCAGGGGAAGGGAAATAATAAAGATTAGAGCAGAAATCAGTGATAGAGAAGTCAAAGAAACAGTAAAACAGATCAATGAAACTAGGAGCTAGTTCTTTGACAGAATTAACAAAATTGATAAACCCCTAGCCAGACTTATCAAAAAGAAGAGAAAGAACCCAAATAAATAAAATCATGAATGAAAGAGGAGAGATCACAACCATCACTGCAGAAATATAAACAATTAATAAGAGAATATTATGAGCAATTATATGCAAACAAACTAGACAATGTGGAAGAAATTGATAAATCCCTAGAAACATATAAACTGCCAAAACTGAAGCTGGAAGAAATAGAAAACCTGAACACACCCATAACCAGCAAAGAAATGAAATCAGTGATCAAAAATCTCCCAACAAACAAGAGCCCAGCCCAGGTAGCTTCCCAGGGGAATTCTACTGAACAGTTAAAGAGAAATTAATACCTATTCTTCTCACACTGTTCCAAAATAATAGAAGTAGAAGGAAAACGTCTGAACTCATTCTATGAAGCCAGCATTACCTTGATTCCAAAACCAAAGACCCCACTAAAAATGAGAATTACAGACCATTATCCCTGATGAACATGGATGTAAAAATTCTCAACAAGATACTAGCTAATTGGATCTAACAGTACATTAAAAGGATTATTCACCATGACCAAGTGGGATTTATTCCTGGGCTGTAAGGATGGTTCAATATCTGCAAATCAACCTGATATACCACATTAATAAAAGAAAGGATAAGAACCATATGATCCTGTCAATAGATGCAGAAAAAGCATTTGACAAAATACAGCATCCTTTCTTGGAAAAAAAAAAAAAACCGTCAAGAAAATAGGGATAGAAGGAACATACCTCAACATCATAAAGGCCATATATGAAAGACCCACAGCTAATACCATCCTCAGTGGGGATAAAGTGAGAGCTTTTCTCCTAAGGTCAAGAACACGACAGGGATGCCCACTCTCACCACTGTTGCTCAACATAGTACTGGAAATCCTAGTCACAGAAATCAGACAACAAAAAGAAATAAAAGGTATTCAGATCTCTAAGGAAGAAGTCAAACTTTCACTCTTTGAAGACATGATACTCTATGTAGAGAACCTGAAAGACTCTACCAAAAAGTTGCTAGTACTGATGAAGGAATTCAGCGAAGTTGCAGGATATAAAATCAATGCACAGAAGTCTGTTGCATTTCTCTACACCCTCTGGCCATCTGGATGTCTTCTGCTTATTTTTAAATTGGATTATTTGGTTTTTGGGTTTTGAGTTTTATAAGTACTTTATATATTTTGGGTACTAAACCTTTATCAGATACGCCATCTGCAAATATCTTCTCCCATTCCACAGGTTGCCTTTTTTGTTGATTGCTTCCTTCTCCATACAGAAGCTTTTTATCTTGATGAAGTCCCAATAGTTTGTTTTTGCTTTTGTTTCCCTTCCCTTTGGAGACATATATAAAAAAAATATTGTTATATGTCAGAGAAATTACTGCCTCTGCTCTCTTCCAGGATTTTTATGGCTTTAGGTCTCTTATCCATTTTGAATTTATTCTTGTATATGGTGTAAGAAAGTGGTCCAGTTTCATTCTTTTGCATGTGGCTGTCCAGTTTTCCCAAAACCATTTGTTGAAGAGACCAACTTTTTCCCATTGGATTTTCTTTCCTGCTTTGCTGAAGATTAACTGACCATATAGTTGTAGGTTTACATTTTTTTAAAGATCAATGATAGTGAGCATCTTTTCATGTAAATAATTCTCTATGTCTATCAACCTGTGTGTTCATTCGGTAGTATATTCAAAGTTTGGCTAATTCTCACCTCTCTGTCACTAAATCTTTTGGTCTGGGACTTCTGTTGGTAAAACCATTATTCTCATCAGTGGAGCTGGGAGTGAAGGTATGAGTGTATCCAGGCAAAAAGATGAGAGATTTCTGCTGTTTTTATCCAAAGTTCTAGGAGTTTCTCCAGAATGAACAGTTTACGATTTCTTCCTTATCTTCTATCAATTCCTAGAGTCCAGATTGGCTATTTTGTCAATGTTGTCCAATTTTATGATTGTTCTTTTTTTGCAGAGGGTGGAGGAAATGGGAATCTGCCACCTTCATAACACCACCATAGCCAAAAGCTTTGTCTTTGGTAATTAATTTTTATCATACATTGTAGAGAATTATCAGTCTGTGATGGACTAGAAATTAAAAAGAAAGAAAGAAAACCTGGTCCTTTGCATAGATAGATTAAGAAGCAGTGCTTCCAAACACCTTGGTGTCTCAGTCGGTTAAGCGTCAGACTCTTGATTTGAGCTAGGTGATGATCTCAGAATCCTGAGCCCTGTGTTGGGCTCCATACTTAGGATTCTCTCTCTCCCTTTCCCTCTGCCCCTCCCTTCCCTGCTCTTTCTTTCTCTCTCTCAAAAAAAATCTTGTCCTTTATTTATTTATTTATTTTTAAGATTTTATTTATTTGACAGAGATACAGCGGGAGAAGGAACACAAGCAGGGGGAATGGGAGAGGGAGAAGCAGGCTTCCTGCAGAGCAGGGAAGCCTGATGGACCCTGGGATCATGACCTGAGCCAAAGGCAGATGCTTAACAACTGGACCACCCAGGTGCCCCAATGTCCTTTATGTTCTTTAATCTGTTTTCAGCGGTGTTTATTTTCTCTTGAGGATCTTCAGTTATGCGTCATTTATGTGAACTCATTTCATTTTGTACTTTTTAAATGAATGCTTACAAACTTAAATTTGATCTCCTTCTACTGCCTCACATACAGACCTGAGCAATTGCATCTTTGTTTTTACTATTTGTTAAAGAGACCATTGATTTCTTGACTTTTAAAAACTTATGGAGATGTATTTCATCAAAATCTTCATCTGTTCTGTGGTGACCGTTTACTGGTGTGCTTTCTTCTTTGGCTATTTGTTTCTTTTGTTTCTTTCATCTTCCTTCTTATTTAGGTCCTTTTTGCATTCATTTTGGAATTGTTGAAATTATAAAAAGAATGATAACAATAATAAGAGAGGAGAAGACTGTTATCCAGAGATATATGCTAGGCTGTCACTAATGCTTCTACTGTTATGGAATTGAGTGTGTGAGTGAGGTCTTATAGCTTTATGTTTTCACAGTCAACTAAAATCCTCAAGGCTGATTCATTCCAAATAGCAATTCTTTTCCCTATGCTGTAGTCATCTATAGTGGCAGATGGACTGCCACCCAAAATCTGGTTTGGATGTTGAAGCTGATGATGCCATACAAACAGGAGAGGATGGAAAGTTTTATTATTTACATGATTGATTTCTCTGGAGAAAGCAGGTCCAAAATGGCTTGAGAGAGCAGAGACTGTCTCTTTGCTTCATTGTGGTTCAGAGGCAGGTCAAGAGTGAGAGTTCCTGCCCATAGGCAGATAGGCAGAGGTGTGTATGGTTTGAATCTCCTGCCAGTGCCAAAGGAGTGAAAACCAAGTTCTCTTAGCTTGCCCAGATGTGGAGGGTAAGAGAGAGGGATAAGCTTAAAAGCTGTCAGCAGTCAAATTAAAAAAAAAAAAAAGAAAGAAAGAAAGAAAAGAAATGAAAGATTTGTCATGAAAACTCTGTCACTCTGACAGAGCACTTTCCTATGGAGTGCCATCTTTCCAGACTTGAACAATGTTTGCTAAATGGATTGTGCTGCCTTCTAGTCACCCCACTTTTATTCTTACAAATGAAGTGTTAGTGATTTTGTATCACATTATATACTATTATCCACTAAGTAAATCTGCCAGAGTTTACACAGATCTGTGGCAGTAGGCATTCTAGCCTCTTCTATCTTCACATTTATCAGCCTTTCCTCTTGTTGATGGTTCAGTGTTTCACATGCCTCTTGGAGTTAGAAGAGTTGGAAATGATATCTATGTCTTTAACTCCTTTTATACATTTTGGAATTTCAATGAAGGAAATTGAAAATGAAATGATTTTATTCTCCCATTTTTATTTAGAAGTCCCATTTCTCTACCTCATTACTTTTTTATATAGCTTCATTTTATTATAGTGTAAGGTATAGTGTAACTTATTATTACCCTATTGATGAGTATTAATGTTGCTCCAAGCCCTTCTACTAACAAAAAAATGGAAGCAAACATATTATTTAGCTTTATAGCACATATAGCTTTGCACACATTTGTTAATATAGTAGAAAAAATTATGAGAAATAGAATTGGTTAATAAAAAGTATATCATTTAACATTTTAGGAATTATTGTCAAATTGTTTTCCAGAAAAAATTGTTCCAATTTATACTCAGATCACAAAGTTCTAGAGTCTCAGGAAAGATTTATTTGTTTTAAATAAGTCCATAGGGCTCTTGAAATTGAGGGTTGGAAGAAGCTTCACAGTGAGATTTAGGGCCTCTTCCTTATGTTAACATGAGTCTGCTGGAGCCATTAATAGAAAAATAAGAGACATGGCAATTTTTGTACCCAAACTTGATTTTACTGGCTACAAAAGCAGGGGAATTACATACAATGATTTATATATTTATTTTGTTTTGTTTATTTTACACTTTTTATTCAAGTATAATTGTGATTTATATTTTTAAAAGAACACTAATGTTTGCTGTGTGGAAATATTTGTAGTGCAAGAAAGAGATAAAGGTGGCTTAGACTAACGTGGTAGCAATGGAGATGCTGAAAAGACAATGAATATGAGGTATTTTATTGGTTATTTATTCTTACTGATACTGACTGAGTACTTTATTTTATCTTACTCAATCCATATAACCCTGTGGAATAGCTCTTACTATCTTCAATTTTCAGATGAGCAAACTGAGTCTCAAAGAAACTGCGGAACCTTCCCAAAATCATTTTATAAAAGCTTGAGCTGAATTTTGACCTCCAGTCAGTCCATCTATAACTTTTGTTCTATTTTGTGTTTATTTTAGAACATCAAAAGCTCATTTTTTAAAATAAAACAGAACAAACAAAAAACCTGTTTCATGGAGGAGGGAGATGTAAACAATAATCTTCCATGACAATCCGGTATAAACTTTTAATCATTTCAGTGTGTATTTCTATATAATCTTTTGGGGTTTTTTTTTTGTTTTTTTCCTTGTGTAAATAAGTATATTTCTCTCATATCAGTTTTACCTACAGTTTAAATATAAGCAGTTTCCTATGTCATTAAAAATTTAAAGCATTCAACAAAAGAGTATATAGCATATAGTGTAACATAATTATTATATGCATATGTATTTAAGGCAATAACATGAAAAAAAATTCTTGTAGTGAAGGAAAAACTAAATACATGTATCAAAAAGCAAAATTAAGTTCTTAGAAATGTTGATTCAGAAAGATTATCAATAGTATTGATATATTGCATGTACATTATTGAAATTCAAGTGAAAACAAAGGACTTTTCAAGCCAAAATCTAGAGCCCTGTAAAGAGGAAAAATGTCCAGTTGCCCTTAGATTTTTAAACATAAATATTCAGTGACATAGACAATTGAAATGTTTGGATGAAAATATAATTCAGGGGCGCCTGGGTGGGTCAGTCATTAAGCGTGTGCCTTCAGCTCAGGTCGTGATCCCAGGGTTCTGGGATTGAGCCCCGCATCAGGCTCCCTGCTCCGTGGGAAGTCTGCTTCTCCCTCTCCCACTCCCCCTGCTTGTGTTCCCTCTTTTGCTGTGTCTCTCTCTGTCAAATAAATAAATAAAATCTTAAAAAAAAAAGAAAATATAATTCAGAACGCAATAAAATTATTTTAAGCCAAATTATCATTCAAGTTAAAAAAAAACTGATACACATTCTCAATCATGAAAGAACTCATGTAATACTGTACTCATGACTCCTTTTCAAAGTAAATTTTTTTTTAAATATTTTATTTATTCATGAGAGACAGAGAGAGAGAGAGACAGAGGCAGAGGGAGAAGCAGGCTCCCCACGGAGCAGGGAGCCCCATGCGGGACTCAATCCCAGGACTCTGGGATCATGACCTGAGCCGAAGGCAGACGCTTAACCGACTGAGCCACCCAGGCGTCCCCAAAGTAAATTCTGATGAGAAATGAATTTAAATAAGTAAGTTATGAAGACTTAGAAAAAGGAGTGGTGGTGAACAGTAAATTTACTTAGGTCTAAAAAACTGTGGAGACAATGTTTATAAAATATAATCAGATGCTATAAACTTTGGCAATCATGAAGCCAATAAAAATCGAGATAGGGAAATTTTTTTTTTATAACAGTGTGAGCATGTCCATTATCTAATAATTCAGAAAGTCAATATTTGGTATCCACATTTGGAATACGTAATAAGAAAGCATGATTTTGTTCTCTTAATTTTTTTTTTAGATTTTATTTATTCATTTATTTGAGAGAGAGAGCACACATTCAAGCAGGGAGAGGGGCAGAGGAAGAGGGAGAGAGAATCTCAAGCAGACTCCCCACTGAGCATGGAGCGCAACACAGGGCTCAATCTCACTACCGTGAGATCACGACCTGAGCCAAAATCAAGAGTCATATACTTTACCAACTGAGCCCCTCCAAGCACCCCTTGTTTTCTTAATTTTTATAATATCTCTTCTAAATAGAGAGGCTTTCATTTTTAGAAGATATGATGTCTTATGGAATTTAGCCTTTACTTCAATTTCACTTCAAAATCTTTCTTCTCCACTCAAGTAAAATTATATTGTCTTAATTTTAAAATAACTTATTTGATGTAATCTGATTATTTATAAAATTATTTCTGTCTTTATATCTATCCATCTATCTATCTATCTATCTATCTATCTATCTATCTATCTATCTACACACATACCTTTTGGAATAGTAACAGTTTTGTGTGGTGTGTGTGAATGGTTTAGTTTGCATGATTTAAAAAACATGTTTCTTTGGAATTCTCTCTCTATTCACTTTTTATAATGAGCTGCATTATTTTCCAAAAATATTAGTCTTTTAAAACAGGTATTAATAAGCTGAAAAAAAAGGAAGCAGATTTTTTAATTACTATAGTCATCTTTGAAAGAGTGAGCCATGTTTTATTTAACCATTAGGCTATACTATATACAATTTGTGTTATTTTCAGGTTTTGTGTTTGTTTATTTATTCAAGAATTACTTTAGGGAAGCCTGGGTAGCTTAGTTAAGTGTCCAACTCTTGGTTTCAGGTTAGGTGATCTCAGGGTAGAGGAATTGAGCCCGGCATTGGGCTCCAGACTCAGCAGAGAGTCTGCTTGAGATTCTCTCCCTCTGCCCCTCCTCTGACTTATGTGGGCATGCACTCTCTTTAAAGTTGACCACAAGATAGAGACTGGAGACAGTTTTAATCCAAGCATTTCTCATTCTCTGGCTATCCAGTGAACATTCTTCTGGTAAATGACAAAAAGATAAAAGCAAAACAGCAAGCAGAAACACATGATGCTCCCTGAAGCAGGCATGGCCCATATTCCATTTGTTAAACAACTCACATGACCAATCCCAACATCAGTAGAGCAGAGAAATGTACTCTGCATCTGCAAAGGACAGGGTAGTAAATATTTGATGAAAAATAATCCAATCTCTGACCATAATTAGTCAAATATTCAAACCAATAAGTATGTAATTATATAGATCAGCTCTATGTTTGTATTACCTCTCCAAGGTTAAGGGGAAGTTTTCTGACTGACATATGGCTGACAATAAATCAGATTTCATTAGACAAATAGGGAGGGGGAATGAAAGGGTGTTTAGCCAAATGATACAATATCCAAAAAGATTCATTTATGAAAGGAGTATAATATGTTGAAGGGACAAGGTTTAGTATGGGTAGAGCATGATGAGAGAAAGTGACAAGATGATTTTAAGTCAACTTTCTGCAAAAGAAAGTTATTAATTCTCAGAAAGCCAATTTGCCCAGTAACAATTTGTCAAAAGGTAATTTACTTAAAATCACTATTTACCCAGTAATCAAGTCACCATTTTAAAATTTTCAAGCAGAGTTTATAGAAATTTGTTACATGATGTTTACCATAAACCTTGAGGAAGTTTTTAATACTTCATTTTTACTTTTACTTTTAATGTATTATTGTATGGCTGAGGCTGGCCAAAGTTTAATACATTCATCTGGTTTTCTAAATTTTGGGCCTTGGACATTAGAAAATAAAAATACCTTACGTACTTCTAATTTTGGCATCTGTACATGTTGAGTATCAAGGATTTTATCCTTAAATCAAGAGTTTTTCTCTTCTAATAAACATGCAACCTAGTCTTTTCTTAAACATTTTAGTTCATATATATCTTGACTTACTTGATTAAATGAATATTCTACATTTATTTTGAAAATGTAATGCATGCTAAGTGTCTAAAATATGAAATACCCTCAATATGTTTAATCTAGGTTACACTGAAAATCCATGGTGAATCAATGTTGGGGAAAGTAAAAGTGAATTAAAACACAGCTAAATCTTTGAAAAAAAAAGTCTTAAAAGACCATTAACTTCATTCCATGAAGACAAATTCATAAAACTAGATATAATAGAAGCACATTTTAAATTTGGGGCAGTGTGTGTGCACATTAAGTGAATCTTTGGTAACCCTTTCCAGTTTCACTACTTAGAATATCCATTTCCCATTTCACACAACATTTAAATCTACCATCTCTTGTTTGCATATTGTGAACTGAGTGATTGCCAATATATACCAGATACTAGTTTACCTTTGCTTTATAAATGGGTCCCAAAACTAACTTTGCTTTCAAATTTGATTTAGGTTCATTAGGGCTTAGTCATTTATTGTTAAGAGATAATGCTCCACTGTAAGCATTCAGATATCCAGAATTACCAGTATACTTCAAAATATCCTCTCAAAATAAAACCACTAACCAGTGATCCAATAGACCTAAACAACATCAACAAAAAAAAATCAATCCTAATTTATAAATTTCTTCATTTTTCTCCTTTCTCAACCAGTCTTACTCATTTCTTTTGGAAGTGTTTGCTTGTGCTAGAATCCACTACCTCTCCTCTTGCTGATGGCAAGAACCTGGGAACCCCAGGTAAAGACATACGGTTCTTCTACAATAGGACATGACTCCCATGACCCATGGTGTAGTATGTAGTCTTTAGGTCAGATCCAGTTATTTATTTTTTCTCCTTGGCATTTTTTTTGTGGGGGGGAACACATCCCTTTTCAATACTGATGCCTCTATGTGGCCTTTTGCTATATACCATGGATAAGTGGGCCTTTTTTTGGCTGTTCTCAGAATCTTGCTTACATGGTTTACACAGGAAATATGCTCCCTGCCCAGCAGTTGTATCCTTCTGTACTTTTGTAAACCTCTTGTCTGTTTCAGACAGGATTACTAGCCAGCCCATGATGTTCTATCTCTTTAAACATAAGGCAAATGTTTTTGACTACTTTTCTACACCATGACACTCTTCTTCCTACTCACCATCTCCACTTCTGAAAAAGTAAATATATGTGTTTTTGTCACCATATGTTATTATAATATTGCTGATTATATTTCCTATGCTATATTTATAATCGATGTGATTTATTTTTTTTTTACAACTGGAAGTTTGTACCTCTTAATCCCCTTATTTATTTATACTTCAATACATTTTTAAAATGTATATGCTTTTATTATTACAAGGAGGAAGACAGAATATTATGAATTGACATGTTATTGTGTATTCACATCTTTTTACATATATATTTTTAAAAATAACTGTATTATTATTATTATTATTAGCCTGAGCTCATGACACTTCTATTTAAACATTTAAAACAATAGGTATTTTATCATATTCTGTCTTTCTGAGTGCTCCCTGGCTGCAAGTTTTTAACATCATCACTGTTGACAAACTTTACTCAAGCAGAACAACTTAATGTTGAGATTTTTTTTTACTAGATCTTCCTATTTAAGCCCAGATATGTATCCATGCATATACATATATTACATATATAATTTTTAAAGTCTTTGGTATTGGGACGCCTGGGTGGCTCAGTTGTTAAGCGTCTGCCTTCGGCTCAGGTCATGATCCCAGGGTCCTGGGATGGAGCCCCACATCCAGCTTCCTGCTCAGCGGGAAGCCTGCTTCTCCCTCTCATACTCCCCCTCTTGTGTTCCTTCTCTTGCTGTATCTCTCTCTTTCAAATAAATAAAATCTAAAAAAAAAAAAAAAGTCTTTGGTATTTATATTATATACTTGATTAAATAATGCATTTGTTAAGAAATTCTTACTTCCCTTTTAAGATGCAGACTCTCCTCTTCATATACCAGCCCCTCGCCCACCATAGAAATGATTTGATAAAGTAGAGAGTTTCTAGTTTTTGGCCTACCATTCATTTTATTCCCAGTCAGATGTTTTCTTTCAAAATCTGTTGGAAATGTGGTTTGCTTCCTTTATGTTTACACTTGTTGACTGTGCTACAATGTTTTCTGAAGTCCAAGAATGGTAACACAGCTCAGTCATTTTTTTCTTACCCAATAGTTACAATTATTGGTTCTTCAATTAACCTCCACAAGCTATAAATTAGTTACTTGCAGCTATTGGATTTGTGTTTTTTGCCTACCCAGAACTCACATTTCTGAATCAAAAAGCATGCTGCATTTTCTCTGCACTTCCCTTTATTCATTATATTTTAATTTACAAAACCAATATAAAAATATGAAGAAATCTATAATCCTAACATAATACTTTTGGATTTTTTTATGTAGAAAATAAGGATTTGTAATTTTTTATCTTTGTTTTCATTTCTTTACTATAATTTTACTCAGGGGATCTGCTTGTATTAAAGCCCTAAATAAAATCCTTTTACTCACATTTCAAATTTCCTATAGATTTTTAATATCTTATAGCTTGTTTTAGAGTCTCTCACTTTCATAAAACACTCTGCTTATTTCTCACATCTTACTGCCTGTGCTAAGTTCATGATCCCTTTTGTCATGTGTATGTATTCAGTTTTTCATTAGAATTTATAAGATGGGATAAACTGCAGAGCCAATATTTTTTTTAGTTACAGATACCTTTAACATAAAGCCTATCAGTTTCATGAGTCCTTTTTCAAGTTTAGTTTTGATTGTTAAATTTCTCCATATAAATTCTTCTTAAATTATATTGTTCTTTGAGATGATTGTAATATTCCATTTCATTTTCCGTATTATTTGAAAGTAAATCATATTTGAATCTATATTTTCAAACAAAGATTATATTATCCTTTAACTATTTTTTAGACTGAATCTTGACATGTGTAATTTTTTTCTATAATGATATTTAGGCTCATTAAATAATCATCCTCCCTTATAAAGATATTTTTCTTTCAATTGCCATAGGCCTAGCTAAATCACACAATCTTATTCGTCATTATTAAAAAGGACATCATTTTAGCCATTATAAATCTTTTTTGGTATTTTGCTAGCTAGCTTTAAGTTTAGTTAGACTATTTTTTATTTATGTCAGTGATCTTTTAAAATATATACTACATGAAATTCTTTTTCAGATTAAGATCTTGATCAGCTAGGTAAATACTCATTGGTATTTTTTCTTTTTTAAAAAAAACTTATTTTTTTTTAAGTAATCTCTACACCCCGTGTGGGGCTTGCACTTAAAACCCTGAGATCAAGGGTCACCTGCTCTACCAAACTGAGCCAGCCAGGCACCCCTCATTGATATTTTTTCTAAAACTGAAATTTATTTTTCAATTTTGGAAGACATTTCATTGTCTCCTGGTTTGCATTGTTGGTAATTATGAATCTGCTGTCAATCTGTCATTCCTTTTTTCTCTGAGTGGATGTTTAAAGTTCCATTCTTTAATTTTGTGTTTCACAATTTTACTACTGGGTGTTTAGATGTGGATTTTTTTTTAAAGATTTTATTTATTTATTTGACAGAAAGTAGCACAGCAAGAGAGGGAACACAAGCAGGGGGAGTGGGAGAGGGAGAAGCAGTCTTCCCTCGGAGCAGGGAGCCCGATGTGGGGCTCGATCCCAGAACCCTGGGATCATGACCTGAGCCAAGGGCAGACGCTTAATGACTGAGCTACCCAGGTGCTCCCAGATGTGGATTTTTAAAAAAAAAAAAATTGTTTCAAGTTTTTGTACTACCTGAATTATAGGATTTATATATTTAATCAATTTTAGGAATTTCTTAGCTAATATAATTTCAAAATTACAACTAATCTAATGTCCCTATACTCTACTTACACTTAAATTGAGTGCACATAGCAGATTTTCTTATTCTTTTCTTTTTTTTAATCTCCTAAATCCTCTCTTTTATTCTTTTTATAGTTTTTCAAATTTGTGCTGCATTCTGGGCAATTTTATATCTAATTTGCAATCCACGAATTTTCTTTTCAATAATATAATTAATTGTCCCCTGAGATTATTTTTAATTAGTTTCTAATTAGTATACTTTATTTTTTAGTGAAGTTTTAGGTTTATAGAAAAATTGAGCAGGAATTGAATTCCCATATACTTCCTCTCATCATGCTCACAGTTTCTCCTATTATTAGCATCTTACATGTCTGTAGTACTTTTATTAGAGTTGATGGGCCAATATTGGATACAATATTATTAATGGTATATGGATTTGTGCTGTTATATGGATTTTTTACAAATGATTAATTTCATTACCAACTGTTACAGTACATACACATTTATTTCACTACTTTAAAAATCCCCTTTTCTCCCCATTCCTCTCTACTCCTCTGCCCTATACCCCCACCAAAGCCCTGCCAAGTCCTTGGCAATCACTGATCTTTCTAAGGTCTCTTTAGTTTTGCTTTTTCTAGAATATCCTATAGTTGGAATCACACAAGGTGTAATCTTTTCAGACAGGCTTATTTTACCTAGTAATACACATTAAAGCTTTCTCCTTGTCTCTTCATGGCTTCTTAACTCATTTTTTTTTTACCATTAAATAATTGCTATTCCATTGTATGGATGTTCTATAGTTTATCTACTTACCAATTAATATGTTGGTTGCTTCCAAGCTTTGGCAATTATGACTAAAGCTTCTATAAATATTTGTGCACAGGTTTTTTTGTGAACATAAGTTTTCAACTCATTTTGATAAATACAAAGGAGCATGATTGTTGGATTGGCAAGATCATGTTTAGCTTTGTAAGAAATAGCTAAACTCTTCCAACGTTAATGTACCATTTTGCGTTTTCACCAGAAATGAATGAGAGGTTTTTGTTGTTCCATGTCCACATTAGCATTTAGTGTGGTTTGTGTTTTAGATTTTAGCCATTCATTTTTGGGCTCTGTACACTGTTCCATTTATTTGTTTATTCTTTCACCAATAGTACACTGTTTTGATTACTGTAGCATTATAGTAAGTCTTAAAGTTAGGTGGTGTTAGTTCTCTAATTTGTTCTGTAATATTGTGTTGGCCCTTGAGAGTCTTTTCTTTTCCATGTAAATTTCGGAATTAGTTTCTTGGTATCTACATTCATTGAGATCAAAATTCTTCAGAGTTTATACATAGAGATCGAGATATTTAGAAGTTCTATTTGGGATTTTTTTTTTTTTTTTGGTATTTTTTCAAATCTTCCTTATTTGCAATCTCACATTCTTTGCCTATTTGTATTGTCTCTTTAATCTATTTAAATATAAATATCATTACTCTTAAATTGTGTATCAGATAATTTAAATATATAACAAACTAGGGCATCTAATTCTGCTTTTTGTTTCTTTTGGCTCTTATACATAATAGCTTGGTTTTTTCATGTGTTTTGTTATTGTGGATCATGAACTCATATTCATCGGGTTTTAAGTATGGAAAAAATATCAGATCTTGATTGAGCATGAAGTATCAGGGAGAATTTTTTTTTTCCCACCTGAAAGGATATAGGAGTATTACCAACCTAGATCACATAAAGTTAATTTTTTGAAGTTTATTTTGTTTTTTTCCCATAGAATTTTTGTGGGCCACAAAGGTAATATGTGTTTACATTTAAAACCCATATGATGGAAGGACTATGTTCCAAATTTTCTGAGACTTTTTTCATTACTTAAATCTCAGTCCAAGAGGACTAGTTTTGTTGTTGTTGTTGTTTTCATCATCAGATGGCAGTATAGTTTTATCCCCCACTGACATAGGTAAGGTTGCCTAGATGCAGAATGTGAGTGGAAAATCCTTGTTAACATGATTTACTGGGAAAGTTCTTTCAGAAAAAGAGGTGTGAAAAGAGCTGGATAGAGCAGGTGAATTCATCCTGCAACTTCATTGTTTAGTGACAGTTCTTCCTATGAAGACTATCCTATATAGTCTCTCATGGAAAAATGATTACATTTTATACCATTCTCGTGGTTCCATCCACATGTTTCTTCCCCAGTCTTTCAAGAGTGCTCCTTCCAGACTAATGGTGTATTATATGGTGACTAACATAACATAATAAAATTAAATTAAATTAAAAAAATAAACTATATAATGATGAATGTTGGTTTAAAAAAAAAAAAGGTGCTCCTTTCAGGCTGCTGATCAACCATCTAAGACATTTGCCACAGCTCACGGATCTGAGTATTCTTTGACCACTTGTTTTTCCAGATAAAATGTATGACTTGATTCACTGTCCAAAACTCAGACCTCCGGAGGGTCTTCCCTTACTGTAGTCATCCAGAGGACTCCCGAATGAGGTAGTCCATTAATTGTTCATTTTTGGCTTGCCCCCATATACTAAACTGTCTTATCTTTTAACTAAAGTTGTATTCTTTTCCTCCTCTCAGTTCCTCACAGGGAAACTCCCTTACGGCCACATGTGTGAACTGGGTATGATTTTATAACACTCTTAATTTTAAGTAGTCGGTTATCGTTGTTATTTCTAACAAACTAAGAAGTTTGCTCTTAACCTGATGCAAGAGCCAGCTTAAAGAACTCTTCTACTTAAATCTGAAATATCTGGATCAAAAATACACAGAATTGGCCTACTGCCATACCTGCTCTATCCCTTCTAGCCAATTTGAGTTTTGGTCTGATAAAACCATCCCTGATTGGGACCATTCAATTCTCCATATGGACACAAAAAATCTCCAATTTCCCAGCCCTTAGGGTAACTTAGGCTGATGGTTTGCTGACTGTTTTTAAAGTTTGGTTCACCCTTCCTTTCTATAAATAGCACAAAAGAAAATCTTGGTAAAATCTGATCTGGGATTCTAAGAAACAGAATAAAATTAAAACAAGAAAGCAGATTGCAAAATATCTTGTGGAAACATCAAGAAATTGGTTGAAAATGTACTTGACAGGAATCTTAAATGTAATTTTTTTTCCTGCTCTTTGAAAAAGCTAGCTAACTGACTTATCTTTGGATAAATTAAACAATTCCACCAAATGGAGATATACTGCCCAAGCTCTTACTTCTTTCTGTCCTCTTTCAAAGTAGGAACTGTGAAAGTTTGAAAGTTCCTTTGCCTTCTTTTTCTTTTGTATTCTTTTACGTATATGCACAAAATGTGTTTTACTCATAGGTTTGGATTACAGGTTTATTTTTTATTGTGATGACTCATGAAAATAGCTGGAGGAAATAATTAGATTTTTTTGAAATATTCAAAGATATAGATATAACATTAAAACTGTAGTGTAGGCCATCCTCTAATTAGATTTTAGAAGAATTCAAAAGTATACACTTAAGAACTGTGGACACAATCTATCCTTATTAAAACTCAGCTTGTTTTAAATTATGTAATAATGATTGGGAAAATCTCTTTACCCTTATTAAAGTGTCTCTGTATTGCTAGCTCAGAAAGCATCCAGTTATTGAAACCAAAAATAATTTCATTTTATGGCTTGTTAGATGTATGTTTTTGGAAATATTTCATGTTGCTTAAATATATTTCATTTTTCACAAAAATAGTTTTCATTGTTTGACTATCCTTCCTTGGGTTTGTAAGACATGTAGAAGAAATGTTTATTTGTTCTTTAGTATGACTTGAAAATGAGTATGCAATAAAGGCAAATGATAATATAGTTATGCCTAGACATATTAAGCCCTTAAAATATGTCCAGCACTGAGCTAAATACTTTATGAATATCAATCAAAACAACTCTCAGATCTGGGTCTTAACACTATTCTCTCTCTCTCTTTTTTTTTTAAGATTTTATTTATTTATTTGACAGAGACCATGAGAGAGGGAACACAAGCAGGCGGAGTGGGAGAGGGAGAAGCAGGCTTCCCGCAGAGCAGGGAGCCTGATGCGGGGCTCAATCCCAGGATCCTGGGATCATGACCTGAGCCGAAGGCAGATGCTTAACGACTGAGCCACTCAGGTGCCCCAACACTATTGTCTTTAAGAAGGGGGGTTATTCTATTTTTTTAAGACTCTAATTTTTTTCAAGCAGTTTTAAGTTCACAGCAAAACTGAGAGGAAGTTACAGAGAATTCTTGTATGTCCCCCTACCCCCATGCATGCATAGACTCCTCCATTATCAACATCACCCCCAGAGTAGTACATTTGTTGCATTTGATGAACTTACACTGAGGCATAAAAGTCCATAGTTTATATTAAGTTTCACTCTTAATGTATATTTTATGAGACTGGACAAATCCATAATGATATGTATCCATCATTACGGTATCATACAGAGTATTTTTACTGTACTAAAAATCCTGTGCTCTGCCTACTCAATGCTTTACCACTCTTTCTAACCCCTGACAACTACTGATCTTTCTACTGTCTCCATAGTTTAGCCTTTTCTAAATGTCGTATAGTTGGGATTATATAGTACATGTATTTCAGATTACTTTTTTTTACTTCTTTGACCTAAGTTTCCTTCATGTCTTTTCATGGTTTGATAGTTCATTTCTTGTTAGTGCTGATAATATTCCCATTGTCTGGATATATCACAGCTTATCCTTTTGTCAGTTGAAGTATGTGTTGGTTGCTTCTGAGTTTGGGCAATTATGACTAAAGCTGCTCTAAACATCCATATTCAAATTTCTGTGGGTACATAGGTTTTCAACTCTTCTGGTAAATATTAAGGCGCACAATTGGTGGATCACATGGTAAGAATAGGTTTAGTTTTGTAAGACACCACCAACTGTCTTTGAAAGTAAATAGGCCATTTTGCATTCCCACAAGAAATATATAAGACTTCCTATTGCTCTGCATCTTTACCAGCATATGGTGTCATCAATGTTCTGGATTTTGGCCATTCTAATAGGTATTTAGTGGTGTCTCCTTATTGTTTTATTTTACATTTCTCTGATGACGTATGATGAAGAGCATGTTTTCATATGCTTATCTGCCATCTGTTTATCCTCTACAGTGAGGTGTCAAAGTCTTTGCCACCCCCCTCCTGTTTTTTAAATTGGGTGTTTTCTTACTGTTGCGTTTTCAGAGTTCTTTGTATATTTTTAGATAACAGTTCTTTCTTATAATTTGTATTTTGCAAATATTTTCTCCTAGTCTGAGAGTTGTCTTCTCATTCTCTTGGCACTGTTTTTAATTTTAATGAAGTCCAGCTTATTGATTATTTCTTTCATGGATTGTGGGCTTTTGGTGTTGTATCTGAAAAGTCGTGGCCATACTGAAGGCTAAGTTCTCTGATATGGTATCTTCTAGGAGTTTTATTGTTTTGTATTTTACATTTAAGTATGTAACCTATTTTGAATCACTTTTTGTGAAGAGTATAAGGTCTGTGTCTAGATTAATTTATTTGCATGTGGATGTCCAGTTGTCCCCTCACCATTTGTTGAAAAGACTATCTATGCTCCATTGTATTGCCTGTGCTCTTTCTTTAAAGATCAGTTGACTCTGTTTATGTGGGTCTAATTTCTGGGTTCTCGATTCTGTTCCATTGATCTGTTTTTATATTCTTTCACAAATACTTCACTGTTTTGATTACTGTAGCTTTACAATAAGTCTTGACATTGGGCCGTGTCACTCCTACAGCTTTTTCTTCTCTTTCACTATAGTGTTAGCTATTCTTATATTTAATCTTTCATTCTGTAAGAAAAACACCTACAAAAAGGAAGTATGAGAAAGCCTGCATGTTTATGCCTGGTTGGTATTGCCAGGACAAAAGAGTTCCTGTGGGTACACCAATCTGTTAAGGTAAGTAGATATGGTGACACATGTATTTTAAAAGTAATTTTTTAAAGATTTTATTTATTTGAGAGAGAAAGAGAGAAATAGTGACAGAGAGCATGAGTGGGGAGGAGAGGGAGAAGCAGGCTCCCCGCCGAGCAGGGAACCTGACATGGGTCTCGATCCCAGGACCCTGGGAAGCGTCTGAAGGCAGACGCTCAACCGACTGAGGCACCAAGTCACCCCTAATATTAATTTTTAAAATATCTTCTATGTTCATACCCTTATGTCATATGTCAGTAGCTGGGAAAGGATATGAAAATGAATAGCATAAACTTATCTTCAGTGAACCATTATTCCAGTAAGACAGATGTGTCTAAAGCCTCTTTCTCCATGGATTCCTGGACACTGCCCTCCCCTAATTTTCCTTCTACTTCTGTGAACATATTTTCCATTTTCCTTAGGAGATTTGACTTTAGTAGATTTCTACTTTACATGCAGAATGATGTTTTTAAAACATAAATTAGATCATATTGAATACATCAGACTGCTATCCATCTGTCCCACCCCCCAAGCATGTACATGTAATCAGTATCCCCTTTGCTCTAAGAAAATCATAAAACACATTAACCCCCCGATGTCTGACCTCTCTTCACTTTCCACCCTCTTCTCTGCTTCACTCTCTGTACCAACCACTGCAATTATTTTTTTAAGGTCCTCATACTCACCATGTTCCTTCATATTATAGTGTTATAGGGCTCTGGTTCATGCTTTCTTCTTGCCAGACTTATCCTTTTCTCCTCCGCCTCTTCTTTATCCTTAAATTCTTATATGTCACTTACTCAGTGAAGTCTTCCCTGGCCTCCTTGGTTAGGATAACTCTTTCTTTCCTAAAGTTGTTATAATAGCATTATTATACACAATGAAATTATTATATAGCATTAAGTTATTATAGCATTCCTCTTTCATTGCACTCATTATTGTTAAATTATTACATTTATCTTGTAATTAATTCATTAATGTCTACCTTCCCCCATAAAATTGAAAGTTGTATTAAGGCAATTCTTTGTCTACCCTGACTCGACAATGCGTGACCAGTAACTAGCACAAGTACTAACACGTAGCTGACAATCAATGCAAGTATGTTGAAGGAATGCATTTAAATAGATGAATATGGTACCACATGAATAAAATGGTAATAAACACATAAATGAAGTACACAATTTGGCAGGACCAAATTTGGGTAAGTCCCTGTTCAAGACCCAATTGCATATTGCAAGATTTTAGGATCTCAACATGAAATATGTCATACTCTCCAATTGGATGATTAGACAATTTACTTTCTTACCTAGGTTTGGGCAGCATTTAAAGAAACCAACAAGGGATTTGCAGGATGGCCCTGAGGCCTAAGGAAAAGGGATAGAATGATTACTAGATCCCAGAACAACTAGCTGCATGGAGAGGTCCATTTGACTGGAGTTGTGGCTTTCCATAGAGGAGCTCCTTCAGCTGATGGCGAACTTGTGAGGAGGTAGCTGAAGAAAGCCCTGTGCTGGCTCTATGTATTCATTTCCTCTTGTTGCTGTAACAAAAATCCATGATCATCAAGATGAATGACAACACAAATTTATTATATTATAGTCCCATAAGCCAGAAATCTTACATGGGTCTCACTGGGTTAAAATTAATGTGTTAGCAAAGCTGTGTTCCTTCTGGAGACTTCAGAGGTCAGTCTGTTTTCTTGCTTCTCACAGTGTCCAGGGGACACCTACATTCCTTGGCTCATGGCCCCTTATATCTTCAAAGCTAGTAAGGTAGCATCTTCAAATCTCTTTCCAATTCTCAGACTTCTGCTTTTGTCCTCACATTGCACCAGTTCTGCTCTCCACCTCCCACCATTCCCTGCCTCATCTTGCTCTCTCTCTGACTCTGACCCTAATGTCTTCCTCTTAAAGAACCTTGTGATAACATTGGGTCCCCTGGGATAATTCAGAATAATATCTCTATCTCAGAAATTCTTTTTTTTTTTAAAGACTTTATTTATTTTGAGAGAGAGAGAGAAAGAGAGAGAGAGAGAGAACATGAGCAGGGGGGAGGGGCAGAGGGAGAAGCAGACTCCCCATTGAGCAGGGAGCCCAGTGCAGGGGACTCTGGGATCATGACCTGAGCTGAAGGCCCATGCCCAACCACTGAACCACCCATGCTCCCCCCATCTCAGAAATTCTTAACATACCTGCGAATTTCTTTTTTCCATATAGTATTCACGGGTTCTGAGGATTGAGGGGTGGATGTCTTTGAGGGGCCATTATTCAGACTACCACATATTTTCTTTAGCCTCTGTTCTCCTGCTATTGCCTCCCATTGGTCTCACTGAACTAATAGCCAGGGGGTAAAGGAACCCATTGATGTAGCCTACATAGAATAGCCTCGAGGGTACAGTGCTTGATGGATCTGGAAGGGTGAATAGAATATATGCAGAGACCTCATATATAGGAATCAGTACTATTACTCAATTGTCTTTGGTTCTACCCCATCCATATCACAACCTGAATAGGTCTTTTCATTCATAAGTTTGATTTGTTTAGTAATATGTGTTATGCCTCCACTATATATTTTTAAAATTTAAAAAAACCTATGAAAATGAAAAAAAATATATAGAAATGCCCATTTGATTTGATTGGTTTTAGTTTTATTCTTCTCAAATAAAAATTCCCTAGATTCCTAGATTCAGAAAAACTAGAAAAAAGTAATCTCATTACAGTTTTCTCTGACTTCAAATGTTTGAAAATACACAATCATTTAAATAGTTTGAACATAATAGAACTATATATTTGATGCATGGAGCAGAGGTTTTATCCATCTCACCTAAGATGATTGCAATCCTGTCATTGGGTTCTACAGAAAAATTAAAAATTGAAATATGTTCATATTTATGTGGGAAATTCTTAGATGAGGTGCAGACATATTGTCAGACACTTAAGGCCTATACACTCAATAAATATATAAAAAGTCATAATTTTAAACTAGTGGGAAGGACATTTTAAGGGGATAGTTTAGAAAAGAATAAAGGACAATGGAAAGATTTCTTGATTTGAGATTAAAAAGTGAAAGACTCATCTTGGAACTAAGCCATGATTAATTAAACAGCCAGAGTGGTACTTGTAAACAATTATATATTGACCCAGGAGGGTATTGGATAATTTTGCTTCCTTTTGCAGTCTGTCTTCTCTGTTATGAAGGACTCTTGGTTTGCATGGTAATAGCGGTTATCTTATATAATGTGACTGAAGCTCCTGAGGATGTTTGTGAAATGTGTTATTGTAGTTATGAATCATCCTAGTTACTGCCAATACTCTTCATTTTCAGAAGCTAGAGGAAAATGACTCAGTTAAGCCAACCTAATTGATGTAGCGTATTGGGGAGGATTTATTATTATGGATAAATATCAAATACTGTCTTTCCCTGGTACCCCTCCTTTTGGGGGGCATATTTCCCTAGTATATGGAGGTCTTTGGTAAAAGTTATTTTTACTCCTAAGAAGTTGACACATATTGACCTTAGATGCTGAAATATTTAAACATGCCTGATTCTATAAGTAGGCTTGTTGGTATAATCAAGAACAAATTTCCTCTACAACATTTCTGTAAGTCACACATAACCCTCATAATAAATGATACCTAGGAATCACTAAGATAAACTTTGCTTTCTGAGATCTTAGTTTTTAAATTTTTCTTCCTTACTCTAATCTTCTGACGTCTAGGTGTTGGAAGATATCAATTAAAGCTTTTTTTTTCCACTTAGGGCTTAGCAAAATTATTTATCTCTCACTCAAGAAAATTAGAGTGTTCTTTCTTTCTACATCTCTTTTCTAAATACTTTCTCCGTTTTTCTAAATTTTGGACCATTCATCTCATTCTGTTGTATTTCAGGGCAATGTGGAGGAAATAATATAATTACTACTGGTCTATTAATTGAAAACGTCTCTATATAAATTCATTTGTGCAAAATGAATAAATCCATCTGGTATTATTTCCCATCAGAGAATTGTTCAATTTTATAACTAAAAATATTATAATTATTCCAAGATGAAGGCAGGAGTAATTTATTTTTCTCCATTTTTATTTAGTCATTTCAGAAATATTAATCAAAGAGATACTTGCACTGTAATGTGATCACTTTTTTGGGAGATAGATATGTTTAATACACATTTTTGTTTCTGAAGGTGCTGACATTACAATTGACATGAACATATTATGTAATGTTTCTCTTTTATCCTTAAAGCTGGAGTTAGGTTTAAGGTGAATTTAGTAATCAGTAGTTGTTAGTGCAGTTGAGGAATTATGGGAGCTGGTGTAGAGAAGATGGCACTTTTTTACCTGCAAAGAGATAAGAAACTACATAATTTATAGTTAGATTCAGTGACAGAAATAACCATAGGGTATTTATGGGAGGACATAGGAAGAGCAGGCAAGACAAAGAGGGGTCAAGAAAGGGAACTTCTGGCAGGAAGTTCATGGCAGAAAAGTGTCCATTTTCAAAGATAATTAAGACCAAGTAGGAGAAAAAAATACTGATGAACTTTAGAGGATATCACTTGTTCAAAGAATCAAAGTAGGTTAGCATGGGTAACATGTAAGATTTGAGAAGAAAGAGAGGCTTGCTCCCAAGGAGACCAAGGACCACATCAAGGCAGGTCTTATGTGTTAGGCCAGACATCATTGTAGTAACAAGGCATTTACCTCTCTGTGCCTCAGTGTCCTAATATAAAAAAATGTGAATAATAATGCTGGCTACCTCATATGGTACTTGTGAGAATAGAAGGATTTTCTATATATCTCCCATAAAACCAGTCCCTGGCATAGGAAGTACTGGATAAATGCCAAGTTAACTCTTGAAGAATTTAAAGCAGGAAAACGATACCATACATAAAATCTCATCCAGAGCACATGTCTTTCTTTATGATATATTTGGTATTTCCTTTATCATTATGAGATTTTTCTGGTTTTCTTTAATAGGGTAAACTAAGGGAAAAGTTGCTTAATCACTAGGAAATTCATTAAAAATTGTTGAATTGAAATTAAAATTTTAGACCACTTAATATCACTCAACATTTCCCTTTAAAGATAATTTATCATGTTTTTCCACAGTCTATATTTGGACAGCTACCATAAACAGGGCCTGATCAGCTCAATATTCTGCATAAATGTAACAGAAACCAGAAAGCTCTCTGGCTGTATCTGTTTCCTGAAGAGAAGAGTTCATGCCAAGTTTCTGTGGCAAAGGTCAGTACTTAATAGATACCGTGGTACACTTAATAATCCTATGAAATCCTGGATGTTAAACCACAACTTGGAATCACAGCCCTATTTTTCACATGTGTTCTTTTGCACATAGCCTTAGGTGCAGAAACAAATTTTCTAAACATTTCCACTTCTTTTCCTTCTAATATAAAAATGCATGGTTTTAAGTTAGTTCCATCAATACCACCCTTGTTTCTTTCATTGACACACTCTTTCAAGGTAAAATTAAAAGATCAGTAGTTGCAAAGGAATTGTTTTCTTGAATAACAAGGCACAACTCAGTGCTTGTTGAAATCATGTGGGAATAAGGATTGTGCCAGCCCTGCTTGAGGCATTGCAGTCTTCCTTTCTCTTCCCTTCCTCTCTCTGTCTTTCTCTATAAATGAAATCATCCTTGTAGACAAAACTCTGGCATTTATATACATTTAGATGTTGGATGTTTTCCAAATCATTTTCCATCCAAAATTATAAATGAGTAATTGAAAAACAATAAGGTGTATCAATATTAAAACATTCCACTTAAAAAAAATTGGTACTTATTTATAGCACATTTACCCATAAATTGATTGTTGTATATTGAGGTGAATGTATATATGCTAATTAGGGCAATAAAATAATTTTTATGATTATTGAGATGCTCTCTCCTACTCCATCTGTTTTCCTCTTATATTTAAATGCAAAAAGAGTACTCTCTGTCTGTGAACATTGGAATTTGAAATGAGGATGAGGAGAATATAGCTAGGGCAGTGTAATTTCTAGAGGTGCTCTTCTGATTTCATATCTATTGATTGAATAGATTGCACTTGAATGGCATCTACATGAAATAAAAAAGGGAAATGATCCAGTCGAACTGGACTTGTAGTCACGTTCTTAAACTGTAGAACTGAATAGAACCTGGAAGATTATCTGGCCCTACCCCCATAGGGATTGGTGAGGACACTAAGAGCCAAGAAGGTGAGGTTGATCACCATTGTTGCCGGAGTATGGGAAAGAAAGAACATTCCCAAACTTGTGCCAAGTCCAGCTGATCTGTCTTCATTTATCCTTGATCATTACTTTCAACTTAAGTGGTGAAAGTAATTTGTGCATTTCTATAAAGATAACCATTATTTCTTTCTCATTCTGCCTGGTCCAGTAGCCTGTCATGAGGTACTTTTTCAGCTTTGAGGGAGAAGGTGACAAAATTCAAGCACTTTCCAGTTCCACTGCTAGTTATCCTCTAATCTCCTCATGTTCTGTGCATCACTTTATAATGCAGACTTAGAGAAGGCTTTCATGTAATAGGACATGAAACCATACTAATAATAGCTTATATTGTCACCCTTCCAATACTAGGAATGCATACTAACTAACAAATGTATTACTGAGAACCAGAAAAAAATATTACCTACTCTGGAACTGGAGGAGGGAACTTGACTTAGGAGGGCAACTGTTATGTGAGGCTCTATGGGAGCTTTCAGGCCAAAGTCTGCTGTCAAAGGATTCCCATGTCTTGAAGGATGGGCTTGCCTCAGTGTCCCTGCCACTTTCAGTCATTGGCTGGGAACAGCCCACAGGACTCGTGGCCTTTGCATGTAGACAGTGGTGCATTCAGAGTGCAACATCAGGAGATCTCAATGACTTTCCCTGTAGCAGAAGATCTAAGTATCATATTTTCTGGGTTGCTACACATGTTCCCATCAAATGTGGAATTTAATTCTCTTCAGCAGTCTGTATGGGCTCATGAGCTGTTCTGTCCAATAGAATGTACCAGAAGTGACTGTGTATAACTTCTGCAACTGAGTCTTAGGTCTGCAATGTCTTCCTTCACTTCCTGTAATGTTGTCTTTTGGGAATGAGATGCCACATAAGAAGTCTGAATGCCCTGAGATGACCATGAAGAAGACCACTTTTGCCACATAAAGGAAAAAAAAGTCCACAGGGAAAAGCATAGTGGTACAAAACACATGAACAAAGCCTTTTTGGCTTTTCTTGCCCAACCCAGATACCAGAGAATACAGCTGAGAGATTGACCCCCAACTGATACTGCATAGAGCAGAAGTACTGCCTGACCAAGCTCTGCTCAAAATCCTTATCCAAAAAACCATGAAAAAAAATTGTTATTTACTTTAAACCACTAAATTTTGGGTGCATTTGTTATCACATAGATAGACCTGTCTCAGCATCCTTGCTACACTCAGTTATCAGCTATGAACAGCCTACATGAGGCATAGGCTTTGTACAAATATCATGGTGGTCTCAGAGTACAGCAGCTGGGAATTTCAATCAGTCACACATTGGCAATCAAATGAAACAGAAGTCAGTGTCTTGTGCACTAACAAAAACTAAATATGTGTCATTGGCTTAGTGACCAAATACCGGTGAAGTCCTACAAGGAGGAAAGGAACCTATTGTGGAGAAAAGAAAACAATGAGAAAATTGTTACTGGAGGCTGGAGAAAATTCTGCCTGTTTGATGTGTTGGTGGAATGTTTAGCAACACTGTACCTATGATATCCTGAAAGATAGGAGCATATGTAATTAACTGATCTGACTATGAGGTTTTCCAGAAAGAATATTGAAAATTCTAACTGACTTTAAGTTCTATTTTAAAATAAGATAAGAGAGATCAACAAAAAAACTATTTAATTTTTCAGTCAGAATTTATTTTTTTATTTTTTTAAATTTTATTATGTTATGTTATGTAGTTTTTCCATGATTCATTCTTTGCGTATAACACCCAGTCTCCATGCAGTACATGCCCTCTTTAATACCCATCACCAGGCTAACCCATCCCCCACCCCCCTCCCCTCTAGAACCCTCAGTTTGTTTCTCAGAGTCCAAAGTCTCTCATGGTTCGTCTCCCCCTCCGATTTCCCCCCCTTCATTTCTCCCTTCCTACAAAGGAACTCTTTCTATCGCAGGACTTGGCAGGTGAGGAAAATAAGAGTAGTTGTCATTCCCACCTTCTCCAGCTGGCATGATATCCCCAGAGTAGGAAATAGAGACAGAGCTAAGGAAATCCAGTGCTGCCAATAAAATGTGGCATTGGTTTCAATATCCAGTCAGGGGTCTTTCTGGGAGACCCTGTTTTAAGATTTCAGAAAATTTGAAATGGTAGTACTTGAATCTCTCAGCTTGACCAAAGGACTTCTAAGAATCTTAAGTGATTTGTCCCATGATATCTTGATTGACAACCCAAAGTAGAAGGGAGCATGTCTTGAAGATTTTTGTAGAAGTAATTATTGTCCGCAGGATGACATTATAATTTGATATATGGAAAAAGTACATTTATTTTATAGGAATTATATCAATTTAGACTGAAAGGGACAAGAGAGTTAAAAATGAAAAGAGGTCCCTGGGCCCCAAACTTCTACAGTCAGGAAGCAAGCAAAGATAACCCTCAACTGAAAACATGGGCAATGTCTTAAGGAACATAAAGTAGAGAGTAGAGCCAAGGTCTGAGGAGAACCACTACTTGAGAGCAGAGATGAACTGTAAGCAATACAAGTTCTTGTCCCCATAGCAGCAGTAATTGGAGATACATACTCATTGATTTCAAAATTGCTATGGAGTAGTTATGGCTGTGTGCCTCCTATTTTCCCTCCTTTTCAAATAAGTTATTCTGTCTCTTTTCCCATTGTATGTTGGGTAAAGGTGGAGGGTATGTATCTCTGGAGCTAAGATGTTGCACCCAAGAACTGCACTTAGAGAAGCTCATTGTGGCTGGACCCAATTTAGATAAAGAAATCTTCATCCTCAAGCCTGGGCCTGGTGCTGTAATAGAATGAAATTTTGAGAAGAGGGGGTGAATGGGGAAGGAAATGTTGATAGAGGGTAGAATGTGTTTCCAAAATGGGTAACAAGACTTCTCATCCCACGTGCTAGTTTGCAAGGTGACTTTTCTTTGATCTCATTAATTGTGGACTCTCTTTTTTCTCTCCTGGAATCTGGGCTGTCCCTGCTCACTGCCTAACTGGTAGAATACAGGAGAAGTGACTTTATAAAACTTCCCAGTCTTGGCCTTAAAAAGTCTGTAGTTCCTGTCTTCACTCCTTGGAAGCCAGTGGCCCCATAAGAACACTCACTGTCCTGGGACTGCCATTCTGTGCAGAAGCCCAGACTAACACTAGCTGTGAGAAGCCCCGAAACTTCAGCAATGTGGGTGAGGCATTTTGGGCCCTTCAGCCCAGCGCAGCTACCAGCAGATGGTAGCTGATGGGACTAACCCTTGTGCAGCAGTGAAACTTTGCGCCCATGGGTCCTGACCCATATATTCATGAGCAGAGAAAATGGTTGATATCTGTAAACATTTTTGGATATGCTGCTCATGTAGCAATAGGTAACTGAAATAGACCCAACCCTGCAGTCTTAGGACTTGCAAGCTTCCCCTGGGAACATTTGCTCTCCTTAGACTACAGTCCACGAGCAAACAGCCTCTGCACTTACTGGGGATACTGATTTGTATTACCTTGCAGTTGAAGCTTTTGATCAATCATCTCATTTTGTGCTCCTCTTCCTATTCTAACTTGTTATTTTATCAACTCCAGAACATTTCTTCATGGAAAACAAACAACAACAACAACAACAGCAAAAAAACAGACCAAAACACAACATGAAAAAGACCTCCTTCCTTGGCTGCCTTTTTCTCCTATGGGTACTTTTCATTCATTCTTCCTAAAATGTGTCTTAATCTTTAATCTTAGTTCAATATTGTCCATCCTTCCACTTTCAGAACTTTAATGAATTTATTTTTAATTCAATAAATTTATAATTATTCAGTGCTTTGATGGGAGGTGGGAGGAGTAAACTCGTGTATCTAATCCTTATTCTGGAACAAGAAGTCTATTCCTCTACATTGTATACCACTTGCTTATTCATTTCCTCATTCAACAGCCTCATTACTTGATTTTCTTACATAAAGCATCATAGTAGGTCTTAAGTATATACTATAGGACCTTACAATACAATGAAGGAGACAAGCATTTAAACAGGTAGCTAACACAAGTCAAGGTGAAATGAGAAGTGGGAGTTGCACACGGTGGTTTGGTTACAGAGAACGTAGCTCTTAAATCTGATATGGGAGTGTGGGGAGGATTTCCCAGAAAAAGAAGCATGTTAAGACTCTAGCATATGCCCTCAGCTTCATGTGCTCAAATAGGTATATAAAATATGTTTTTTAATTGAAATGTTTAAAGAAAAATTTTGCATCTTGTATAAGTATGCCTTCAATAGGCAGACAAGATGGAATGGATTTTTATACCCATGGAAAAACAGGAGTAACAGGAAGTCTTATCTGGAGTGCTGGATTTGTGGAGTGCTGGATTTGTGTATCTCAAGTGCTGGATTTGTGGAGTGATGAAGTGACTCATTTGGTTCCAAAAGTACATAGAAATGAATGGTAAGAGATAGATATATATCATTTGTAGAATATATACCTAAAATACTTCTTTTTAGTTGATACTGGGAAGACTAGTGATAAAATATGAGAAGAAAGTAATGATGGGATAATACTGACTTGAAAATTTTTAAGATGTAGAAGATGAAGAATAGAAGTAAATCAAATAGAATTTCCAGATTTTTGGTTAGGGGACTAATATTTAATTTAGTAATGAGAGCAGGTAGAAACAAACTGTTAAGTATTATCAAAATTGTGCCTCAAATCTTTCTTATTGAAACTATTTATATACAGTGTAATTAAGATGGCAATTGTGGCAAAGGACCTTTTTGTGTATCAGATACTCAGTCATCTCCTGCATAGCTGTGATCACATGGCCTAGATTGTGAAATTGAGCTGCCACTTAGTCTGATTCATTAAACAACATCCTAAAAATAGGCACTAAAGTGGTAACATGAAATCTTAGCAAATGGCTGTTAATGGAGAACTAAAAACCCATTATCTGGTAACTTCCCCATATATTATTTTTTCTGATAAAAATAGATTATTCAGGTCATAGGTAGTTCTTATCTGCCTTTAAAGGAGCTCACTGAAAGAACTCATTTCTAGTGAAAATGCAATGAAATTCTTTTAGCCTAATCCCAAGAAAATAAGAAAAAAAATGTGTAAGTGATATTTCAAATCAAAATTCATAAAATTTTACGGGCAATTTTGAAAATGTTAGACTATACTTGAATTATCTGAAAAGGAATCTCATTGGATTCACAATCTTAATAATTTTAACTTGTTTGGTGTTTCTGGATCTTTATGCCACATATTAATCCATCACATAAAAATTTTCTGAATCCTTAACTTACTTTCCCAATTTTGTCATTCCAGGCTTCTTACCAGCAGGGCTTCCTCCCTTGAGTATACAGGTTTCATCTGTTGTCTGCTTATAAAAACTTTGTTTCAATAAAGGGATAGAAATCTTAATGTTACACATGAGTAAGGGATAAATGAACTTCTGGTTGTCCTGAGTCTTGAAACCCTGGATAAAAATCAACTCTTTCTGTACTGCAAGATGTTTTATTTCTCTCTTTCTCATTCTACTCTGCCTTCTGTTGAAATCAAATTCACAGAGGTGTCAATGGCTGATATTTCACCCTGAGGGTATTTGCATTTTAGAAACTTTCTGAATAAATATCTGAAATGTTAATGTAAGAGTTTTTGGAAGATCTTGAAGCATGAAATGCAGGGAGTCTGGAAGAGATGAGAAATTGTCAACTTGAAGTTTCTTGAAGTCAGGTAACTAGGGAAAGGAGTCTAATAAATAGGAAACAAATTTGGGGAAGATGTATCTTCCCAGAATTTGGAAATCATGTTATACTGGGAACTATCTACTTTCTAATTTGTAAAGCCACCATTTGGCCAGCTGGTGACCTTTCCTTGTGTTTATGTGAGCCCAGACCATCTGAAATTTAACGATGAAACATAGACTAGTGAGGTTTATCAATTATGAAGAAAAATCAAAGAGGAAATACACCTTTACTGAGGGTCAGTGGGAGTATTAGCACTTCTGTCTTAGGAATGCCATACTATTGGAAAATGGAGGCAGTTGATAGTGTAACCTGGATATAAAGGGCATACTATTAGATGTGGGCATAAGGAAAATAAACACACAATATGGATTTAAAATATTGACTCATACTGAGGGAAATAAAATGGCAAGTGGCAATGTTTTATCATTGTGCACTAAAACAAATCTCCCAATATCTAATACAAACAATTCCAATATTAAAAGATCTCATTAGCAATTTATCATAAAAGTATATAAACAAAAATAAGATTAAAAACAGTAATTCTAAAAGGTACATTAGCTCTATATCTGCATGGACATAGAAGCCTTGATCAAATTAACATGACCTATTGTAATTAAAACTCAGCCAAGATAGAATACTAAAGACAATTTATGGGATTGCACTCCTGTAAGAGCTGCATAACCTGATGAATCATTTCTGCTACAGTTCCAGGGCTCTCATAATTCTAGTGATAAAAGCATCTAATGAAATAGTTCTGAGGAGAATCATATTTATAAAACTTTATAAAATTATAATATCCTTTGACCATCTGATAGCTCTACTGATGAGACCCTATGGGAAGACTGCCTATCAAAGAAAGACTTTAATTCTTCCTTACTTAAAAGGAGTAATTTTTCTCATCTTAGAGTTGGCAGTGAGAAAAAGATTTTTCTTACCTTTCCGTCCAGGATAAACTTGAACCTCAAACTATAAAATGGTAGAAAGATGTCTTTGCCCCTTGTTCCGTAATTTGTACCCCTTTGGTCACACTCCACTGGTTGTGAGCATAGGCTAAATTTCAGTGTAAAATAAAAGCTGCATGCCTGGATTTGTTTTTAACTATTCAACTTGGTAAAGGTATATTAAAGGACAAATATGCTAGTTCAATAAACCTTGCTAAATTTATACCCACTATTTTCTGTTTCTCCTCTCTTCACTTTTATTTGTAGATTCAGAGAGAAGCAAATGGAAATGAAAAAAGGATTTTTAAAACTAAAATTTATTTTTGAAGCCAGATGTATTTACATAAAATTTACATATGGTAAAATTCACCTTTTTTTTTTACATGTGCAAATTTATGAGTTTGGACAGACATAAAGAGTTGTGTAGCCACCACCACAGTCAAGCTATAGAATATCAGAATGAGATATTTGTATTTTAAAAATTACTAGAGAAGTGGTAAACCGAGGAGTGATTGAAATGGTAAGGTAGAGTAAGTTAACTAGAGTGAGCAAGGTCTTGAGAAAGTAAGTCTGAGCTAGAGTGAGGATGGAAGAAATAGGTAAGAGAGAACAGAAAAATAAATGGTGAAAAGTTAAAGGAAGTGGGTTGCAAGAATGGCATGCAAGTGGATTTGGATTCCGTGAAGGAGACCATATATATCACAAACCACTCTTCTTGTTTTTTAAAGTCTTGTCTATTTATTTTTCTCTCTTAATGAGTCCTACATTGTGGGATAGTGCTTTAAGCTACCTAAGCTTAATGTTGATTGTTTAATCCAATTAATGGATGGAGCATAATTTTCAAACTTTAGTATGATTCATAATTATCTGTGGAGTATTTAAAAATTCGTCTGCTTATAGCCAACTTCCAAAGATCATGATTCAGTAATTCCTATTCCTTTAAAAAGGCTGGAAAAAAAAAAACACACTGCAATTAGAAGTTGGAAAATAGAGTACAATATTTTAGCACCAAGAATAAAGATACAAAATATGCCATGAAGTGATGAACAGTGAGACCTAGTCCTGCTAAGATGGTAAAGATGGACCACTACACAGAGAAGACCTCTCTATGGCCCAACTGTGATTCCTTGCCCCACACAGAGGAGGATGTGCAGGATAACTGGTTGCAGAATTGGGATAGCAGCCAATTAGTTATTGTGATCTTTGAGTTCTCTCTGCTCTCCTTTTTTCTTTTCTTTTCTTTTCTTTTTTTTTTTTTGTATTAGAATATCCTTCTCTCCATTCCCTTCTCTTTAAATATGTATCTCCATATATATATAAATATATATATATATATATACACTTATATATACTTATATATATATATATATCCACCAGAAAAAGGCTGGTAGTCATTTACATTCATCCTGAAACTCATTCTTTCTACTCATTAGATATCTTATTAGCATTTCCTAGTTATTTAACTCTAACTAATAACAAACAAAAAAATGTTTAAACTTTCATTAAAGCAAGGACCACAGAACAGCAGCTTGCCAAATGAATGTATGTTTTATTTGGTAAACAATATTTAAAAAAAAATAATTTGATTCTTATTTTAAAATGAAGATATTTTACACCAAAAATATGAAGCTTCTCGGTAACGTGTCTGTAATGTAAAATACTTTCAGGGTAATTACTACAGAACTACATATGTGCATGTTAGTTTAATTTTAATTCTCAGAGTGGTCAGCCAAAGCTAGTAATTCACAGGTAGGGTCACACATATGAGACAGCTGTTCTAAGCCTCCTTTTGGCTTTTTTTCAAAAGGATCTTTATTGGTAAAATTTTGGTCTTTTTACCAAGATTGAATGAATGTTAGAATTTGGTTTCAGTAGTGAAATTAAAGGTATTAAGTAGGATATGTGCTTTGGCTGCACATATATGTTTTTAAATTTTGCAAAGATGATTATGACTCATACCTGAACTTATATCCCGCATCCCTGTGGGATGGCACCCCAGGTTGGTTTTTAGTCTGTCCTCTGTGTAGCCATTGGTTTAGGAGCTTTTAGGATTGTATCATGCCAGCAGAGGGGCCCATCATACTACCTTAGGAATCTTGCAGTTTCTGCCTTGAGTAAACCTTTCACAAGGCTATGACTGGAGCACTTAAAAGGCCAGAGTTTAGACTTCTATAAAGAACATGTCATATTGACATTTTTTTAATTGTTTGCAACTCATTGACTGTCTAAAATTCTCTCTGTGACAGATTTTCATCATAAAGTTACTTTCCTTCTGTGTGAGAAGCTAACTTTCATCAGTTTGACTTCTTCAGCAGCCACTGCTTGTCTAGAAAAACCTGAGTTATACATGTCCAAACTGGATTGTCTGTTTGCAGCATTCCTCTTATAAAATAAGGTTTGGCAACACTGGACCCTCATTATTTGAAAAGAAACAATCAGAAAGAACTGAGAAGACTCATTTAATCTCTACTTCACACATTAAACACCACTTGTTCTTGTCTTGCCTGGTGCTTTTACTTACATTTCCTGTCTGGCCCCATGGGTATTGGGACCTATGATCCTAGCACTGAAGGAATTTCAGAGCTTGTCAAACAGGTGGGGAAGCAACCTTAAGCTTAGGCCACTTCACTTAGTGTTCAAAATTATTTATATGAATAGCTCTGAAGATAAACTTGTATTTATTCATTTTGGTTCTTAAAGAGAATAGGTTAGATAGGCATTTAGGACCTTTGAACTGTCTCCATTCTCATCCCTTTTCTTTCCCATCCTGTCACCTTAATATTTCCCATCCTCGGCCCCTAATATCACAAAGCTGGGAACCCCGAGAGTTTGCCATTTCTCTCCCCAGAGTGCGAATGGTAGCTCATGAAATCCATCCCACAGCCCAATGACCCATGATTTTAAACAGGCTAGTAACTAGGGTACCAGAACCCAGAATGAATATTTGCTTCCAAAACCCTCTAATGAGTCTGGAGGAGGGTGTATCAATGGGAAAGGTAGGGGCCCAGGGCAAAAACTATAGCTGGTGAGAAATAGGATCAGGAGTCTGTGGCCCAGGGTGTGTGTTTGTATGTGTATGTGTGGAGGGGAGAGGGAGGGAAAGAGTTATGGTGAAGATTAAAGAGTATGCAAATACATGGGTTTAGGGAAAATTTGAAGTTTAAATATTAAATGATCAAAATGAGAAGAGAAAAATAGGCATTACTTTATTACACAAAGTAAATCTTCAACTCTGCCTTTGGAATAAGCTGCCTCTTATGCATTCTTAAATCCCATTAAGACCATGTTTATATATACTATTAAATATAAGCACAAGTATATTCTATATTTGGTTGACACAGAAATTTCTCCCTTTATTGCCATTCTCAAAATTTGTTGCTTGTCTAATATAATCACACACAAACCTTCATGAGCAATTTTTTACTTAAAAATATTTGAGATCTGTGGTAGTAGGGATTTTGTATGGTTTGTTCACAGTATCCACGGTGCTCAACTAGTGGTTGGCATGTCATATGATAGACTTTTTTGAAACAAATGAATGACCATGTATATGTTTGTGTGCACATGTGCATGTGTATGTGTGTGTGTCAGAGAAATGTCTGAGCACTGGGTAGAGAAATAGTCTAATTTCTGTAATTACATTTTTGCTGCATTATTGAGAAAAATTATAGACTAAAAGACATTTCAGTTTCCATGTACATATTCTCTATATAAAGACTCAAATCCTTAATGATTGGCAAAATGATAATATAATATGTATATTCTTTTATTTACCAATATAAATTTTATATACTGAAATAAGAGTATCAACTCCTTACAGAGTACTTTTCACTCAGGTATTGCATGGTGGTAAACAGTTCTTCTGAGTTAGAAGGTAAAGCTCTTCATGTCCCCAAACAAAATAAAACAGTACATGGCCTAATCTTGAAATCATTTTCATCTTTTTATCGGGGAGGGTTTGAATGGGAGATAATAATTATATAGTAAGTACTTGAGATCTTTCAGAGAAAGATGTTAATTAGTACAAAATGCCATCAGTAACACTCTTGAAAATTAGTGTTGTACTGAATTCAAATTCTCATCACTTGATTAACATACATGACAAAAATGTAGCCCTGAAGAATCTAAAGTTATAAAACCTGGTATCTTTCATGTTTCTCATCTTTGTGTTGAGACCTCAAAATTTTGGAAGGGAAAAAAAACCCACATTAATTTTGACCACTCTTCCAGTGTGCGGCTAGCTAAGCATCTGTCAAAGTGTAAAAGAGAAAGAGATAAGAGAAAGGAAGAATGCAGGGGACTGGATATAAGGTTCCTAAAAGTAGAAAAGAACATTTTGTTTCTTGTTTGTTTTTCTTATGCCACCTACGTCTCTGTACTAATATAACAGTGCCCTTGTTCCACCCCTGCCCTGGCTCTGGGGAAACCCAGTTCACTCCGTGCCAGTAAGGTACAGGGAGGCTTCCCCTTCCCATCGTCCTGCTGCTCTCCTCAATGTCTAGGACCTCACCTTCCACCTAGGAGGATTATGAGTGTCCTGGGCCATTGAAAGGGCATGTTGTCCAGAATAATTCAAAAGAGACTGAGAGAGCCTTAGGGCAGATATGGTAGACACTGATGGGCAAACTGGAAAGTCCTTACTATAAAGCACCATAAATAAACCAGTATGGGTCTTTGCCCCTAGCAATAGAAAGTACACACAGAGGCACCTGGAGCTGTGGGTGCTGTTTTAGCTTTTGTTGGACTCTGACAAAGACAACTGATGGTGCAGGACTGGGTAGAAGCAAGGCGCGCTCTCGGCTGTGTGCTCCTTTTCAGTGAGCTCATTTTTTTCTTACCAACCTCTGTTATTCATCACCTCCTCTATTTTTCCTCCTTTCCTTTAACCTGTGAAATGTTATCTTTTCTAGAGGAGAGATGACCTGGGCTTTTTTTGTTTTTCCCAGCCTGTGCTATGGCATTAAATCTGTGCCCTGAGATTTTCAAGGGTTGGGATTTTGAACTCACAAAGACCCAGTCTTGGTGGTGATGTTCTGAATTAGCCTAAGTTCAGTGCCATCTGTATACAGGGTGGAGTAGTGATCACAATGAATTTACCAAGAAATTCTGCTTACTTGATTTGAAAAATATGGTGATAAAGGGTCATTTATTATCAATAAATTAATATTCAATTATGGTGATTATCATTGAAACCTAAAATTTCAGTTTATTAGCAACATAAAATATAATTCACTATATAAGTAATTTTGTAATAGTGTTTTGCACTTCACATTATGCTTGTTTACTTGGAAAACAATCACGTATCAACTTTAGATTTATTACTACTTTTATAAAAATTACTATTTATCTACTTTCTTCCTAATACTAAATATTGGCATATGTATAAAAAAAGGGGAGGATTATCTCTGGAGAAAGGAAACTATAAAACTATTTAATAAATAGAAAGATGAGATGCATCTTTGAATTGAGTAGATAACAGAGAATAGCTGATAAATGAAGAGAAGAAGGAAAGTAGACAAACGGGTAGATAGAAAAGCATTGTTAAAAGTCAGAGACTAAGTGATTCTAAGTTAGAAATAAAGAAACAGCTGCTTAACCACAGTACAAGGGAGACAGAAGACAATGAATGATCCACTGAGACACAGAAGGGGATTCTGTGCTTGACACATGTTAGAAACTCAGCACATTTATTAAATGAGAAGATAAAAGGCAGAGAAAAATAACTTCATGGAATAAAAGGACACATACTATGACCTTTATAACACATTTGAGGACTTAAATCCTGATGTGATTTTGCACATAAATGCCTTTCAGTGTTTGAATTACAGTCTGGTTCACATAAAGTAAAAGACTGTGCTTGTTTAACCATAGTTAAATTTTGGCAGTCTTTGCTGTTGGAAGGAGAAAAACATGTGTAAGTCATATAGAAGATAATTTAAAACTTTGTTAAAAATACATCCTGAAGTAGTGTCTGTAGTTATACATACTCAGGTAAATCATCATGTTAATGAATTTTTTCTGTTAATTGTGATTTTCATGAGACAAATATTAAATTTATTGCTGGTTTTCTTTGGGATATATTATTGGATAAGGCATTTTAGAAAACTAAAAACTCAACCTTGTTCAAAAAGTTATCATAGGGGCGCCTGGGTGGCTCAGTCATTAAGCGTCTGCCTTCAGCTCAGGTCATGATCCCAGGGTCCTGGGATCGAGTTCCACATTGGGCTCCCTGCCCAGCAGGAAGCCTGCTTCTCCCTCTCCCACTCCCCCTGCTTGTGTTCCCTCTCTCGCTGACTCTCTCTGTGTAAAATAAATAAATACAAAATCTTTAAAAAAAAAGTTTTCAGGGGTGCCTGGGTGGCTCAGTCGGTTAGGCGTCTGCCTTCGGCTTGGGTCGTGATCCCAGGGTCCTGGGATCGAGCCCCGCATCAGGCTCCCTGCTCAGCGGGGAGCCTGCTTCTCCCTCTCTGCTGCTCCCCCTGCTTGTGCTCTATTCCTCTCTCTCTCAGATAAATAATAAAATCTTAAAAAAAAATTTAAAAAAAAAGTTTTCATAAATGTCCAAACATTGAGAAGTGGTTATATAAATAATGTTACATCAACTTAATTGAATTTTAAAGGCTATATAATAATTATAAACATTTTTATAAAGAATGATGTTACAATTATGTATGGGAATGAATGCAAATAGACTTTGGAGGAAATATTAGAAAAATTAAAATATTTAACTTATTAAAATGGTAGGATTTAAGTTCTGTTTTAATTCTGACATCTTTCTTCCATTAAAAGTGAAAAATTTTCAAAGACCATTTACAAAATTTATTTTCTGTGCATGAATTTCCCAAAGTCAACATTTGCTATATATTCCTTTGAAAAATTCTGAAGTTATTACATGAAATTAAAGCTTCCAACTATGGAACTTAAACATTTTCATTAAATAAATGAATGACTATGCTATTGCTTAGTATAGGTGAGATCTACCATTCACCTTTAGGTGCATTTTCCAATGTCTATTTTCTCTAGTGAATTTGTGTCCTCCTACAAAATACCTGACAGGTATTTTCAAACCTTATTCTTTCTTGGGTCACATTTTGGTTAAGGCCATCACTCTGAAGGAAGAGATGGATGATATGTTCTTCAGAGGCGAAAAGGAACATTAATTTAAAACATTCCAACAATATTTCTTATGCAAATTATAAGGTTCTGTAATTTTTACTGCAATTCTTGGTAGCTAATTAATCTAAACTTTGGCATCAGTTAAGGGCAGTGAGCTGGAGGCATCTGCTTAAAAAAATCAATGTTCTTTTTCTTCTTCTCCTGAAACATCCAATAAAATAATGCTTACAATTATCTAGTCATAGAATTTTCATTACTTCGATGTAAAACAAAACATCTCTACACCATCAGCAAAAAACCCGTATTGTGATAATGATATTAACAGGTCAAATTCACCTACTTCTGTTAGGAACCTGGTTCACATAAAGTAAAAGACTGTGTTTGTTTAACCATAGTTAAATTTTATATTTAAAAATCATTATCTTCTCCAAAATTATTTTTGACTTGAGCAGTTGTCATTAACTCCACCTCTATTTATCAGTGCCACTACCTTTCCCTCTTGGCTTTCTCTATCCTTTAATAATCCTGAGATCTGTAGATCACTGGATTCAATGAAAACCTGACAGCATCCAACAGAGAACCCTCCTGAAGGAGAGGCAGAGAAGGTGCTCTTGGTATTGTCCTGCTTAATTTTATTTACCTTAATAAGTTTCATTAAATATGAAATATATATTTAGAGTTTTAAGAATAAGGATATCTGACCATGAATGCAAAACAAGTTAATGTGAGCCTGGTGAAAATGGAAAGCAGAAGACATGAAAAACTAAGAGGATGGTGAAGTTAAGATAAATTGAGGTGGGGCACAATTATTAAAAACCAAAGGGGTTTGGCAATGTCTGATGTCTTTGATATAGCAGGCATGATGTAAGTATTACTATTTAAGTAATAACCAACTCAGACCACTCAACTTTATCTGCACGTTATTAATCTGGTCTACTTTGTAGACTGAGGACCTGAGCCACTGTTCAGTTTGATGGCTGCCTTGGGTATCACATGAGCAAATACGGGTATGATAAGAGGGAAGAAGGTTGTCCGGTCTTAGTAAGTTCCTGAGGAATGTTGGTAATTCTACTTCATTGCCCATTTTTTACAGTCTGGGTTTTAACTCTAGTATTAAAATTTTAAAATATCATAAATGTTTGTAGAATTATCTCAGAGTTCATATTCATACTCTTTATATCTGATATGCAATTATTTGACTATGGATCCCAGATCCACAGAGTTTAGTTTTTGTTCAGCGATATTCTTTATTACATTCTGGGTTGTTTTTTCTCCTCCATGTTCTGATAGTAGTGTCCATCTTCAACAAAAATGAGTGATTTTTTCCATTTTTGTACTCTCGGGAAATTTTTTTAAAGATCTGGAAGAGTTACTTTTAATTATGCAGCATTTAGAATTTTATGTATCTCTTTTCCTTCTTTAATTACTCAATTTGTTTTTCATTGTCTGTATTCTACTGAGATAAAGATATGTGAAAGGGTGGAGATGAGAGCGTTTACTTGGAGGATGGAACTTCTTACTGAAAGATGAATAGAACTAGGGACTAGGTGGGGCGCCTGGGTGGCTCAGTCGTTAAGCGTCTGCCTTCAGCTCGGGTCATGATCCCAGGGTCCTGGGATCAAGCCCCACATAGGGCTCCCTGCTCGGCGGGAAGCCTGCTTCTCCCTCTCTCACTCCCCCTGCTTGTGTTCCCTCTCTCACTGTCTCTGTCAAATAAATAAACAAAATCTTTAAAAAAAAAATAACTAGGGACTAGGTATTATTTAATCTAGCAGATGTAAAAAAAATGATTTTTTTTTGAAAATACAATCTAATCTACAATCGTAAGTCAGCTATTTAATAAGAGTTAAAGGTTTTCTGTGCTCTTGCTTCAGAAATGTATAAACTAAGCACTTACATTTTTAATGTAAATTAACAAAGTCTTTAAAATACATCCTAATCTCTAAATATTCTCTCTCTGAAAACTCAGTGTTATGTGGCACATTTTTTAAAGCTCATCTTTTGGTCCTGAAAAAATAATGTGCATTTTATAAGAGATACTGAGATCTCTATCTATATAGATAGAGATAGTGCATGTGTGTGTGTGTATATATATATATATACATGTATATATGTATTACATTTAGAGCATATATATGTACGTATACATATATGTACACATATATAGGTGTATAATATATGTGTAAACATGCTGATCAACCTTTTTAGAACTTTGTCAGACATGGGTTTTAGTACTTACCTATAGAAATTAAAAATATCTGTGTCTAAACTAAACCTCTAGAAATCTTATTTAATGGCTCTGGACTGGGGCCCAGAAATGTCTATTTTTAAGATGCTCTGTGGGTAACTACACAGATGGAGTTGAGTAATGCCGATATCCATAATGACATTAGTCCAAACATTTGGGAATCATTTTATTATTACTTTGTTCTGTTTGTTAAGTCAATTATTGTATGTATATATATGTGTATATAGATTTTTATAACATACATATAATGTTAAATAACATAGGACCTTAGGTGTATGCATTTCACATAGTATTTTCTGAGCATGGTGGGGGACAATCATAATTGTAGATCGGAGGACTATTATATTAGTTTCCTGAGGCTGCTGCACCAAATTACCACACACTTGGTGCCTAACATAGCAGGAGTTGATTCTTTCATATTTCTGAAGACCAGAAGTCCGAAATCAAGGTTTCGTCAGAGCCCATGCTCCATCTGAAGACTCTACTAAGGAATCTTTCTTTGCTTCTACCAACTTCTGGCAGATCCTGACATTCCTTCCTTGTCTTGAGCTTATGTAACTCCAGTCTCTACTTCTCTCTTCAAATGACCTTCTCCCTCTTGTGTCTCAGTACTTCAAATCCCCTTTACCTTTCTCTTGTAGGGATACTAGTCATTGGATTTAGGGGTCCCTAAATTTAGCACCATTTTATCTTGGGATCTTTAATTATACCTGCAAAGATCTCATTTCCAAATGAGGTCACATTTATAGATATTGGCATTAGGACTTAGACCTATCTTTGGGGGGGGGCATAATTCAACCCACTACCAACATATGGTGTATATGGTGGGTTTTGTTCTAAGACATTGACTTTCATCAATCATTTGAGCAATCCATCACTTTTTCAGTCACTAAAGAATACTAGTGACAATTTCTTTATAAAGTATCCGATTTATAAGCCCTTTGTTTATATCTCATCTAGTTCCTACCAAAAAACCTGGAAGAGTAATGTGTTTTTTAAACCTGCTTCTGCACAAAACCATGCAGAATGTGGCATGTGAAATTTGGTATAAATGACCAGTATGTGTTTGCAGGATACTGGTACAAGCAAACCATGGATTTCCTCTTGATGCTAAACTATCACATATCATTTTACAGCTGCAGAAAACTGGAAAGGCCAGACTTTTTTTTTTTTTTTTTTTGGAAAGGCCAGACTTTTATGAAATAAGTAAACAATGATCCTGTAAGAAAGATGTAAGAGAACTGATGTGTGAAATCATTATCTTACAAACCATTAGTAGAGATGCCCTTCATCTCTTCCCTTCCTACATCACACATTTTAGAGATGATACCATATTCTGGCCATAGACAATTGTATCAGGGGAGATTAACTGAGAATTTCTGGTTGTAATCAAATTATCTCTCCAAGAAATATGAGAGTAACCTCCAGGCATGATTCAGTCACATGGTGTTAGATACTGGGATTGATGGCTTTTAGTGGGATCAGGCCAGATTAGAAGACCTGGCAATACAAAGTCACTTGAAAAGTATAGGGGTGGGGAAGCGAAATTGGAACACTTTATTGAGGAAGTTGGATTCACAAAGGTGATTGAAACTCATACACCTGGGATGCCTGGGTGGCTCAGTCAGTGAAGCGTCTGCCTTCAGCTCAGGTCATGATCTCAGGGTCCTGGTATAGAGACCCGCACTGGGCTCTCTGCTTCTCCCTCTGTGCTCTGCCTCTCTCTCTCTCTCAAATAAGTAAATAAATAAAATCTTAAAAAAAAAAAGAAAAAAGAAAACCTCACACACACAAACCTGTGCACAGGAGCAGGCTTGAGATTCCATGTGAGGTGAGAGTAGCTGCTTGACAGCCTTTCTCTCATTGTGAAATTTCGGATGATCTCTGAAAATGAGGGCCACTGAGATTTCCCCAGATCCCTACTCCAAATCTGGGTTGAGTTGGTTTTTGTCCAGCAATCAAACTATTCCCAAGATCAAGTTTGACACCCAAATTAAAAATCTTAGAAGTTAAAAATAAATGAGAAAAAAATGCACTTAAAATTGGAAAAAAATAATATAAGTAAAAATGAGCTTAATACCTTGACATGACTGTTGTTACTTGAAGTCAGCAGGGGAATATCATTGACAATAGTAGAGTTCTGCCTGGCTCCATTAAGAGATACAAGTTTCATAGAAAGTATACAATTGAAGCAATTGGATGCTCACATTTAGTAAAGTGACTGAAAATAGCTTGTCCACCAGGGAGCTGAATGCTTCCTCTGAACATATTTCTATTATATGGTTGTTTTTCAAAACCTTTTCACAATTAGCAAAAATGTAAATTTCTATTGTGTTTATGACAAATAATCACAACTCCTTATTTCATTCAATAATAGTAATATAGTGAACATATAATAGTATCATTTACTGAAATGCACTATGATATTAATATTCAAAAGAATTTTCTAAAAGGTACTGTTTCTGCCTACATTTATGAAATGAGATACTGAGATCGAGATTTAAAATACTAAACTATGGATGGAATGCTAAAACACAGTAGAGCCAGGAAATAGATCTAAGACTGTGTGATTGCACATCCTATCCTATACCGCTTCACCAATATCACTGAGCTTTCATAACAGTTCACATCAATATCTTTATATGGTTTTATTGAAATTATGTAGGAATAAAAATGAAGAAAGCATTCAAATAGCTTCATGAGACAACTACTCATAGTAAATCTGGGAAGCACGGAGCTGGAAGAGATTTTAGAAAATACCAGCTCCTACTCCATACCTCTTTTACGGACTGATTAAATGAATAGATGGTATGAATTAGGCTAACATCTTGTTTTTTATTAATATATAGTATTTCTTTAGAAATTTTAGTCACAGGGCACCTGGGTGGCTCAGTTGGCTAAGCGTCTGCCTTCTGCTCAGGTCATGATCTCAGGGTCCTGGTCGAGCCCCATGTCCATTGAGTCAGACTCTCTGCTCAGTAAGAAGTTTGTTTCTCCCTCTCCGTCTGCTGCTCCCCTGCTCGTGCTCTCTTTCTCTTACTCTCTCTCAAGTAAATAAAATTAAAAAGAGAATTGAAATAGTCATTATTAGTTAAAATTGGATGCTATCATAGAGACTAAAAGCTTCTCTCACAAAGATGTAGGAACTTCTAGAAGGGAAGAGAAGTGGAGCTCAGTGAGTTCTTGTCCCAAATTTACCTTATATGACCTTGAGCACATCTAGTAATCTTTGTTGGTTTCAGTTCTTTGGTGTAGAACAAAGATAATTAATGGTACTACTCTTGCCTATGTTTGTGAAGATTAATGAATTAATCATGTCCCAAACACATTCTATAATTCTGTAATGACAAGTACATGAAAAATGTTGAATACATTATTGAGACCAAGGAAGACTGTGTTTCTCATATTCATGATCTAATGGATTGCCATAGGGGTTAGGATTAAGTCCTTCTTTTTTAATATTACTGATTGGAGTAAACGTCTCATAATGACAAGTATGTGAAGTAGCTGGAAGGGAGTATGCCACTCAAAGTAATAATCATCTCCACAAAGTGCCCACGTTCTAGCTCTGCTGCTAACTAGCAACCTAACACCAGGCAAATGCCTTTATTTTTATGAGCTTTGGATCCCATAGCTATAAAATGAGACCAGTAGTATCTATGTGAGGTGGCATTTATGCCAATATATTTATCATAAATTTGTTATCTAAGATATCATAGGTGTTGTTTTGGGTGCCAGAGACAGAAAAAAGTTTTACCCTAAAAAAGTTTACCTTCTTAAAGAAAGATAGACCAAAAATAAGAGAATCGACAACATGGTTTCAGATAATAACAAAGATTACAGGTGAGATAAAACAAGCTAAGGAGATGGGAGAATGATGTAGGATAGGAAGTATAATTTACCAATGGTCAGGGTAGCCTGAATGGTGCAAAGAAACAGACCATATGAGGACCTATAGGTAAATGTTCTAGACAGAAGGAACAGAAGGAGAAGGCCTCTGAGGCAGGCAGAGGCTTGGCATATTTATGGATAAAGAAATAGGCGTTAGTGTGATTGGCACAGAGTGTACCAGAAGGAGATGGTTGAAGATGAGTGGGAGTGGGGTAGCTAAGATCTGTTATATTGGGCCTTGTGGCTCTGGTAAAGAATTAATATTTTATTTGAAACATTGTGAGAATTCACTGGAAGGTTTTAACACAGGAATGAAGTTTTGTAAAGATCTCTCTGGCTGCTGGTTTGAGTATAGATGCACAAGAACAAGAATGGAAATAAGGAGACTACTGTATGATTCAAGTAAGATAGGATAGTGAATTGGAGTTAGTGAAGATAACAGCTGTAAGACTTGGGGTGCATTTTGAAGTTTCAATAGACAGTTAATTCTGATGTGTTATAGGAGGAAGTGAGAAAAAGCAGAGTGCAAGATGATGCTTAGATTTTGGTCTTAAGCATAGAAGGTAGCGTTAACTTCAAATAAATGCATGCAAAAGCTTACCAATATGATAAAAAATGGAAATCCATACCAAATTCTCAGTGAAAAGTAAGCAAGAAAAACGAAGATCACGTTGGTAATAATGCAAATACTGGATGTTTTGAGGGATCATATTAAGCAACTAGGAATTCTTCGAAACACATATGCACACCACAGCAAGCAATCATTTATAATAATGGATTAAGGAATGAAGATGCTAATTAAACAACATGGAAAACTCTTTAGCCATACAAAACTTTCTCATGATTTGGATCTTGAATTGTTAGAGTGAAATTGGAACTTCAAAATGAATAAAAGAACATGTTAGTAAAGACCAAGTAGAGAGAAATTTGGATAAAAAAGAAAGCAACTCCCAAAATGATAATCTGGTTTACAAAATATGGTTTGTTCTATTTCTGATAGAAGTCATTTAGAAATCTGCTTACCAGAATACCTTCAAGTATCTGTCATTTTGGAGGTCTGATCCAAAGGGCCATGGGTGATAATTTATAGAGTAAGAAAATGAAAGGTCAACATATCACATGTAAACAACAGGATTTGATTTGATCACAGGTATACAAGAGAATTGACATAGTGAGCTAACATGTATTTGCATTGTAATTGGAAAACAATTTTCCACACTAAAAAAAAGTAGGCAGGAGAGAGAAAGAAAAGAGGAGGAAAGGAGAAGTAAATTAAGAAAAAGACAAAGAAAAGGAAACACTGCTGACTTTGATTTATAAACCAAGGAAAAAAAAGATTTTTAATAGATAAGAATTCTGGTCTTGTACTTCACATAAATGCATCCAAAACATGCCCCTCTGCTGTTGGGAGAACATGGAATTACAGAAGATAGAGCTCAACTAGGAAAAGCTTAAGAGAAACAAACAAAAAAATGGTGCACAAAGTGAAAAGGGGAAATAGTCACTGAAAATCTTTTTCTGACTCAAAAATTTCCCAAATTTTGTACAGATGAGCCAGAACTATGAATCTAACAATTCAGCACATTCCAGGAAAATTAGAAAAATGTGAAAATTAGACACAGAGACCTTGAGGTAAGTGATGAATAGCAATCCTGCAACACATGGAGGCAGACAAAACAGGTAAAAGAGATTGCTACAGTATGGGGATAAATTTGCTTATAGTATGAACATCCAAGAGTCTTTACTCAGTACGATCATTGTACTTTCCTTGACAAATTATTTACTAGTAGCTTCATATGCCACAATGGTAAAAGAGTTATACAGGTAATTTACATTTTTGTGGAAATAATATCACTGTACTTTTAGTAAATGAGAACAATATTTGCAAATAACAATACAAATTAAATATAAGCAGTTAAAAACATTTTCCCCTGGAAACCTACAACTTAATTTATAAAAATGTTATTTTATGATACAAAAATCAGAGTTCTCCATATTATAACTGAAATGCAGAGGTTACATGGCGATAATGATAACAATTCTTGGTTCCAGTTTGGCTTTTAACTTGTTAGTTAAGAATATAGAATTAGTGAAAATTCTGGAGTGGGTGGCAGGGAGTAATGCTTTAGAATATCAGAAAAAATAAGCTTTTTAAATTAACTAAATGTACTTCTGGACACATAGCCATTTATTTTTGTTAAATAGTTTTTTCTCAGATTATTTCTAAGAGGCAAGATATCTGTGAGGCCTTTGTGTTTCGTCAAGGACCCATACACTCTGCTCAGGATCCATTCTGCCAATGATTCTGATAAACAGAAATGGAGGTTTAATATATGTAAAAGATATAAAAATATTTTGCTTCTATTGGCTGCACATACACTTTAATCTTTATTTAACTGATGGCATATTTCTGATTGTTCCCACTGAGGACATTCTATAACAATCAGGAAATATAAGCAAGAATAAAATTTAATATATTCTCTCTTGGAGGTGGTCATGGTTTGATCTAAGCTGGATGCTGGTGACCATTAGCATAAATAATTTATATGAAGTGTATGGGATTGACCAAAGAGGAGAATGTTTTCTGAGGATATTGTTTTAGGCCAATAAAAGGTGGGGGTGAAGGGACAGACTAGAAGTAGAACAAAGAGCATGGAGCTTTCAATCTGGACTCAGGGACTTGTTGTGACTGTGCTAGAGAGCAATGGAATTTCTCTTTTTCTCTAAAAGGCATTATGGCTCAGTTTGGTGAGCAATGGAAGGAATATAGCACTATCTTGTTGCCCCAAATCCTCATGCTTTGCACTGGGTAAACATGGGCAAAGTGTGCCCTGGAAAGGGTAGTGCTTTCTGGGAAATCCCTTCTGAGCAGGAAGACCATAAGGTAAAAGGGAAGATGAAACCTGTCAGGAAAAATAGCAACAGTGGGATAGAGTACTATCTAAGCATTAATACCATATAAAATAGTTTTTTAGCACCTACCATGTGCTAGACTATAGGGACAAAAGACAAAACAGTGAATGTGATATATTAAATTTCTGCTCTTAAAGAATTTATCTTTCTGGAAGGGTATGGGAGAAGCAATAAACACAAACATGTAAATACAATATATAAAATAGTATGATAGAGAAGTAGAGAAGTGTTCTGTGAGAACATAAGAGGGGCAGATAATCTAGATTTAGATCAAGGATGGCATATTGAAGTTCCATTATCAAATAGCTCAAGGTTGAGTAGGATTTTGCCTGGGAGAAGGGAGAGTATTCCAAATAAAGAGAATATCTTATACAAAAAAAAAAAAAAATACTGGTCAGAGGAATTGTGGAGAGTTTAAGAAATTAAAAGACTGGAAATGTATAGTGTAATGTGTTGCTGGTGGAGGAGTAAATGTAGTTAAAGATTAGAAAAGAGAAATAGTCAGGTTCTGGATCATGAAGTTGTACAACCACAAAAAAGAGATTGTCTTTATCTAAAGGGGAATTAGAAGACATTGAATGGTTTTAATGCAAAATGATGATTTGGTTAGATTTCTATTTTCCAAAGACAATTCTGAATGCAGTTTTGAGAATGTTTTGGGAAGAGGTTAGGAGCAAGAAACCAAGATGCAGGCTGCTTTAATAACACTGTAGGAGCAAAATAAGAATTAGTGAAAACTTATGTCACAGGAAGAGTCTCATTGAGTCTGGACAACCCAGCACCGCAGCCATGAGATGCTGGGAGCCACTGCTAACCACCATCAGTGCTGGAATGAATTCTAAACAATCTCCTGCTTTTTTGGGCAACTTACTCCAGATTCAGAGGCCCTTGGTTTCCACTCATTTCTGAAGCCTGTTTCTTCAGTCTTCCTATTGATAATAATGTTGGGGATAGGGATGGAGAAAAATGAATGGATCTGAGATATAGCAAGTAGAATGAGCATGAGTTGGTGATGGGATGTTAAGGATGAAGGAGAGAAGGAATTAAAGGAAAAGACTCAGGTTTGGTCTGGGCAGCTTCATGATTTTGGAACATTTCAGGGTACTAGATATAGAAGGATTGAGGAAATATGCGTCTGGTTTGGGACAGTATAGTCAGACTTAATCAGTTTTGTTTACTCACCATCTGAACACCAATTAGAGGAAAACCCTAAGATGGAAAGGAAATAGAGCAAACAGAAACATATTTTTTTCTCCCAGCTGTTTGTTACCTAGAGCCCAGGTGTATAAGTTGAACTCAGTCAATAAGATGCTTCACCCAGGCCTCTGAATGTGGAATATGAGAGCATTTGACAGTATCAAGTCCCAGAAGAAACACAATATATAAGAACTGGAACATGGCTCTTGATTTCAGGACAGGTTTTCCCAACCTCTACCCATTTTCGAACTGGATAATTCTTTGTGTTGAGGGTTGTCGTCCCTCACATTGCAGGATGTTTGGCAGCGTCCCTGGCCTCTACCTACTGGATGCCAGTAGCATCCCTTAGTTGTGACAACCAGAATGTCTCTAGGTGTTGCCAAATGTCCCGTGGAGATGATAAAATCATCTCTAGATAGTTGTAAGCTTAGCAGGGGTAGTTTTCGTGGAATGATTGAGAAGGAATCTGGATGACAGGGAGCCTACGAGGGAAATGAAAGAGAGGGCAGCCTGATAGTTACTGTAGAGTACCCTGCCAGACTGTTTTTGCTGAAAATTGGAGCTGAGCTATACAATGATACCTGGAAGGGAGAAACATGAGCATGCATCAATGCTCATGAGAAGCCAAGAGGAGGAAAAAGATGCAGGGCAGAGGATAATTAATATATCCAGGTCTCTGAAAAAATGGGAGATGCCACACACTCAAAAATGTTACTCAACTCAGATCTGAGAATTGGTAGTGCTTCAACTGTTTATCGCTGCTCTGTGATGCAGATGTACAGAAGTTGAGGGTAAACATTTAGAAACTCTCTAGCAATTTTACAGTCATTTTATGTTAGTTGAATCTAATAATAAAAATTTTTTCTTGGATTTTATACCTGTCATGTTTTATTTTATTTTTCTAGTTATTTTTTTGTTATTAAACTTCTGTTTAAAAATATAGGCCTATGATGGATTGACAATAAGAAAAATCTGATTCTTTAGATATCGTTTGAGAAACACTGACATTGACACAGGCAAAATGATCAAATACTTCATTCTAAGTCAAGAGCGGGAGGAAAGGACAGCACAAGAAAAAGAATTATTGCCTTTGTTTTCTCTTCAAAGTAGCCCAAAATGTTTATCTGCTGAAAGTGAGGTGGGAAGTGGCTGAGTCGATATGGTCTGGGGGAATGGAGTTTGGAAAAAATTCTGGGAGGTACAGGACAGCACCCTCCCTGACCAGAGGGACATGAAGAAGACTCCTGGTTATGGAGGGCTCAGATCCATGCATTTATAGTGCTGCCAATCAAGACACCCACAGAGACCTCCAGAAATGGTTAGGAGAAATGTTGTAGGCGGTTATGCCATGTGTGAGCAAGTGGGGATGATAAACCAGTAAAATTGGTGAATAAATACTAATGTAACATAGGTTAATAACCAGCTGGTAAGGAAGGAGAAAATCATTTGTAGATCATTTTAATATGTGTATTTAAATAGATTACATACCAGGTTGTATGTAGGTGCTCAGATACTTTATCAAGCCTTGTGAAACAGGCATTTTAGACACATTTATAATGTATAACCTGAGGTTCAAGAGATTAAGTATCCTTATAATTATGCAATAAACTAGAAATAAAACCTTGGCCAGATTCCAGACTTCTGATTCCCTATCTTGGACTTGTTTTTAACTGTATAAAAGCACTTTTAAAAGAACCATAAAATTCTCATATACTGTGACAAACTCACAGGTTCTTTACAATGAGAGAGAATTCTGAAATGTCTGTGAGTTTTCTCCAAATTATTTTTTCAGATTGCTCATTTTACTTTGTGTTTTAAATACAAAAGACACCTGGAAATCAGTTTAAGGATATTATGTTCATTCATTGTCTCCTAAGAATATCATTTTACAATAGATTTGACTGCCATTCTCCTGGTGGACTGTCAGGAGCATATAGTAATGATAATATGTTACATTTATATATTCCTTCACAGTTTCTTAAGTAGTTTTACATACATTATCTTATATGAGCCTCATCACAGCCTGGTGAATATATTTACTGATGCTTTATTTTATTCATGACTGTCATTAGTTATAACTTATTTCCCTTACTCATATGGTGGTTAACTATGGAAAGTTTTAATCTGACAAACAAATGATACATGGCAAAGATAAAGTGTTATTTATAATTCTGAATTGCTTGGTTCCCTTCTTTTATTTGGTTAGATCATAGAAAGTATGCTGTATGCCTCTGTAGGAATTAGCATTATTTAAATATATATCCTTCATATCCAGTCAGAGCTCTACAGATCATTCACAGGGTAGTGACTGTATATTTAAAAATTGATAGGGGTGCCTGGGTGGCTCAGTCAGTCAAGCATCTTCCTTTGGCTCAGGTCATGATCCTGGAGTCCTGGGATCCAGCCTTGCATGGGACTCCCTGCTCAGCGGGGAGTCTGCTTCTCCCTTTTCCTCTGCCCCCGCCCCCTGAATGCAGATGCTTCTCCCTCTTTTTTATAGCTCCCTCTGCCCACTCCACTCTTGCTCTCTCCTACCTCTGTCTCTGTCAAATAAGTAAATCAAATCTTAAAAAAAAAAATTGAAAGACATTTTCAAGATATTATTTGTAAATTTGGAACACTGATCAAGTAAGGTCATTAAAAATCTAAGAAAATATTTTGGAATTTTGTTCTCATTATGGGGGAAACCCATAGTTAGCCAAATTTTTAAAAATTATGGCGTTGCTATTAATTAAAAGATTGTTTAATCAAGACTAAGGACTGTATAGAAAGATCTCTAATTTACATTAAAAAGGAATACAGTAATACATTATATCTCTAAAGTTTTAAATGTAATTTATTCATTCTTTAAAATACAGAAAAGTCTATGGTATCTTGAATATTAATTAACAAAATACAACAATTGAAAATAAATCTGGTTGAATTTTCAGGCTATTTAAACATTCATTTTTACAGAGATTAAGTTTTTAGTTTTCCCCCCCTTTTTAAGTGCAGGTTCCTACTAACAATAAATAGAATTTTTTTTTATTTTTCTTTTTTTGTCTCATATTTCAGGTGAAAATATGTTTGAGTAGAATGGGCTCAAAAATCAATCTCAGTGTTCTCTTATTTATCATAAGATAGTCTCATAGTCTTTGTATTAAATTTGAAATATGAAAACATGGCTAACAAGTGAAATGAGATGTTGATTTATTATCAAAATAATCTCTTCCAAATTTGTGACCCTGAATATTGTTGACTGTACTCTTAAGCTGTATTAGGAAGTTACTATTCTCCCTGAAGCACAGTATTAGTGAACACTGTTTGAAAGAAAATATTACCTATCCATTCTAAATTAATTAATCCTTAATTATTAAGTTATTTAGACTTCTATTAAAGCCTTATTTCTAAAATATTATAAAATTAACTCTAGTGAACTGGAGATAGATCATTAAAAAATAAACAGAATTCAACACCCTTGGAAAACAGTTGTTACTTATAAACATTACGTTTCATTGGGTTAATAGACAGAATATATGTTATTTTGCCATTTTGAATTTATTAGCAAGTGTGGGAGAAGTTAGCTAAATTTTAGTTATTAATAAAACTGAGAAGTTTTGATAATCTCATAGAATCCTACTAAGTGGTCTGAACTGTAGTAAAATAAATTTTAATGGAAAACTGTAGTTATACAGTTTAATATCTGACCCTCAACATTTGATAGACTAGAGATCATAGGTGTTGTGAGGCATGGATAATGCCCCAAATGTAAATCCCAATAACAGATTATGTCAAAATATCTCAATATACTCTAAATTCTTTCTTTCTACCCACATTTATATTTATGATAGAAAACAATAACACATTTGGATAAAAATTCCATATTTGATTTCATTTGTATTCAGTATTTAGAATGAAACGTTCCCTCTGCATACTTTTAAGTTCACATTAGTAATATCTTTTATTTTAAAATTTTAAAATAAATTTTAAAGAGCTTGTGCAAAGAGATAAGCTTGTGGAAGTGTATAATTACTTCAAAATTTTTAACTTTCCTTTGAAAATAAGTCTCTCTTGAACTCATTTAGAAATTTTAAACAACCTATCCTCTTTGACCAAATGGGCCAAACTTGATATCTATAAATAGACATTAGTGTCCACACATCAACTGCATAAAGAGTGGGGTAAAGTGGGCTCTGTGAGAGAAGAAACATTTTTAAAGTGATAAGAAGATAAAAATTTTTGCTTTGTGGATCATGTGTATAAAATATAGCATTGTGACTATTTGGAAAACAGACAAATGAGAAAATTAGATACTCCTTATTGTCTTAGCCTTCTAATTTATTTAAGATTTTTTCACAAAGGAAAAGCCCTCTTTTTTTAAATTATGAGTTCTTCTTTAAGCATCTGGTTAATGTCAGAATTTAAACAATGCATTGATTATTTGGGGGACAAAATCGACTGTTGCTGTTGTGTTACTTATTGCGCTAGCAATAAAAGAGCAGATGTTTGACTCATATATGAATTATTTTAATAGTTTTCATTAGGTCTTTGTCTGCAGTTTGTCAGTGTGGTTCTACAGATATATTCAACCATCTGTTCTTTGGGCCTGTACTTCATGTGACTTACAGGGTTGTATTAATTCTATTGGATTAGTCATTAATTTAATCAGAAGTTTGTTTGCCCTGGAAGTGTTCCAAAAAAGAGAAACTTCATCAATAAAAATCATTTACTCTCTTGCTAAATAATATTACTATTGTGTATATAATTTTTCCTATTGAAGTAACAATTATAGATCATGAAAAAGCATATTGCAGAACTATTTTTGGTTTCTAGACTTTAAAATTTATTTTCTTCAGAGCTTCTATGAGCAATACTCAGAAACATCCATAGCCAGTATTTTAAAGAATTTCCTTTTTCTGGCAAAAGGAGTAATATAACTTTGTATTTTTGTTATCATGTTTACATCCATTTCTGAAATGACATATTATGATACCTTTATGGAATACTATGGATTTCTGAATGGAAAAATTTAAATAGAGTTTTTTTTTAATTTAAAAACTATAAATATAAATATATATTTAAATATATTTAAATTTAAATATAATTATAAATTATAATAAAGGCAGTTCTGTCATGATTTCAGTTCTACAGACTGCAAATGAAGCACCATTGGAAACAGCATCAGCTCTCTCAGTAACTAGGCTACTGCCTGGAACTAGGTAAAATTAATCCTATCTTTCAGAAATTTCTTTCCAACACTGAGAATAATCTTAGGTCAGGCCTTTTCCTTGTGTTGGAGAAGGTAATCAAAAGAACATAAAGATCAGTTGACCCTTGAGCTAGACCTGGGCAATCAAATGTTCCTCACTCCTACCCTTGTCCTTGGAATGTCCTTTTGCCCACTGTTCCCATAGTGGGAGCTATTCCAAGGACGTAGCCTTGAGAGAGTAAAGGTATTATTGAGACAATCTGAGTTAAGGCCTCTATAAAAACGTCTAAGACTTGGCGGGCAGGTACAGAGATTTTATTTCGTGGCCACCCAAGACAAGCCTTATAAGTAATTTCCCTTGATTATTAAAGCTGCCACCTATCAATCCTAGAGTGGTCTACTTCTTCCTTCAGTCTCTCCCTGTCCTGAGTGTTTGGGGCTAGTTTGCAAATCGATGGTAGTCCAAATATCTCTGTGCTTTCCAGTTTTCTGAGGTCACTCTTTGCTTTAGTGTTCTAAGGTGATGTCTTGAATTCCCTAGCTGCATACTATGGGAAGTTTCATCTAATATTTTGGTGAGTTTCCAAGAGGCTCACCTCATCCTTGTTAGTCCAACTTAACCTGCTTCTTAAAAGTTATTCTCTCTGCTCCCTAAGGTAATTTTTCTGAGTGTTTCTACAAACCATCCTGAACACTTTTTAGATCTCTTTATTTCCCCCCAAGTTTCACTCACAGGAAACTATTTTTAATGGGCTTTTACTGAAGGCTGGTTTGGAAGTAACAGAAGGTATAATATAAAATGGAGTATTAAACCACATTGCCCTAAAATGCCATTAGGCATTCCAGGCTATAGGAAATTCCTGCTCTTAGGCCCTAACTCTTTAACTTCTATTTCTTTGAGCTTCTTTTTAGAAATCTCTCTTCCTAGCTGTCAAATCCTGTTTCTTTCTTAAGCAGAGTAGTCTACTTCTTCACCTCACCCATCCTAACCTCCAGATCTATTTTTACATTGCCCCAAATTGATGAGGGTGTTCTGCTAAACAAGTGACTATTTTGGGCCCTCACCTTTCAGTATTAAGAAATAAAAGTAGCTTGTTTATTTGTTTCTTTCATTTATCAAATTATTAAGCAATGATCCCTCTTTTCAACTCTAGAAATGAAAAAAAATTCTTTTCCTTCTGTCCAGAGCAAGTGCTTGTGTTTTTACTGTGTATTTCATTAAATGGGTTGCACATACTTTAGCATCAGATGGGCCGTGTAGTCTTAAGAAACTTATTTCTCTGAGCTTGTTTCCTTCCTTCCTACAAGTGAAGTATATTAACTCTCAAGATTGTTGAGAAACTAAAACTACTGAATGTAATGTAAAAACTCTTCTATGTAACATGTCTCTCTAGCTTTCCTTAGCCGAAATGTCATTTTACTAGTAAGAAATACTTTTTTTCCTTCCTAGGCATTATGTTCCTACTTGCCCAAATGAACAGGGTGTCCTCATTTACAGTACCACACATTACTGACAGCCCATTCCATAACCTGGGAAGTCACCAGTATCGGCTTTTGTTCTGGTTTCCTCAACTACTTGGAGCCAGTTTGTGATCTGTGTATGAAGAAACCCACTCAAAATCCAAGATTTTAAATTTTTCTGGAAGAATTAGATCTTTTAAATTTCTCCTGTCTACAAATAACTTCTATTTCCTTCCTCTTCTCGTTGTTACAGTTGAATTCCTATTTAAATCTCTTTGGCTTGGTGATTTTTAATTACTGTCAGATGTAAACTCTGGATCAATTAATCCCACTAGATGGACCCTTAAGATTCATGAGTACTATATTTAGGGCATTAGCCCTGCTCATAAGACAATCCTGGTAATAATATCTAGTGCTTCATTCCTAGTGCTGTCTCAGTTGCCCCCAATTTTAAGCCCGACTCAGGTCTAAGGATTGAATGGCTCATAATTATTTCCATTTGCTTCTGAGCAAGACCTGGTTAGCACCCTTTGTCTTACTTTATACTCACATGGTATAGTTTTGCCAGTAATTCTACACTAATTGTTTTCAGTTTCCCATATTTAATAATTAGGTATAATTTAAGGACTCATATAGACTTATTTTTTAAAAATAGAAGCAGATGATTAATACATGTTTCCTTGGGTTATTATTTTATCAAATGCTTAGGTAAGAAAAATGAATTTTTAAGAGGTATCCATTAAGACTTAGTCCCAAATCCAGAAACTTCTGAGTAAATCAGAAATTATGGGGTGAACAGGCAACTGCACCTAGGCCTTCCCACAAAGGAGAGTTGTCTTCTGGACTCTGTCTCTGTGCTGTTGGTTCATTAGGATGAACATATTGAGACCCCAGTGGTGTCAATCATGAGAGCCAGTTATGCATATTTCTTCCCAAGTTCAGTAATAATACATCCCTAGCTAGAAACTGACCATAGTGTTAGCTTGAAATTGGCAAAAGCTACAAATCAGATTTATTTTTAGTACCTAGGTAGCCAGTCATTCATTATTTATCAATATACCACTGACCCTAAGAGAGAGACATGTGAGATTTCTAAGACTTGTTCCTTAGGCGTATTTCATCTCTGCTTTTTTTTTTTTTTTTAAAGATTTTATTTATTTATTTGAGACAGAGAGAATGAGAGACAGAGAGCAGGAGAGGGAGGAGGGTCAGAGGGAGAAGCAGACTCCCTGCTGAGCAGAGAGCCCGATGTGGGACTCGATCCTGGGACTCCAGGACCATGACCTGAGCCGAAGGCAGTCGCTTAACCAACTGAGCCACCCAGGCGCCCTCATCTCTGCTTTTAGGTTATGTCTGCAACAACTTTTCTGGTCCCTGCTGATGATGACTGAGAAACCCCAGGGACATATTTTAATGAGAAATTCTCAGACTTTTCTGATGCACATAGAACATTCTCAGAGAAGTAGTAAACCAAATGGCATGCCTCTGTGAGTCCCCAAATTCTTTTGTTATTAAAATGATCATGGTTTTAATTCAGATGGAAAGGAAGTTATCACATATATAGATAGGTGATGGAAATAGTAATGGTTGTTGAGTGTGTTGACATTCGCACAAACTGAAGAGAGAAAAAGATCTATGTAAAAGTTTACTCATTTTCCTTGCTTTGACTCTTGTAATGAGAAAAGTCTGTTGATTTGTGAGTGTAAACTTGATTCCCAGCAGCCCTTGAGCTCCTGTCTCTGGCTTTCAAATGGTAGTGATAGTTCACAGTTCTGAGCTTACCTGCAGTGAGAATGGCTGACTTTGATGCAGAGGTTTGTTACTAATTATGCTTGACTGAACCCACCAGGCACATGTGGACACCACAGGCTCACCAACAAGTTAGAGACCTTTCAAATAATTATTCTTGAAATATTGGTCCAACATCTTTTCACATGGAGAAAGTATGGAGAAAATGGGGCATTCAGGACAATTGCAACTTTGATGCTCCATGCATCTCCGGACCAAAGTCCTATTTTTAACCAGTTAAACGTTAGTTGGGAGGCCAGTTAGTGACTTTTACCTGCATGTGCTTCAAGGGCCCTCACACACTTGACCCTATGCATTTTATCAAGGTAATTATTCTCATCTTTTCCATACAGTCTTCCTAAAATGAGTTACAATTTCACTTTTTTCACCACTTTCATTTTCAGAGATATCTTATCATTCTGTAAATTTTTAGGGAAACAGATTTTGGAATGTTTTTCCCAGATTTTCATCTCAGCTCCATTATTTGCTAGCCTGGTGACCTTGGAAAATTATCTAGACTTCATTGTGCCTCGGTTTCCCTATGCACAAAGTGGGGGTCATAGATACAACATAGGCTTCAGGCAGATCTAATTAAATGGTTATTAAATGATTAAACTTGCTACAGTGCCTAGTATATAATAGGCTTATAATTCAAAATATGATAGTTATAAATTGTGGCTATTTCAACTGCCTAGCTGATCTGTTGTTACATCTGGCGCTGATTATTACCATATTCTCGTGCCTCAGCTCTGCATTTGCCTCATCTCTTCGATGAAATCTATGGTATCTCTAGTGAAAACTATATAAACTCAAAACAATTTTCCTGAAAAAAAATAATTTTCTTTGATCTCTTCTCGATGGTTTTATATTCATTTAGGAATAGTTTTCAAGAACCTTTGACATTCCCAGGCAATCTCCATCTTTATGAATCTTCCATTCTAGCCAGACTTGTGTATTCACTATCTTTGTAACTTTTCTCATAATCCTGCTCACTCACTATTTCTTCCTCCTAACAATTTATGCAAGCCTTACTATTCCTAAAAGTGGGACTCAAGCCTTACTTCCCTGAGACTTTTTCTTCAAGACAATTTTAGTTAATTGATTTATCTTGCTTCAAGATTTATAACCCTTTGTCTGCATCAACTATTTAGCACCTGCCTTAAATTCTCTTGCATTAGTAAAATCTTCTGTGAATTACTTCTTCCATTAGAGTGCAAATTCTTTGATGGCTAAATCTTATCTCTATTTTTTGAGTTTTCCTATTAATGTAATGTCCTGTACGTATCTTCTTGATGATCAGGAATGGTACATAATGTGTGTGTGTCTTTTAAAAGTTTTTAGAAGTATTTTAAAAGTTTTTAGTAGTAGTTTAAAAGTATTTTAAAAGTTTTAAGTTCAATTATCAAAGTTGGGTATATTATCCTTTATTAGATAGTGATTAACTCTGCTCCTTCAATCTGCTTTTCATACTTTTTCTTCAAGTTTCAGAAGATATAAAATAAATATATTTAATTTATCATTATAAATCTCAGTTCCTATGATCATTTCCTTGTCCAAATTTGTGGACCTATAAGTTATATATTGTTTTTAAGCCCAGCAAAGTTGTGATTTTCATTTCTATGGCAGTGTTACTTATAAATGCAATATTGCTTTTTTGGTGAAATACCTATAATTTTTTAAAACTATTTTTAAAAGTATGATATCCTAATTATAAATAAATGTTTTGTCCCACTGAAATCATAAATAACCCTAGTTGATTTGGTGAGTACATGCTGGTAAATTATTATCATATATACTAAAGTGAAAGTATAGAAGATTAAATATTGGCTATGCTTGAATTTTTTTTTTTTTTAATTTTGAGAAGAACAGATTAATCCAAGGTAAGTTTTGTATCTAAGGAGTGCTATTCTTGGAGACTCTAAAAAGTTAAGACTGAAAGTTGATCAACAGGTTTTAAGCTCCAAAATACTATTAGCTTATTTATCTTTATGAAATTTCAGGGTTTACTCATCACTGGTTTTACATTTATCTCATGTATAATTAGATTGCAATCTCTTTGAAGATAGATATTCTCATTCACGACTCTTGATGTATTTCATAATACCCAACTGGAACTAAAAATGAAAATGTTGAATAAAATAACACACCCCAGGCTTGAATTTGCTCTCATTTTAGTGCAACATGCATTTATTAAATCTTCACTTTGCAGAGTACCAGGCTACATTGAAGTTGGGCATAGCTGTGTAATACACATGAAAAAAATCATTTTTTTCTTTCTTCTTGTAATAAATTTTGTCTTTCTTGAAAAATGCCTTTCAACTCTTTATGCCTAGAAGAAAGGGAATTTCTGTTTATATATATTTCTTTCAATAGTAGTCCAAAGACAACCAAGTAAATTTAACTTTATTTTGTGACATTTTCCTAGCTAACAGTGCATTTTTTGGAGACTATATTTAGTTCCTCCATATACATGGGAAATGGTGAGTGCAAATATTGTTAAAATTCCCCAATGCAAACTGAGGAAAATAAAATGTAATGTTCAAAGCAAGCATATTTAGTTTTTTTTTATTATGGCAAGGAACTTCTTTTGTTTTTGATGGAAGGAAGGGGGAAAATTATCACTAAATAAATTCTATTTTAAACATTTAACTTCTTAGTAGTTTCTATTTTTTGTATGTATACAGGTGAGGTACAGGAGTGAATATAATTAGAAACATTATCAAGTGTATTTTAGACACTCAAATGTTTAATTTCCTCCTCCTATTATTTGAGCAATATAAAATACTTTGTTCTCATAGTTCTGTCCCCCTTTGGAGGCTGATATGAAAGGAAGCAGGAGATTCCTTTCAAGGCTCTATTTACTAAAATGCTTTATCTTCTTATCATGCAGTCATTCACCACTTTACCATATTAGGTAAGGTTCTTCCTTGCATAAGAACAACATTCTCTAGAACCTACCTTTAAAGACTAAGTGCTGTTGAGCTTTCTTAGCAGGGGCACAGATTTCTTTTCTCTCTGCTATCTGTCAAGAACAAATTGGTTTAGAAGACATGTTAAGATACTAACAAATACTAGTTTAGCTACCTTGGAGTTAAAGTCAAAGTGATTTTAGTCCTATATCATTCATAAAGTTGGGGATTGAGTTCAGTTTCTAACTTGATAATACCGCTGTGAGTACTGGTGTTCAATCATGTCCATGCTACTTAGAAACCAATATATAGACCAGAATATTCTTAAGAGGATCTCATGTTTTAGATGTCATAGATTAATACTGGGACAGCAGATGTGGTACCAATAGAATTATAAATATGACCAGTGTCATATATGAAAGCAACAATACAACTAAATATTAATTAGCTAATGAGTACAACTAAATATCAATATTAATAGAACCCAATATTAATTTAAGAGGAGAAAGTCTAAAAATTGAATATCAGTTCCTCTACATATTAATTTTAGGAGGTTTCTTCAGGTGCCAGAACCAGTATTAACATACATAAAATACAACTCTCCTATAAATTTTAATGACATTTAAGAAATTCACCTATGGGGCACCTGGGTGGCTCAGTCTGTTAAGCCTCCAACTCTTGGTTTCAGCCCAGGTTATGATCTCAGGGTTATGAGATGGAGCCCTAAATCAGGTTCTGCACTCAGCAGGGAGTCTGCTTGAGATTGTCTTTCTTCCTCTCCCTCTGTACCTCCCCCATCACATACATGTGCACACATGCTCTCTCTCTGTCAAATTAATAAATCTTAAAAAAAAATCACCTATATAAACATGTTTAACTCCTAATTCATAATAATGTTTTAATAATAATGCTTTTTCAACTTCTTTGAATTTACAATTATTTTTTAAGGTTTGTTGAATAATATTGATATTTTGTCTTATTTACTTACTAAGGTCTTTATTAAGGGAGAGATATTGAAAATGCTCCCCATTTTATTGGAACTGTGCTTTATGAAGAAGAGACTTCTATTCATTTTCCATTCATTGTTCTGTTTTACATGAGTAAAAACAGAGATCTAAATTAAACAACTTTGCATATTAGACCAGTGAAATTTGCAAGTGGCAAGAGCTGGAGATTCTTTTCATAGGTATAGTAGCAGACTTTTTATATGTGAGTTCAACTAGAGACTTCTAGTATTTTTTATAGGCAAACTCCAAACAAGCTTTTCCTAAGATAACTGGACCAAAAGGTTTAAGGTTTAGTAAAATGTGTGTGTGTGTGTGTGTGTGTATACATATTCGAGGCAGCCATCATGTTTAAGTTTGTACTCTCTTGTAAGTACTATCTTGATATTTTGAACAGTGAAATAGGATGAAATACCTCTTCATAGTCAGTACTTTTTAGCAACATTAGTAAAAGTTAAAACTTACAGAAAATTTCTAGAAACATGGAACTTACATTTCTTTTTTTATCTTATACTTATTTTTTATATTAATCAATTGACTATTTTTATTTAAAAAATCCATATGTTCAGTATTTCAGAAGTCTCTTCTTCATAAAGCACAGTTCCAATAAAATGGGGAGCATTTTCAATCTCTCCCTTAATAAAGACTTTAGTAAATAAGACAAAATATCAATATTATTCAACAAACCTTAAAAAATAATTGTAAATTCAAAGAAGTTGAAAAAGCATTATTATTAAAATAAAATAAAATCAATCTCCCATGATCCATTTAAATATTGTTTCCATTTTTCTTCACAAAGAACACAAGCGCTGTGTAAATGAACTATGACTTTCAAAAATTAACACAAGTTCAGCAAGCCAACAACTTAGGGTAAATACAAGTTAAACCTGCACTTTCTAAAAGGGATACGTCAGTACTGAGCACTTGAAATGTGGCTAGTCTGAGTAGAGATAGGTGGTAAGTATAAGATAAACACAGGATTTCAAAACAGTCTGAAAAAAAAAGAATGTACAATATCATATTTATAACTTTAACATCCATTACATGTTGAGATAATCTATTAAATATGTTGGAATAAATATTGCTATTAACGTTAATTTCACTTGTTTTTAAATGTGTATACTAGAAAATTTAAAATTACATCTGTGGCCTGCATTGATATTTCTGTTAGTACTGAGGTAGTCCATCACCTGCTGGTATTTTACATGTATTTTGCTCACTGTGCATTTGTGAGTAGTGACATTATTCACTAACCAATGAACTTTCAAAGACCTTTCCACTTTCATGTTGACTGTGAAGGAGAAGTTGAGGCCATGAATTATTCATTTGTAGCACTGAGGAAGCATTTAGAGGATCCCAAGAGGAGTGTTGAGCCGAGGGCAGTTTAAGGTAGACAGGCGTCTGACATCTGTTTCAATGTAAGCATATATCACTATATTCCTCCTTTCTCTTAGCTGTGTCTTTATTCTCAGGGTTAGCCATTGCTTTCTCAGATTTATGGAAAGGGCTGCATTGACTAGAGTATACTAAAAATTCTCATCATTTTTATTTTGACTCCTTTTTTTCTGCTTTATTGAGATATAATTGACATATAGCATTGTGTAAGTTGAAGGTATATAATGTGACAATTTAATGTATGTATATATTGTGAAATGATTACCACAATAAGATTAGTGAACACACCTATCACCTCACATAGTTAGAAATTTTTGTGTCTATGGTGACAACTTCTAAGATCTTTCTTAGCAACTTTATAATTATAAAATAGCAGTATTGTCAATTACAGTCACCACGCTGTGCATTACATCCCCAGAATTTAGCCATCTTATAACTGGAGGCTTGCATCCTTTGACCACCTTCACCTATTTCCCCCCACCCCACTGTCCCAGAAATCACTATTCTAATCTCTGTTTCTCTGACTTTGTTTTTTTTTAATATTCCATATATAAGCAAGATCATATATATAGTAGTTGTCTTTCTCTCTCTGATTTATGTCCATAGTATAATGCCATCAGGTTTCATCCATATTGTCACAAATGGCAGAATTTCCTTATTTCTTACGGCTGAATAATACTCCATTATTTATATAAAAATGTTTTATTTACTCATTCATCTGTCAGTAGACACTTCAGTTGCTTCCATGTCATAGCTATTGAAAATAATGCTGCAGTGAACATGGAGTTACAGATATCTCTTCAAGATAGTGATTTCATTTCCTTCAGATGTACACTTAGAAGTGGAATTGTTGGATCATTTAATAGTTCTATTTTCAATTTTTTGAGGAAGCTCCATACAATTTTCCATATTGGCTGCACCAGTTTACATTCCTACTAACAGGGAACAAAGGTTCTCTTTTCTTCACATCCTTTCCAGCACTTGTTATCTCTTCTCTTTTTGATAATAGTCATTCTAATGAGTGTGAGGTAATGACTCACTGTGGTTTAGACTTTCATTGCCCTGATGATTATTGATGTTGAACACCTTTTCATGTACTTGATGGCCATTTGAATATCGTCCTTGGATAAATGTATTTTCAGGCCCTTTACCCATTATCTTACACCACTCACAAAAATTAATTCAAAATGGGTTAAAGACTAAAATGCAAGACCTAAAACCGTAAAACTTCTAGTGGGGGGAAATGAAGAAAAAGATCCTTGACATTGGCTTTGGCACTATATTGCCAAGATATATTTTGGGGTATATCAAAGGACAAGCAACAAAAGCAAAAATAAACAAGTGGAACTACATTAAACTAAAGAGCTTCTGCACAGTAAAAGAAACAATCAACAAAATAAAAAGGCAACCTATGGAATGGGAGAAAATATTTATGAACCACATATCAGGTAAGGGATTATTTTTATCATTCAAAATATATAAGGAACCCAAACAAGTCAGTAGCAAAAAACCCCGATTTTGATTTATTTTTGACACAATTTTCTCAATATTAACCTATTTTTATTTGTAATAATAATTTTTTGATGGTGTTGTCTTTCCTGTCAAGGTGATACCCTGCCCAGGGGAACTAAAATATTTTCCTTCCATCAAAGAAAAAAAAATCAAATGGCAAATGTGACTGGCATTTGTAGAAATGAAAATGACAGCAAAATTATGGGTAATTACCCAGGCTGCTTTGGCAGGGAGAAATTATTAAAATGCTAAAAAGATTAACAATAGATGTGTGGATAGTCTGGGTGCTCTCTATCAGGCAGAGCTACTGATGTGCTTTGGCTGAACTGTCAGGATTAACTTATTTGGCTATTTGACCCTTTGCTAGGAAGATGGATTAAAAAAGAATGCACACTATGCCCTTAATGCAAATATTCTGATGTTGCAGTTTTTCCAACTCAATATTGATTTACTAAAAGTAACCTGAAACTAAAATAAGAACTCAACTCAAAGAACATAGCAAGCAGGATGTTTTTTCATACAAACTAAACAACTGCTGGTTTTACTTTCTATATCATCTTTCAACAATCCATCTAAGAGCTATAGGGGTCCAATTGCATGAATACTAAAATGGCCATTCAGAATTTAATTCATAATTTTGATAAATAAGTTTTTATTAAGACCCACCTATATCAGTCACTAGGCTGGTCTCTGTGGGAAATATATAAGAATTGTTCTTCACCTTACATACCTCATACTCTGTGAGATTCCTCCCATCTCACTGGGAATGGCTCTGCATAGATCTAAATAATTGATGAATTTTTAATTGTATAAAGGTGCAACCATCCCTCATAAAGAGTAGGGGTATCTTGGAAAACTGAAATCCAGAGTATCCTCAGACTCCAAACAATTAACATTCTGTTTTAACCTTTTCCCTGTTTTCTCCTTAAATAATCTCTTTTTAAATAGTAAGGGTGAGCTGACTTTCATGTTACTTCATTAGAATATGAAGATGTGAAATAAGTTATATTTATTGTTTTGTCCTTGGCACCTAGCACAGACTCTAATGCATTATGTACTTCATTAGCAGAAGCCAACTCTGATTAGAGTGAGCAAGGTTTTGGGTGAGATGAGGACAACTGAAAAAAAAAAGAAAACATAATGTCCCAGTTGACTTGTGGATGATAACTTTTTTTTTATTCACTGTTTTGCATTTCTCACAGTATCTCCTATGATACTGTGCATATAACACATGCTAAATGACACAGGGACCTACTTAATAACTGATAAAATAATCAAGAGTGGACTGGATAATGATGATTGATGGCTCTAATATGTGGGTGAAGAAAAAATCACATTTGTTGTCTATTTTTCTTATTTCTTTAGGACTCTTACAGGGGCTTTGTTTAGGGATGCACATAGACACATATATAGGGTAGATATATTTAGAATATAAGGGATATGGAAAAGCTATTAATATATATGGAACATATGGTAAAGCTATCTTATTTTTTTCTGAATAAATCTATGTTATTGAATTACCTGAGTTATGCAAGCCTTTCTTTTCTCTAATAATTCTCCCAAATTGTACTGAAATTTGCCTTGAGGATAAACTAAAAATTTAATGTGTGTGTGTTTTACCTTGTCAGAAATGGCCCTTTTTTCTTTTCCAGCCTTATCTTTTGTTTTTATTCCTCACTTTCCATACTAAGCAACATGCAAATATCATATTCCCCTATTTCTGGCCTTTGTAGCCATTGTTTCTTGGCTAACTCCTTGTCATCTTCTGTCCAAGGTTTGTAATGAGTTCATTTGAGAAACCTTCCTTGATATCTTGGTATTCAGTAGGTGTCCATGTTATGTGCTCCCTTTGCAACCAGTACCTTCCCTTACCATAGCATTTACCATTTTGTCCATTTCCTTTGTCACCTATAATAGTGTTTTCTCTTTGATGGTAGGAACTATGTCTTTTGTTGTATACTCAGAGTTGGCCAATAGGCTTATTCCAATTCAGCATTGGTTGAGAGATAAATGCCAAAAAAAAAAAAAAAAAAGCCTACCACATTATAATGAGGGAAGAGGGATGCAGCCAAAATGATTAAAGTGCCTTGTGAACACAACAGAAATTGACCAGATTATTGACAATTTCTCCATTTATTCTATAGGTCTCTAGTGTAGCATCATATTCTTTCTATTTCTTGGCAGCAACTCCCACATGTTAATTTATTTAAATCCTAAACCATAATGTTTTATTACATAAAGTCACTTTGAATTGTAGCCCTTTCGCTTGTTTATGGAAGTACTATATATATTTTTTTCTTTTGGGAAAAGAATAATTTTCTCAGCCACAAAAAGAATATTATCTTCCATGGAGCATTAGGTTCATCACTCTTGTTTTAAAAAGTTTTCACTTATGGTTATAGCACCAGATGTTAAAATTGCTTCATTGTCTAACCATCTGGAACAAAAGCAGATTTTGTTGACCTCAGTTTTCTGGAGCTTTGTCTCTTTGGGGGGAAAATCTATTTTATGTCATAAATCATATTCAGAAGTCAATCCATTGAATAATTGAAAACTGAGCTATAGTTGCTTATGTTCTTATTACATTTAAAATATGAAATTACATGAATGATTATAAATTTGTTTGAATGTAAAATATTTATGCTATTACTTTTGCATGTTTATGGCATCTAGGATAGTGTAAATTTGAAGTGATGCAATAGGAAAATAAATAGTCTTTTAGAGAAATTTATCAAAACTAATCTGCCTGCTACTAGCCATTTTTGGAGAAGTGATACCATTCACGTGCTTTGCAAACTCAATTAAAACTACAAGCTAATGATGCTAGGTCTAGAGCTTTCTGTACTGGGTTGAGTTGTGTGTCTCCCCACCCCCTAAAAATTCATGTCCACCTGGAACCTCAGAATGTAACCTCATTTAGAAATAGGGTCTTTGCAGATGTAATCAAGTTAAGATGTGGTCATCCTGGATTAGGGTAGTCCCTAATCCAGTGACTGATGTTTTTATCAGAATAGGGGAATTTGAACACAAAGATACATGGGCAGATGGAGAAGAAGATGTGAAGATGGCAGCAGAGTTTGGAGTGATATAGCTCCAAGCCAAGGAACACCAAAGATTAAAAGGCAAAAACTAGGGAAAAGGCAATGAAAGATCTTCCCCTAGAGCCTTCAGAGAGAACATGACCCTGATGACATCTTGATTTCAGAGTTGTAGCCTCCAGAATTGTGAGAGAATAAATTTCTGATATTTTAAGCCAGGCAGTTTTATTTAAAACTACTTGACTTTGTATGGCAGCCATAGAAAACTAATGCACTACCCTGGAACAATAGATGAAAAGTAGAAGTGCCTTGTGAAGGTGCCTCAGGCAAACAGAAAACAAACTGGAGTGGAGGTAAGTTAGGGCTTCCTGAGAACGGTGTACTAGATTCTCACTGAGAAAGATGAAGGGAGAGTGCTCAAGCTCGGTGGCAAGCGAAATCAATTTAAGGAAAAGTAATTTCTGGTATTGTGTAGCAATCAGTTTCTTATCTCCACCACTGTAGCATAAGAAGGTCTAGATTTATAGAATTTGGGGGCAGGGATAAACAATAGGCATTGTGACAGGTTTTTAATTGTATGGAAGAGGATATTAGGCCTATACCTGTGAGACAGACCCAAAGAGTTGATTATGAGGGGGTAGCACCAATATTCTCCAGTATTCATTCCAGATAAAGTTTGCATAAGAAATTGAGATTAGGTTCAACATCACTAGCCATCAGGGAAATACAAATCAAAACCACAATGAGATACCACCTTATACAAGTTAGAATGGCAAAAATTAGCAAGACTGGAAACAAATGTTGGCAAGGATGTGGAGAAAGGGAAACCCTCTTACACTGTTGGTGGGAATGCAAGCTCGTACAACCACTCTGGAAAACAGTATGGAGGTTCCTCAAGATGTTAAAAATAGAGCTATGACCAGCAATTGCACTACTAGGTAGTTAACCCAAGATACAGATGTAGTGAAAAGAAGGGGCACCTGCACCCCAATGTTCATAACAACAATGTCCACAATAGCCAAACTATGGAAGGAGTTAAGATGTCCTTCAACAGAAGAATGGATAAAGAAGGTATGGTTCATATGTACAATGGAATATTACTCAGCCATCAGAAAGATGAATACCTACAATTTGCATCATTATGGATCGAACTGGAGGGGACTATGCTAAGTGAAATAAGTTAAGCAGAGAAAGACAATTATATGGTTTCACTCATATGTGGAACATAAGGAATAACATGGAGGATCATAGGGGAAGGGAGGGAAAACTGGGAAGAAATCAGAGAGGGAGACAAACCATGAGAGACTCTGGACTCTGGGAAACTGAGGGTTACAGAAGTGAGGGGGGTGGGGAGCTGGGGTAACTGGGTGATGGGTATTAAGGAAGGCACGTGTTGTGATGAGCACTGGGTGTTATACACAACTAATGAATTGTTGAACACTACATCAAAAACTAATGATGTACTATATGTTGGCTAACTGAACATAATAAAAATAAAATAAAATCTTTTGTTTATAAAGAAAAAAAAAGACATCGAGATCAGGACTTGGTATAATAAAAATTGTATGAATGCAATTTAGAATCAGTAGTTTGTAAGGTCACATTTTTGTTTATGAGGTTTTAGTTCTTTCATGTATTCAATTGTATTTAAAAAACAGAAAACAAAAAAACCAAACATTTCAACCTTGCCTCAGATGAAGCAAGAGAATTATTTTACTCATCTTGGAAAGGATCTTCTAACTTCCATTTCATCTAGTGATGAGATAAAAGAGTGAAGGTAGCTCTTTCAGTTCAAGAAACTGAAAAGGTGGCAGAATTGCAATAGACACCAAGGGGGTACAAGAGGGTCAGACTTGACATAAGCTTGAGTATTTATCAATTGAAACCTGAGATTTTCCCTCACAATTCCAAATAGCCATCTGACAGTTGCTCCTAATAGCAAAAAATAAGCCCACCTGGTGTTGGTTGGCAAGGGTCTCATTGCTCCCTGCTGTAGTCCAAGCAAGGATATAAGGGATGACAGTATACACATTCATTGTGACATATTTTATTTGCTTCATCTTGACAGCTCACTCTGATTATTTATAATCATTAGAGTTTTGCCATTGTTTCCTCTGGTTTTGAAATGTCCTGATTATTTTAGCCCTGACTGAATATCCCTTAATCTCAATCAAATCCTAAGAGCTACTTCAAGAAACTTACTCCAACATAGACTCCCATGGAAATCTCCCACTAAAGATGTGCTTAAACTTCCAATGGAAAAATGTGAGGCTGCCTTAATCATTCCTTATCAGTGCCAGGGCACACCCAGAAGGAGCCCTAAAAATGAGCTTTAGAGGAAAAACCTTCAAAGGAGAAAATATTAGGCTTCTGAATAAACTAATGAAAAATTGGCTCTTATTGGGATGTGTCTAATATTATATAAAGAACTATCATGGGTTTGGACTGGATATAAAACTGGCAATACATAGCCATAAAATCAATAGATGCTAGATTTGTCAGAGATCTTAGCATTTACATAATCTAATCTCATTTATAGTTGAAGAAACTTAAATTGAGAGAAGTTAAGGGACACATACACTTAATATTCTCTACTTTGTAAACAAAAATATTTCCTGGACCCATCTAACATGACACCTCGTTGAATTTATTTATATGTCACATATGTCACTAGACTGTAATCTCTGAAAAACCAGAGTCCTGAAGTTTGGATGTTTCTACTATTTGCTTTTTGGGAATGCCAACTACATACTCTTAAATTTGAGTATTTTTTTCTTAATATACCATGATCTTCTAACCTTAGTTAGAGAAAGAAGTTGTTCTTGGAAAAATCAACAGTGATCTCTCAGATGCCATAAGTTGCTCTGAAAAATTCAGGCTATTCAATGATTAAAAAAAAAAAAAAGATGTGTTTTGTACTATATGAGAAGGAGCTATTGGTATAGGGATTGGGTCAAAGAATCCAAGAAATGTATACTTGTTACTTTAAAAGTTTTCTTGCATTATTTAAATTTTGAGAGCTAAATTCTCTATATTGATGTCCTAGTTTAATAATGCAAATTGCGTTTTGTCAAATATTGATTTATTTTTCAAAATTTAGATCTCCAGAGATGGATTAATATTGTGTGAAAGCAACCAGGTCTAAATCCAAATTTTCTTCAATCAATGCTGGTGTTCTATATCTGTATATCCTCTTCTTCCTAGTTCTTTTCTGTTTGATACTTATACTGGGAAATTCTCATTGTTGGAATTTGACCAGATAGTATTTTTCTGACTGTTCCTTTTGACCTTTCCAATTTTATCTTATAGCCCAGTATCTGACTCATTGCCACATTGTAGCAGTATCTTGGAGAGGTAGTGACGTTCAGGAAGGAAGACATAATAATGCATTTGATACTTTCTTGCCAAGGATCTCAGAAGACATTGTAGGGATTCTACTTGATTCTTGTTCTGTAAAAAAAATCATGCAATATTGACTAAAATCCCCCCCCCCTTTTTTTGCTGGTTTTTTAATGGTTCCTGTAGAGTTTTTTCCTTGAAACTAGTGTTTGATGACTTGAGGTGAAATCTAGCTGCCTCTGTGGCTCAGTCCAAATTTACAGAGGAAGTCTTTTAGATCTGAAGGCAGAGACCACCTTAGCCATCCTTATGCAGTTGGATGATTCCTGATAAACTCGTCTCATGAAAAATGTGGTCTTGTATACCCAAAATTCATGAAGGAAAGAATTAATGGCAGACTTTAATTTACTCATCATTTATAGCTTTAGGGTCCGTTCTGTGGAATCACATATACTTGTTTTCCAAACTGCATTTTGGATCATAAAAGCATTAAAACGACTGTCTGAAAACATTCAATAAATTAATGAGGTGGAGGAGATGTGACATAAGACTGGGAGAGAGTTGATCCTATTGTGTGTGCCGGCCAAACCACTGATAGCTGTATAGGATTAACTTCTTTGGGGCACTTTCTTCCTTCTGAAACAGATAGTCCTAGAACAGATGATTTTCAGGTTATCTCCCAATGTTTAACATCAACAATTAATGATAAATTAAAATAGCTTATATGTGCAGGTCTTCTGGAGAAGAGAGCAGATGACATTCCAAAGAGAGCAGTCACTATAGTACCTACCCTGGTGAATGTGAAGGCTTTCATGCCTAACCATTGAATCTTAAAAAGATTAAGAGAGTGATCTTTTTTTTTTTTTTAATTTATTCATTTGAGACACAGAGATACAGAGAGAGAGAGTGCATGAACAGGGGGAGAGGCAGAGGGAGGGGGAAGAGAGTGATCTTTAATATAGCAACTTGGCATCCTGCTACTCAGTCTGGAATTTTGTACACTTTACCAAATTTCTTTTTGAAACAAAAGAACTCAAAGTTCTGGTTTCAAGGCACTAAAACTATTTTTTAATTCATTCTGATTGACAACTCTTTCCCTTTTGTTGGCCTGGAGAGTAGGATTTAATGTTCATTTAAATAATATTTGTGTGAATGCGGTATTTTCAGTTGAAGAAATATATTTACTGAAGGCTCTTGTTTCTGTCCTTCAAACAGAATATGATCAAATGCATATTTTTGTATGTGTTCATTAGCTTTTTTTGACTTTATTTTTTTATAATAAAATACCAAAAGGCACATTTCTTTGGAGAAAATAAAGGAAAAGCATGCAGCATGGATGACAGCTACTGTGTTGAACAACTCTCCCTCCACATACCCATTTGCTTCAGCTTCACTGAACCCAGGAGCTGAGACAATTACTGCTGAAAATGCAGTGCCCCTCACCCTTGACACTTTGCCAACAAATGCTTTACCTCCCCCACTTGCCAACAAATTCTTTATCTCCCCCACTTCAGCATTGCTTTTGTCAGAGTCTGGGGAATCTAATATCAACACTAGTACAGGCTTATTATCAATGGCTTTCAAGAAGGAAAAAAATAACTTACTCTTTTTTCATAGTAAAACTTGGGAATGAGCAGCAAACTCATTAACTGCTGTTAGACTGGGCTATAGTTTCTGGACTTCTCTTTAAGTTTGCAGAAGTGTATCTTTTGTTCTTTCTTATCCAAACTTCAGTTTATCATATTGCCAAGCAATTTTTGGAATAGGTGTTTTTATTTAAAAAGAATTACTTTATGGTTTTCTTTTGATTTCAGATAGTTTTACTCTATTTCTTGAAGATAAAAGAAATAAAAATTCTCTAGATTCCCCTAATTCTGTCATTTGTAGAACGTGAATTAAATACCTATCATATTTAATAATTTGGGTAACAATTTGGGACAATATCAATATTTTTAAAGGTAGAAGGTTTTGAAAAATTTTGAGTATGTATTTTGTGCTGATTTTTAAAAAATCAATGTATTGTTCCATTTATTTCTCTGAAAACCTTCTGAGAAAGGTTTAATGTCATTTCTCTTTATACATGAGGCTGAAAGGCTAAGAGAGGTTAAAAAAATCTGCTCATGGTCACATCACTTTTAATAAATGGAGGGACCAGGATTCAAATGTGAATATGGCTCCCAAATCCATGCTTTCAATAACTCTGTGCTACATTCTTCTAAGCTTATGGGCTAGTAGGAGAAGTGAACATACAGCTTCCAACAATGCCAGGAAGTACAATAATGATTTAAAGTCCACTTAATGAGTAGAGACTAACCATTTTAAAAGTCTGTTTCATAAAACATAATTCTAAGGAGATAATTCAAATGCTTGAATTAAATTTCATGATGGTTGAGGTTGATATGTGACCAATCCATCACCAAATGGAATCTGTTTCCAACTTTTTGTGATCATTGGAACAGTTTCATTCTTTTCATTGATTGATTTTCTAATTAGGATAGGTTTAAATTTAGGCATGTCAATACAATTACATGAACACCATAACTCCTTTTTCATTCTTATATTTTCATGGTAAAATTATTAAAGAAAATAAGACTAGTCTGATGTAGAAATTTTTACTTTGCCTATATTCTCTGGTATTTCATAACATGAGTATTATTTTTAGTTGTAATCAGAGTGTACCTGTAATTTAGTATACTGCTTTTTGCACATAACATCACATCATATATTCATAGCTTATAAAAATTTAAACTGAAATGACTGGATTGTGTTTCTAAGAGAGAATAATAAATGAGGTACTCTCATAGAACACATTTTTTGTGGTCTATGAAGAGAAAAATTTATGGTTTAAATTCTTTTGGTGGACTTTTTTTAAAATGTTTTTTTTTTTTAAATACAGAAAACTATAAAGAATTAAAAAAAAAAGCAGCCTGTAATCCTTTCTGTCAGATACTCTCTAATGATTTTAAAATTAAAGTATCAAACATTTCTGATTTTAAAATTCACTTAAGAAGGCTATAAAAGCATGAAAAAAATCCCCCTCACCTTCCAAGTCCTTGTGTGCAAGAGTAACCATGATTAATTTGTTGCTTTTTCTTCTAGATAAAAATAGGCACCATTACGTGTGCATGTGTCCTTTTATTTACCAAAAGGGAGCATGCAAATATTCTGTCCTATATAGAGACTATTACATTTAATAACACTTCTTAGGATTCTTTCCATATATCATGAATAGTTCTATTACATTTTGAAAGCTTCATTCTGCATAATATTCCATTGTAAGTTTCTTATAATAATAATATAATAATAATAATTATAAGTTTCTTATGTAAACAGCCCCCTATTAATGAAAGATTTTTCCCATTTATTGGGTCTGTAGTAGATTTTTAGGTTTTGCAGTAAGAAAGCTACAGTCAGTGTTCTTTTTTTTTTTTTTAATGTTTTATTTATTTATTCATGAGAGTCAGAGAGAGAGAGAGAGAGAGAGAGGCAGAGGCAGAGGGAGAAGCAGGCTCCCCGCCTAGCAGGGAGCCCGATGCGGGACTCGATCCCAGGACCCTGGGATCATGACCTGAGCTGAAGGCAGACGCTTAACCATCTGAGCCACCCAGGCGCCCTACAGTCAGTGTTCTTACACAAGTATCTTACTACTGTTTTTCCATCAGATCTACATGGTAAGATTTTCTAAGTTTAGTTGCTAGAGCAAAAAGATGTTGGCATTTAAAATTTGGATGAATATTGGTAAATTGTTCTGTATATATGTTATACCAGTTTTGTCCTCCAAAGTGAACAGCAATAGCTAACTGTCCACAGTGCTCTGTGCCAGGCACTTACTATTGACAATATTTAACATGTATTAACTCATTTAGTCCTAATATTGATTCTAGAGTTAGATACCGTATCACCCAACCACATTTTATAGATATGGAACTGAGGCGTGATTAAGTGGCTAAATCATTTAGCTAATGCCATTTGACTAATAAATAAGGGGGCCAGAGTATGAACTCAGGCAGTCTGGCTCCAAAGTCTATGCTTTTAACCACCCTACATATTCCTTAATGGTGTAGGAAAGAGTATGTATTATCAACTTTTAAATTTTGACTAATACAGTAAGTGAAAACAAGTCATTTTGAATTGTCTTTTTTTATAAGTGAAATTAAATATATATTTATATTTGCCACATTTATTGCTTTTCTTGTAAACTACACTTTTATATCTTTGCATGGTTGTATATTGGGTTATTCAATTTACTTAGTAATTTTTACAAACTCTTAATTAAAAAACATGAACAGTACCACCTTATCATGTGTTGCAATAAATTTTCCAAAGAGAAGTTTTATATCTTTATACATTCAAATTTATTGAGTTTTAGCTCTTAGATTTTATGTTCTTAAACTTTTTGTTTTATTTTAAGTACTTTTGTTGTAAGAATATAAGAATTCAGGGGGAGAAAGGATTTCTGGTTTTCATAATTAAAAAGAAAGGTTGTGTTTAAGATAGTCCTTGATGGCTCTTAATATTTTTATAGATTGAGAATAGCTGAGAAGAAGGCAAGTATTTGAGAAAGGCCTTTTATAGACGAAGAAGTGACAGAGCAATCTGCTCAGGCTAACTCTCTGGATGAGCAGGAAGAAGTAGATCTTTGACTGAATAAGTACACCTACCCTCTTTGGGCAGCATCACTGGACATATATATCTGAGGCACTGCTATTGCCTACGTTTTTTAATGTACTTGGTCTGGAAACATAGAAACTCAGAGACTGGGAAATGTAAAGTAATACTATGCAGAGATTAGTCTGAGATGGCTAAGAAAATCCCTACATTCTTTGTTTGCAATCACGAAAGACACCTGATTCTTTTTGTGAAATGCCTGCAGTTTTTAACCTAAGCCAGCTTTGTCCTAAACAAGGGCTAAAAACAGAGGGCATCATCTGACATAAAATTAAAAGACTTCTGTAGAAGTGACTTCTATAGTGTCTATATTAGTTTATTTATGAAGACACACCACCATTTGGGATTTAGTCCTACTCTGACATTTGTTGATTTTAATATCTATAACTGGTTTCTAGCAAGCTGCTTTCTATCCCATGTCTGAAAAAGAAAAATGAAAGGTTAGAAGGCCATTGTTTGTTTGATCAGTTTGTATGAGCCCAGCTGTTAGAACACTGAGTATGAATTTAGATAAGAGAAAAATTGGCCTCATCTGTCCAGGCTCTCCTATTGTGTTTTACCAATTACAGTTTATGGGGAAAAATCAGAAGGAGAAAATACTTGGCAGTAATGAAGCAGTTGACAATAGGAAAATGCACTGAGTGAAATTCTAAGAGCACCTTGGATTTCTAGCCTTTATTCATAAATTCTCTGTCCTGTTTCCTTTGCTTTTTTTTCTGTCTCTGATTGTTCTTAATTTCCCTTCCTCTTCTCCAATTACATAAAATAATAATAAAAACTATTTTTTCCCTAAGGGATGGCAGCAATGGCTAATTGTTATTAAAATTATACTTTTCCCATTTTAAATTTTCTCTGGGAATTGACACAGGTTTGAGTTAGTCCTAAGTTTCACTAGAGAGTTTTGTACAAAATATTCATATTAGGTTCTCTAGTAGAAAAAAGAATAGCATCAAATGACAGTATAACCATATAACCTCATTGAAGATAGATAAAAAAATATTCTGTTGCATCTGTGAAAAATATATATTTAATTGAAAAAAAAAAAACAGATGTATATAAATCCAAGCTGCTCTCTATCCCAATTTAAATTGAGTGGCCTTACTGAGGTGTTGACTCTGGCCCTGGGGAGTTCCTACTCCGAGTGCTGAGCCAGTTACAAATGTGTTTTCAGTCAAATACAATTACTGAAGAATGCAAACATAATGTTTGCCATCCAAGACCTTTGTAACATGAAACCCCAGATTAGCTTGCACTGAAGACCTTTTGAGTGAAGATCAGTCTGAAAAGATTTTGCGGGAAAGATGGTATAGCTAACCAGATAGAGGAATCTGACTCCGGATCTAGCTGGAGGCCCCTCCTCTTCACAAGTATCCACCGCAGCTATTACATGTTTGCCTCATTAAAGCGACAGAGGTGAGCCAAGATAAAGAGAAGAATATCATCTCTATCTTAACTGTAATATCAGTGTGAGGTTTACTATTTGGGGACAGAGGATTAGGCTCATTTTCCAAGGAGGGATTTATATAATAATCAACTTAATCTGTGTTTAATAAGATTTTTGTTCTTTTATGTTCACTGTAATGTGGAAGTAATTTCAGTATGTCTGGACAGAGGTCCCTCCTGACTCACATCTTAGTAAGGTACACATCGACAGAGCTCCAGGCAGCGTCACACAGAGGAGCACATCATTTCTGGCTGCATGTGGCTGACTGCATCAACAGATTGGATTTAAACGGTTAGAGCATTTCTTCCCTATCCTATAATGCCTGATACAGCTGGGTTTTATTAATTAATAGTGTACTAATCACCAAAAAATCAAAATCTTTTCAGAAATGCTCTGTGGTTTGTTTCCTACCTCGTAACACTTATACAGTATGAGCAAAGTTAATTTCCATATTATTAGAGCAATGAGAATGCTTGCCTTTGAAATCTGTACATGCACATAAAAATGTACATGTGTTTGCATACATATATATAAATAAGATGCTGTGATACAAAGGTGAATATCTCGGTAGATCCTGATGCTGAATTTGTTGAACTTTTTAAAATATGGAAATTACTGGAAGGATTATCATCAATACTTTAGGAATCCCATTAACAATGGTACTGCAGAATGAGTGCTCTGCTTTGGATGTCAGGAGATCTGAGATCTTGCCCAAGTCAAATATTGGTACTTTGAGATTGTGTAAGTCATTAAACTCTCTGAGCCTTTATTTTTACTGTGAAAATAAGAAAGTTGAGTTAGCTAATCTCTAAATTGTTCTCCAGGGTCAAAGGGCTGTGGTCATGACCAAAGAGATCCGCTAATGAACTTCCCTTACAGAAGTTTCCAAGTTGAAAGCAGAATCGGATTGCTTCTAGAAGAACAGTGTGCTACTGAAAGGAAGTTCTATTTAATACTGTAAGACTCAAGAGTGAAACTCGGTAAAATAAAAATTCACACTTATTGAGAGTTCATAATTTGTCAGCGTTTGTTGGACTTAGCAGAGATTTTCCTCTTTTATTCAAAACTATTTATATTCTTGAGGATACATGGCATAAAATCCATATTTCTAAATATATCTCCATCAAGTCTCAATAGCTTATTTAAAACTGCTCCAGTTACATGCTTCTGCATAATAAATTACCCCAAAACATAGCACCCTAAAACAACAATCATTTTATTATACTCCTAAGTCTGAGTGTCATAAACATGAGAGTAGTTCACCTCTGCCTCAGAGTTGAAGGGGTTCACTTGGGATAGCTCAAACAGCTGTGCACTAGCTGGGATTGCTGACTTGGGGTCATATGAGTATGGCCTCAGTTCTTGTAGTTGGCTGATGTCTCTCACTTCCTGGGCCTTGGATGATGCCTGTGCTGGCTGGAAGAGCCAAGAAGGCTTTTCTCCCGTGCCTGGTGACCTCATGGTTGTCCATGTGGGCCACTGGCTCACTCTGTGTAGCTAGGGTGGGCTGCTCACAGCATGGCAGTCTCAGGGTAATTGGGTATCCCACATGGTCACTGCCTTCCAAGAAGGAGAAAGCAGAAGCCACCAATGCTGTTAAAGATTAGGCTGGAACTGGATAATGCCACTTTTATCATACTCTACAGGTACAACCAGCTTCAGTGAGGAGAGAAAATATTTCCACCTCTGGGTGGTAGGGGTAGTCAAGAATTTGCAGCCATTTTTAATCTGCCACAGTAACCACTCCTGATGAATTATTTCCCTAGAAACAGAAGATTTGTTTAGATTTTGTCAGTTTTGTCAAATTTTGTCTCAATGTGGATATCTGTTTCTTTTTGGTTATAGGCAAGTTTAAATTTCCAGATTTTTCTAAAAGGGGCATTAAACCAGAATCAAGGTACAACTAATATTCAGAAGGCAACTCACAAGGCTTACTTGTTTTACAAAATTGCCTTCAACAGCTCAATGTAGGCATCAGAATGTAAAGGGCTTTCTGCATCAGAAACTAGTACTTTGACCTCTAATTTGAGGCCATCTCATTGGAAAAATTATAGAGCCTTACTGTTAATGGTTAAAGAAGTAATCTTGGAGAAACCCAGAGTATTAGTTTGCAGGTGATGTGATAAAAAGATACTACAAACTGGATGGCTTAAACATCAGAAATTTATTTTCTCATAATTCTGGAAGCTAAAAATCTGAAATCAAGATGTCAGTGGGATTAGTCTCTTCTAAGGGACATGAGGGAAGAATTTATTGCAGGCCTCTCTCTTTGGCTTATAGATAGCTGTCCTCTTTCTGTGTTATCACATTATTTTCCTTACATGTCTGTGTCAAAATTTCCTCTTCCTACAAGCATATACCAGTCATATTGGATTAGGGCCCACCCTAATGACCTCTTTTAATTTGATTATCTCTTTAACTTGATTATCTCTAAATACAGTCAATTCTGTACTGGTCCTGGGGGTGGGGGGCAGTTAGGATTTCAACATAAGAAATTTTAGGGGGACAGACAGAATTCAACTCACAATACCCGAATATACTGCACTATTTCTTCCAAGCTCCCATGTCTGTGCCTAGCACTTCAACCATAAACTGGCTATATATTATGAGAGAGAAAGACAGAGATGGGCAGACAGGGACACACACACACACACACACACACACACACACAGAATTTAAATCATTTGCCCTAGAAACAGACCTTACCAAACTGGAGCAAATCTTAACCAATCACTTTACCAGAACCTTTTGTTTCTAAAGCATTGCTATTTGTTATGAGAGAAAATTATCTTTTGTTTCTTTTCAGTCCGTCCTACCTAATTAAAATCAATATGACATGTTGCACTGTCTTATCTACATGAGCCACTTACAGTATATTGCCAGGTTTTTTTGTTTTTATTTTTGTTTTAATTTTATGGGCTTATTTGCCAAGGAATCATTTGTTTTCATATTACAAAGTGGCTCAGCTGTTCTTCATTGCACACAGAAAGTATTGCCTGACAAGTGATTGTCCAAAACTCACCAGGCCGTGCTTGTGCAGGGTCACAGAGGATGCTCATGGCATACACAGGCTGACTTACGTGCAGTAAGCTTGCCTTGCTATCTCACTGCCCAAACTCCCATAGTTCTTGACAAAGGGAAAAACCAGAATGACACAGAGAATCAAAGGATAATGGAACTGAAATGATGTTGAGCATCTTAATTAGAGACTTTGGCAGGATGTAATTATACATTTGTGTTGAATATTTTAATGAGGGGGATATGAGAATAATATTTGAAAGAGAAAGATGCTTTAGTGAGTCATCAGCAAAATCCGTTATTGTAAAGAATGTATAATAAATTGGACAAAGTTTTGTAAAATAACCTTCCTAATGCTTATCAGGTATTTTTTAAGTATATATTTTAATTCCAGTTAGTTAACATACAGTGTTATATTAATTTCAGGAGTACCATTTAGTGATTCAACACTCTATACATCACCCAGTGCTCATCACAAGTGCCCTCCTTAATCCCCATCACCTGTTTCACCCATCCCCCACCCACCTCCCCTCTGGTAACCATCAGTTTGTTCTCTGTAGTTAAGAGTCTGTTTCTTGGTTTGCCTCTCTCTTATTTTTTCCCTTTGCTTGTTTGTTTTGTTTCTTAAATTCAACGTATGAATGAAATCATGTGGTATCTTTATCTTTCTCTGACATATTTCGCAGAGCATTATACTTTCTAGCTCCATTCGTGTTGTTGCAAATGACAAGGTTTCATCCTTTTTTATGGCTGAATAATATTCCTCTGTGTGTGTGTGTGTGTGTGTGTAATACTCTTCTGTATCCATTCATCAATTGATGGATACTTGGGCAGCTTCTGTATCTTGGCTATTATAAATAATGTTGTTTAAACATAGGGATACTTGTGTCCCTTTGAATTTGTGTTTTTGTATTCTTTGGGTAAATACCTGGTAGTGGGATTACTGGATCATAAGGTAGTTCTATTTTTAATTTTTTGAGGAATCTCCATACTGTTTTCCACAGTGGCTGCATCAGTTTGCACTCCCACCAACAGCACAAGAGGGTTCCTTTTTCTCCACATCATCGCCAACTCCTTTGTTTCTTGTGTTGTTGAGTTTAGCCATTCTGACAGGTGTGAGGTGATATCTCATTGTAGTTCTGATTAGCATTTCCCCGATGATAAGTGATGTTGAGCATCTTTTCATGTGTCTTTTGGCCATCTGTATGTTTTCTTTGGAAAAATGTCTGTTTGTGTCTTCCACCCCGTTTTTAAATTGGATTATTCACATATGGGGTGTTAAGTTTTTATAAGTTCTTTATATATTTTTGGATACTAACCCTTTATCAGATAAGTCATTTACAAATATCTGTTTATCAGCTTCTTAATGTGAAAGAGTATGTTTCCAATTTATTGCAAACCCCTATAGCATTATTTACTTATTTAGAAGGAAAAAAATTAGATTATTTTTGTCATCTTTTGAGTTCTCCATTCCAAGATCTATCAATAGATTGTGAACTCAGTAGAAACCAAATGAATGTGCTTTTAACACATCCTATGTGCAGTGCTACATTTACTTAAATGAAGCTATTGTTCCAACATCAGTAGGATATCCATTTAAATTTTTTTCTTTATTGACAATGAGTTTTTCTCTTCATTCACATTATATACTTTAGGCCATCTGCAGGAAACAATACATATACTAAATAGATGCTAGATGAGGAGTGGAGGGTGATGCTCACTGGTTAAAGTGACTATTGAGTATGTATGTGACTCAACCTGAGCTTTGTGGCACTGCTCTAATATTGACCATCGGGCTAAGGTGTTTGAACATGGCTCTGATCTTAGTTTTCTGAGTGGTATTACTTTCCAATACAAGACATAATTTGCAATCAATATAATTTTAGAATACAAAATCTCTATAAGGTCATTGTAGGAGGATTAGAAAATAAAGTTTACTGGAAAAATACTCTAAATTTTATTATTTAATGAACAGCATGACTAATAAGCTATAAGTATTAAAAAGCCGCAAAGAAATAAATGTATTTTGGCAACCAGGTTTTCAACAGAAGGAGTCTACGAATTGAAAACTCCCTATCAGAGCAGGTTGGGTTTACAAAGCTTATAAATAATTTCAGAGCAAACTAGGCATAGACTGACACCCCAAAAAAGTTGCAGAATTAATCTCTCATAACAGTATTTGAAGACTGCTGTCACTGTCATTCCTTTAGCAAATAGTCACTGAGCTGTGACAAGCACAGTGCTTGGGGCCGTGAATAATGCACTGCTGTATAAGATAGACTCTGACATCAAGTCCGCGGTTTGTGTCACTTACTCGACAGGCATTTATTGAGAACTACCTATATGGTAGGCACTGTGCTAAGTATGCCCTGAGGATTAAATAGAAGATAAGATACAGTCTTGTCTGAAGGATTTACTGCTTCACCAGCCAATTTCTGGGAATTCAGCAGCTAAGTTTGTATTAACCCCAAGAAGACAATAGCTAATTAAATAGAAATTTTCTGCATTATTATTTCTCAGTCAGGTAACCCATATCTTATTTCCCACCTTCCTTCTATATTCTTATTACTTTGCCCAGCCTTTGTAATGGTATTCCTTTTGGATTCTGGGTTTTAGAACCTCTGATCATGTTTTGGTGTTTCCATACTGTGCTGAATTTTTTAACTACTTCTATATTTTGACTGGTTTTCTCAGCTATCTTCTGTAACTGGTTCTCAATTTATGCTTGCTTTGACCTCTCATCTGTTATGTCCTGGAACTACTGTCTGCTGCCTGAAAACTTGTTTTTTTCCCCCAGAAAGCCTCATTTTGGTGTTCCACATAGTTGCAGTACTAGTATGAGAAATATTCATTGTCTGATCTTGAGAAATGACTAAAATCTTTACTGAACATGTATTTTTAATTTTGATGCATTAAAATAAAAATGCCACTGTTTTTAGCATATTAAAGGAAGGGAAACTTGCATATGAAAATAGAGAAATTAATTTAATTCTACTAATAACTTTTCCTAGGTTTCTTGAAAATAAGCAGAAAAAGACTGGGAAAAGAGGCTTTATATGGAATTTAGTGGAATTTGAAGTCACCAGAAAATAAATTTGCCATCAGCATTTTTTTTTTCTTTTCAAATTTCCCATCATATGTTAGGCTGTTGTTTGTTAGCCACTGGAATGCTCCTGCATTCCCAGATACCCTGTTCATTCTTCTAAACATAAGAATTTAATTTGCATTTTGATACCAATTTCTCCAGCTAGAGTATTATTATGTACATATTTTTTCATATCAACCTTGCCTTGCCTTGTTGCAGCAGTAAAAAGCGTTGTATTTATTCTAGTCATATATATAGTGGCTTTCTATAATTAGATTAAATCTCCATTTCACAAATTTTTGAAAAGAAGTCTTAAAAAAAAAAACTTGATGGGAGAATTTGATAACAATGCCAAAATTGTATGGTTGATTTCTAAAGTGCTATGCTCTTCCATATTGAAATAATTTAAAAATCAAAATTGAGGTAACTTAGAATTGTGTTTCTGATTGCCTTAAAGGACTTGGTTGGGAAATTTTAAGAAAATTGTGTAGAGCTATTTTCTCTACTTGGAGAGAGCCTGGGTTTTTCAGATTTTGTCTATGAGATCTATATTTTCAACAAAATATCTTTCCCTAGGTCTGATTTTAAATAAAATTAATCAAACTACTTTAAAAAGGAGACAGTCAACTAAGAAATTATTTCTTTGGCCTGTATGATATTGAATTTTCAGTTTAACTGCTTTTCTAGTGTATACTCCCTTGCTCTACCCTTTCTGCTGTCACAATTTATATTAAACTGAGTTGATTATTCATTTTTTTAAAAATGACAGGTATATAAAATTTTAATTCAGTGTTAATGACAGTAGAGAAAGGACTGATTGTGCATTCATTTGAAAATGAGTTTACCATACTAAAACTTCAGAGTTATGATCTGGCTTTCTGGATCGCCTTGATTTTTACATTGAAGATTTTGTCAAGAGCAATCTCTGGGTTACTAGAACCATGCCTTCTTGGACAAACATAACTCTGTAAAACTATTAACAAAGCACCCAACTTTGATAGATGGTTCATTTATGCTCTGCTTTCATATGAACCTGTATTTCACTTGTACAGGAAATTATTTAGTCTCGGAAAAATTATAATATACTTTTGTTATGCCTTTAGGGATTCAATTAGTTCAATGATGTTTGAAAATACTAGTGATGGTAAGTAATGGGCTATAGACATTTGCAGCAAGCTTCTATATATCATAACATAGCATTTTGCTGCAACTGATTTGCCAAAGAACCTAAAGCTCATACAGGTCTATGCTATCTGCTTGAGGTAGAATTGTGAAGGGGAAGCAGGCACTGAGTCCACTATGCCAGGTATTGTTTTAGGCACTACCAAAACAGGGATAAACAAAACAGGTAACAATCTGTGCCTTCTAATGAGGGAAGACAGAAAAACTAAGATGGACAGAATGAATGAATGAATGAGTAAATGAACATTTAGTGTCAGTGATAAGTGCTAACAATACAAATATTGTAAGGGTGATCACTAGAGTGTATAGAAGTGACCTTAAAATTTCAAATAGAGTGACAAAAGAAGGCCATACTGAAAAAGTGATATTCCATTAAACAGTGAAAGAGGGTGAGAATCTGAGAAAAATGTTCCTGGCATAGAAAAGAGGAAATTCAAAGACTCTGGGGCAAGAATAAGTCTGTTACCTATAAAGAACAGTAAGATGCCAGTCTGATGAATTTATTAATCTCACAGATGCCAACTCCCCACTTGGAAAGTTAATTACAAGAAAATATCACTAATACTTCTTTGAAGTATGTAAAAAAAATGCTTTTGTGAGTATTCAGAGCCATCGATGCCAACTATTCACTTATTTCATCAATTTCACACGTAGATATACTTTTCTAAAGCATAAGGATGTTTGTATGTGATTATGTGCAAGCTATTTGGAAGGAGTTTTCTTATGACAGGAAAAATTCTGGAGGAGAATTGAAAGTTAAGACAGTTGAAGTGGGGCTCCTGGGTGGCTCAGTTGGTTAAGCAACTGCCTTCGGCTCAGGTCATGATCCTGGAGTCCGAGGATCGAGTCCCGCATCGGGCTCCCTGCTCAACAGAGTCTGCTTCTCCCTCTGACCCTAACCCCTCTCATGTGCTCTCTCTCATTCTCTCTCTCTCAAATAAATAAATAAAATCTTAAAAAAAAAAAAGACAGTTGAAGTGGATTTTACATAAACTATAGATCTGAGAATTTAACAATCAGAAGATGAAAAAAAAACCTCAGAGATAACATTAACATATTTTCACTGTTATTAATCTGGTTTTTGTAGGTCAGTGATATTTGAAGTATTTGACTCCGCAATATTTTCCCTATCTTGTTGCCCGTTTTGTTTATATCATAGTCTTCTATAAATTAGAGCTGAGAAGTCTGTCTCTACACACACACACACACAAACACACACACGCACAAACACATGTTAAATATATACAAATGTTAGTATTTGTGTGTGTGTGTACAGCATCAGATATATAAAAATAATTAAAATAGCTATTATTACTGAGTGCCAGGCACAATTCTATGTATTTTATATCTACTATATCATTTGTTCATCATAGTAGCCCCCCCTAAGTGATGCATTATTGTTATCCCTATTTTATAGAAGAAGAAACTAAAGCTCAAGATTATATGTTTTAGCTATGGTTATCTAGCTTATGAATGAGGGGCAGAATTTTCTTCTAAATAAGGGCTCAATGAGGGAATCAGGATGTATTTGGTAACTGCACCTAAAAAAAGTACAGTGGTTTGCTGTTATCAGAACCAAAATTGGAAAGGGAATGGGAAGGAGCATAGACACCTAAAAAACGCATCTAATCTGACCCAATTGTGCATAGTAATAGAGTTCTTTGGGAGAGATAGAAGATGAAGATTCTTGATCTTACAGACTCTATAGACAGTGAAAGATAATTCTTAGAACCAAGAATTATTAAGCTGATATATAGCCAGCTGATGAACCAATTACAATAGTTAAGGGACTGACAAACTTATAAACATACTTAGTATTTGTAATTTTTCATAATTTATCTTTAGTTGTATAAAATGTGCTATTTGAGGGCAAAATTTTTATTACAAAGCGACATCTAAAATGAGCTTTTAAATTTTGATTTTCATAGTGTTTCTAGAGTAGAAGTAAATTTTATTGTATTTTCTTCTATTTAAGCTAGCAGAAAATAATCTATTTACTAAAAAAAGCTGTGATGATATATTTTGCAAGAATATACTGAAACAAAAAACATTTTCAGGTTTTTAGACTAAGAAATTCACAAAGTTATTAATACTCATAGCCTTTGTTTTACAAACAAATCTCTCTCTCTGTGCCTGAATGTATTTTTTTCTTTGTTTTCATTTGTTATCTCATTCCAAATTTATTTACTGGAAGCAATATTTAATTTTTCATTTAAAAAGCCATATTCCTGCTTAGAAAAAAGTAAAAATTGTGTAAAATTGATTGGTATAGAATAGTCCCCTTCAACTGGCTGATGACTAGCTGCATACCCAAAGGGCAGTTATGAATTTTAAGTAATCAAATACTGGTTTTAAAATGAAACAAGAACACAATTATGCAAAGTAATTTTCTCAAAATATAATTGGTAATGCATGGTGTACAGGTACAAAAGAATACATTGGGCCCAAGGTACTATATATCATCTTTAATCAACTATCTCAGATTTGGTTAGGGACTGCTATTCACTAGGGTATATTGTAATCTCAGGGCCTCCTTCCACATTATCACACCAATGAGACAGTTATATCAGATTCATCCAAGGTGAATGAGAAATTCTAATCCTCATGACTTTTAGATAATTTAGGGTGTTAGAAGAACTTGGGCTGTTATAAGAAAGATGATTACTTTGTATTGTGTTGGGAGGAACTCATTGATTGTTCACTGCCAGTTTCTTCTAGGCTAAGTTTATTTTTTATACTCATGCTCTTTTCAGGAATAATTCCAAGCATATTTTTACAGTAAACTAGGAGAAAACCAAGAAAACCTCCCATGCTTGCAAGTTAACCAGCCATCTAAATTGCTGCAAAGGCGAGGGACTCAATGTAAATTAAAACCAGAGTGGGTATTGTGGAAGAAGGGCCAAGTCTTTTGAATAGCAGAGATTAGCAAGACTGCTTATGGGAAAATTGTTCATTGCAGGCCCTCCTTTAAAATAATTTAATTTTAAACTAAGAATTGGTAATTTATATTTCCACCTTTGAACTGGCTAGTTAAACATTTTTTATATGCTTGGTCTTCATCCATGGAGAGTTTTAAATTTGATAATTAAGTCCCATTTCTTTCTAGCTTTTTAACCAGAGCTAGTAATATTTCGGTTGTTGTTGTTTCTTTGAAGTGGAGAAATATTGTTGCTCAAGACAAAAGATAGGTCAAGTTTTGATTCTCCATGTTCTTCTTTCCCTTCTTAGTTTGCCAACAGCTAGCTATACGGGACATTTTTATTATTTTATTCTGATTGTACAAAACATTTTTGTTACCAACTGATAGTTTTACTCAATATTATCATAGGAAAGCTTATAGAGTCTGTATATTTTAGCCTTTTCATATAAGTAGGTGCACTGTGAAACTTCTTTTTTGAAACACTTAGAAGATGTGGGGAACATTTTGTAATAAGTAAAGCACAATTATAAACTTATATGGTGTCATAGAAGAATTTGAAAAAAATCTAAATGATAGGGTATCTTTTTCCTCATACTTGCTTCACTAAACTATGTAAATTCCATATTATCTAGGGCTTGCTAGATTTGTTACAACATGATATCTCAGGTCTACTTACTTTCATTTAAACATCGAGGATAGATTTAAACAGCTTTGGTATCAAAATAAACATGTGAATGTTTCTAGTTGTGGTTTGAATTAGGAATCAAATATAATGTGTTGGAATTGATATTATAAATTTATTATAATGTTACTCAGTACTTTTTCTGCAAATATATTGTCATCAGGCTGTTTATGAAGAAAAAACACTGTTTACAAAAGTAATGTGAAATTAATTTGAGAAAGGAGTTGAAACCAAACAAAAAATAGGCATTATCAGTTTACTGAAGAACAAACCATTGGTTATGGCTGTGAAGTTATTGTTCACAAATATGGTTCAATGTGGCCCTATAACTTTTAGACATCATCTCCTACTGTTCTTTTATCTTTTTTTTTTAATTTTATTTTATGATGTTATGTAAGTCACCATACAATACATCACCGGTTTTCGATGCAGTGATCCACGATTCATTGTTTTCATACAACACACAGTGCTCCATGCAGTATGTGTCCTCCTTAACACCCATCACCGGGATAACCCATCTCCGCACCCTCCTCCCCTCTAAAACCCTCAGTTTGTTTCTCAGAGTCCATAGTCTCTCATGGTTCATCTCTCCCTCCGATTTCCTCCCCTTCATTTTCCCCTTCCTTCTCCTAATGCCCTCCATCCTATTCCTTATGTTCCACAAATAAGTGGAACCATATGATAATTGACTTTCTCTGCTTGACTTATTTCACTTAGCATTATCTCCTCCAGTCCCATCCATGTGGATGTAAAAGGTGGGTATTCACCCTTTCTGATGGCTGAGTAATATTCCATTGTATATATGGACCACATCTTCTTTATCCATTCATCTGTTGAAGGGCATCTTGGCTCTTTCCACAGTTTGGCTATTGCGGACATTGCTGCTATGAACATTGGGGTGCATATGGCCCTTCTTTTCACTACATCTGTGTCTTTGGGGTAAATACCCAGGAGTGCAATTGCTGGGTCATAGGGTAGCTCTATTTTTAAATTTTTGAGGAACCTCCACACTGTTTTCCAAAGTGGCTGTACCAACTTGCATTCCCACCAACAATGTAAGAGGGTTCCCCTTTCTCCACAACCTCTCCAACATTTGTTGTTTCTTGCCTTGTCAATTTTTGCCATTCTAACTGGTGTAAGGTGGTATCTCAATGTGGTATTGATTTGAATTTCCCTGATGGCTAATAATGAATATTGTTTCATGTGTCTGTTCGCTATTTGTATGTTCTTTGGACAAGTGTCTGTTCATGTCTTCTGCCCATTTTCTGACTTGATTGTTTTTTGGGTGTTGAGTTTGAGAAGTTCTTTATAGATCTTGGATACCAGCCCTTCATTGGTAGTGTCATTTGCAAATATCTTCTCCCATTCTGTGGGTTGCCTCTTTGTTTTGTTGACTGTTTCCTTTGCTGTGCAGAAGCTTTTTATCTTGATGAAGTCCCAAAAGTTCATTTTTGCTTTTGTTTAGCCTTTGGAGATGTATCTTGAAAGAAGTTACTGTGGCCCATGTCAAAGAGGTTACTGCCTATGTTCTCCTCTAGGATTTTGATGGATTCCTGTCTCACATTGAGGTCTTCCATCCATTTTGAGATTATCTTTGTGTGTGGTGTTAGAGAATGGTCGAGTTTCATTCTTCTGTATATAGATGCCCAATTTTCCCAGCACCATTTATTGAAGAGACTGTCTTTTTTCCATTGCATATTTTTTCCTGCTTTGTCGAAGATTCTTTGACCATAGAGTTGAGAGTCCATATCTGGGCTCTCTATTCTGTTCCATTGGTCTCTATGTTTGTTTTTGTGCCAGTACCATGCTGTCTTGGTGATCACTGCTTTGTAATATAGCTTGAAATCAGGCAACATGATGCCCCCAGCTTTGCTTTTCTTTTTCAACATTTCCTTGGCGATTCAGGTCTTTTCTGATTCCATACAAATTTTAGGATTGTTTGTTCCAGCACTTTGAAAAATGTCATTGGGATTTTGATCAAGATGGCATTGAAGGTATAGATTGCTCTGGGTAGCCTAGACATTTTAACAATGTTTATTCTTCCGATCCAGAGCATGGAATATTTTTCCATCTTTTGGTGTCTTCTTCAATTTCTTTCATGACTGTTCTGTAGTTCCTAGAGTATAAATCCTTTACCTCTTTGGTTAGGTTTATTCCGAGGTATCTTATGGTTTTTGGTGCTATTGTAAATGGAATTGATTCTCTAATTTCTCTATCAACAATTGCATTGATAGTGTATAAGAAAGCAACTGATTTCTGTGCATTGATTTTGTATCCTGCCATATTACTGAATTGCTGTTTGAATTATAGTAATTTGGGGGTGGTGTCTTTTGGGTTTTCCACGTAAAGTATCATGCCATCTGTGAAGAGAGAGAGTTCGACTTCTTTTTTGTCAATTTGAATACCTTTTATTTCTTTTTGTTGTCTGATTGCTGTTGCTACGACTCTTTTGAACAATAGCGGTGAGAGTGGGCATCCTTGACATGTTCCTGATCTTAAGGGAAAGGCTCTCATCTTTTCCCCATTGAGGATGATATTCACTGTGGGTTTTTCATAGATGGAATTTATGATCTTGAGGAATGTTCCCTCTCTCCCTATACTCTGAAGAGTTTTAATCAGGAAAGGATATTGTATTTTGTCAAATGCTTTTTCTGCATCAATTGAGAGGACCCTATGATTCTTCTCTCTCCTCTTATTAATGTGTTCTGTCACATTGATTGATTTGCGAATGTTGAACCACCCTTGCATCCGGGGATAAATAAACCACTTGGTCATGGTGGATGATCCTTTTAATGTATTCTTGGATCCTGTTAGCTAGGATTTTGTTGAGGATTTTGGAATCCATATTCATCAGGGATATTGGTCTGAAATTCTCCTTTTTGATGGGGTCTTTGCCTGGTTTGGGGATTAAGGTAATGCTGGCCTCATAGAATGAGTCTGGAAGCTTTCTTTCTGTTTCTATTTTTTGAAACAGCTTCAGGAGAATTGGTATTATTTCTTCTTTGAATGTTTGGTAGAATTCCCCAGGGAATCCATCACGCCCTGGACTCTTGTTTTTTTGGGAGGTTTTTGATCACTGCTTCAATCTCGTTACTGGTTATTGGCCTATTAAGGTTGTCAACTTCTTCCTGTTTCAGTCTTGGCAGTTTGTAGGTTTCCAGGAAGGCATCCATGTCATCCAGATTGCTCAGTTTCTTGGCATATAGTTGTTCATAATAATTTCTGATAATTGTTTCTATTTCCTTGGTGTTAGTCATGATCTCTCCCCTTTCATTCATAGTTTTATTAATTTGGGTCCTATCTATCTCTTTTCTTTTGGATAAGTCTGGCAAGTGGTTTATCGATCTTATTCTTTCAAAGAACCAGCTTCTAGTTTCATTGATCTGATCTACTGTGTTTCCGGTTTCTAATTTCATTGATCTCTGTTCTAATCTTAATTATTTCTCTTCTAATGTGTGGCTTAGGCATCATCTTTTGCTTTTTCTCTAGTTCTTTAAGGTATAGAATTAGTTGGTGAATTCGAGATTTTTCTATTTTTTTGAGTGAGGCTTGGATGGCTATGTATTTCCCTCTTAGGACTGCCTTTGCAGTATCCCATAGGCTTTGGACTGATGTGTTTTCGTTCTCATTGGTTTACATGAATTATTTAAGTTCTTCTTTGATTTCCTGGATTGACCCAAACATTCTTGAGCAGGGTGGTCTTTAGCTTCCAAGTGTTTGAATTTCTTCCAAATTTTTTCTTGTGATTGAGTTCCAGTTTTAAAGCATTATGGTTCTGAGAAGATGCAGGGAATAATCTCAATCTTTTGGTATCAGTTGAGACCTGATTTGTGACCCTGTATGTGGTCTATTCTGGAGAAAGTTCCATGTGTGCTCGAGAAGAATGAGTATCCTGTTGTTTTAGGGTGGAATGTTCTGTATATATCTATGAGGTCCATCTGGTCCAGTGTGTCATTCAAAGTTCTTGTTTCTTTGTTGATTTTCTGCTTAGATGATCTGTCTATTGCGGAGAGTGGAGTATTGTGGTTTCCTACAATTAACGTATTGTTATCAATATGACTCTTTATTTTGGTTAACAGTTGGCTTATGTAGATGGCTGCTCCCACATTGGGGACATAGATATTTACAATTGTTAGATCTTCTTGTTGGATAGACCCTTTAAGAATGATATAGTGTCCTTCTGTGTCTCTAACTACAGTCTTTAACTTAAAATCTGCTTTGTCTGATATAAGAATTGCTATCCCAGCTTTCTTTTGAGGTCCACTGGCATTGAAGATGGATCTCCATCCCTTCACTTTCAGTCTGGATGTATATTTACATTCAAAATGAGTCTCTTGTAGGCAGCATATGGATGGGTCCTGTCTTTTTATCCAACCTGCAACCTTGTGCCGTTTTATGGGAGCATTTAGGCTATTCACATTGAGAATGATTATTGAAAGAAACAAATTTATTGTCATCATGTTGCCTGTGAAGACATTGTTTCTATAGGTTGTCCCTGTAAATTTCTGTTCTATATCACTCTTGGGGTCTTTCTCCTTTTATAGAACCCTCCCTTAATATTTCTTGCAGGGCCGGTTTAGTGGTCACATATTCTTTCAGTTTCTGCTGGTCTTGGAAGCTCTGTATCTCTCCATCCATTCTAAATGACAGCCTTGCTGGATAAAGTATTCTTGGCTGCATGTTCTTCTCGTTTAGTATCCTGAATATGTCTTGCCAGCCCTTTCTGGCTGGCGAGGTCTCTGTGGATAGGTCTGACATTATTCTGATGTTCCTCCCTCTGTATGTAAGGAATCTCTTCCCCCTAACTGCCCTTAAGATGGTTTCCTTGGTTCTAAGATTTGAGAGTTTTACTATTAAATGTTGGGGTGTTGGCCTGTTTTCCTTGATCTTGGGAGGGGTCCTCTCTGCCTCTAGGACACGAATGTTTGTTTCATTCCCCAGATTAGGGAAATTCTCGGGTACGATTTGCTCAAATATATCTTCTAGTCCTCTCTCTCTCTCCACTCTCTCGGGGATCCCAATAATTCTGATATTGGAATGTTTCATGGTGTCACTTATTTCTCTGATTCTATTTTCATGGGTTCTAAGTTGTTTTTCCCTGGCCTCTTCTTTTCCCTTTTTGTCTATTAATTGGTCTTCTAGGTCACTAATTCTTCTGTCTCGCTTACCCTAGCTGTTAGATTATCTAGATTAGATTGGATCTCATTGATAGCATTTTTAAGTTCTGTCAATTCAGCTTTCATTTCTGCCCTTAGAGACTCTATGTTGCCATTAATCAATTTCTCCATTCTAGCTATTGTGTTCACAGTTGCTAGCTTGAATTCCATCTCTGACATCTTGATTATATCTGAATCCATTTGTAAATCTGTGGCATAAGTCATAGTCTCTGAGTCTTTCCTATTTTGGGGTTCCTCCTCCTAGTCATTCAGTTGAAGGGTGGTTGAGGGAATGTATAGAGTTCAAATTATTGACCACAACCCAAGCAAGATGCACCTGTTTTCTAGGGACCTTAAGGTTGCTGGCTTCTTGTTTTCCCAGGCTGTCTTCTGGGGGAGGGGCCTGCCTCACTGTTACTCAGGCAATCCCGTTTGGGCAGAATTGCCCTGGCCCCTGTGGTGGGGGATGGGCTCAGTGAAAACCAGTTTTTTGGGGCTTTTGTTCTCTGGCAGCTTTCCCTGGTGGCTTTCTGCATCTCTTCTGAGAGTCAGAGCAGAAGAGACCATTTCCAACCCTCAGCTTCAGAGCAGAGAGACTGCAGTCTGTTCTTCAGTGAGCTATCCAGGCCACAATCTCTCCATTTCTGTCTGTGCTGCTCTAAACTGCAGCCTCCTGGGTTGTGCGCCCCTCAGCAGTGCTCCCAGTCCTCCCCTCCAGGTCGGGGCATGTCTCTGCCCTTTGTGCTTCTAAAAATGCCAGCCGCCCCCAGTTCACATGCATGGCCCTGCCACTCCAGTTTAAGTCCAGGGGACTGCCCTAAAGTCCTTTCCCCATCGCTCGCTACCAGTCTGCAAGTCTGTGTCCTGTCCCCTGCGCAGGAGGCTATCGCTCACCGGTGGTGTATGGTCCCAATGGCTGGGCTTCCCCCCCCCTCTGTATCCTCCAATATCTGCCTTGGGAATCACAGCTCCCTGCCTCGTACCTCAAAACCAACCACCTGTGATACTCTGTTTGTAGAGATCCAGATCTTTCTTCTTACATCTCAGGGTGATTTCGTGAGTGTCCAGCTCACTTCCAGGGACCAGTTGGAATAGGGTCCCCTACCTCTGCCATCTTCCCCCCCACACCATTCCTTTTATCTTAAATACTCTTCTATTCTGCATGTACACAGTGCTCTTGTCTAGTGCATACAGAGACTTTATGTATGCTATTTGTTTACCTTGGGACACCTTTTCTCACTTCTCTTTTCCAAATGAAATACTCTTTTGATACCTTATCTTCATATTTTCTTAATGCTTGGGAGCTTCCTATAGATGTTTCATAGCTGTCAGGCTGTCTTGCAATTATATGCCCTAACTTCTCTCCCATTCTTCCTTTTATCTTGCTTCTCTTCATTTATAAATTCCCTTTATCTTGCTTTTCTTCATTTATAAATTGTTCAGGAGCATATCAGATATTTAATGAGTGACCAATGAGTGCTAATATGTCTAAACTAAAAATGACTAGTCTCTAATAATAAAACAATGTAGTTAACCGTATAAGTTTTGAATTCTGAAGCTCTTTTAAAGTTGTCTGCTCCTATAGAGTCTTGTTCTGATGATTATTTATATATAATATACCAATCATGACTTTTATCAAATGTAAAATTATTTGAACTCACATAGAAACTCTAGATCAAGTCAAGAAAATGGCTCTGCATATGATCTAAGAATTCCTCTTTTGTTTTAGCATGGAAAGCTATATACAGTTATATAGAAAAGCTGCAAGCTAAACAACCTTCAGGAGCCATAAATAGGCTCATGGATGATATATTGGGTTAAATAATGCCCCTCCCCCCAATTTCATGTTAACCTGGAGCCTGTGAATGTGACCTTATTTAGAAGTAAAGTTTTTGTATATATAACTGAGTTAAGATGTGGTCACACTGGATTTGGTGGTCCTTAATTTCAATATGGCTAGTGTCCTTATAATAAGAGGAAAATTTGGACAAAGGTACATAGACATACAGGGGAGAAAGCCATATGAAGATGGAGACAGAGATTAGAGTGATACATACACAAGATAAGTAATGCCATAGATTGCTAGCAACCAACAGAAACTAGAAGAGGTAAGGAAGGATTCTTACAGCCTTTGCAGGAAGTTTGGCCATGTTGACATTTTGATTTCAGACTTCTAGCCTCCAGAGTTGTGAGAGAATAAATTTCTGTTGTTTTAATTCATCCAGTTTGTAGTACTTTGCTTTGACAGCCCTAGGAAACTAATAGATAGCCTATGCTTACTGATAAAGAAATGTTGTTTAGATCAGCTTAACACTTAATAAGTTTGTATGATAGATGTAATGGTGGACATGAGGAATATATTCTTGAAAACTTCCAAAAAGTATGAAAACAATGGACATATCAACAGAAATGTCAGTGTCACATGTGGAAGATACTATTGGTTACCCATCCATCAGCTATTTACTCTTTCTGCCTTTGAATGTATTTGAATAAGCAATGAGGTTTGGCACTATGGCAGCCATCCCAAGAGCAAGAGAATTACAGAAAAACTTACCCTGATACCTGACATTACTAAGCCACCAGTTGAACCTGAAACATCTTCTCGCCAATCATCTTATTATGGGAGATAATAAACTCTCTTGAATGAACCATATTTAGTTGGATTCTTTGATAACCACAGCTCAAATATTTTAATGAATACATTGAAATGTGTTCAAGAGTTTTGGAAATATATATATAAATAAAGGAGATCTTGTCCCAAATTGGAGAATCAGGCAAGGTTTCAGTAAGGATGGAAAGATGAGTAGAAGTTAACTGGATCAAGAAATGTGACACTCTCCTCCTAGGAAAAAATAATAGATGATAAAAACAGAAACCTGTTACAAATCATGGTGGCCAGCCATAAGTATTTTGACATTACTGTAATATAAATGTAGAAGTAGGCTGAATTGGGGAGTCTCAAGTCATGAAAACTTTTATATGCCCTAATAAGATCATTGAACCTTATTCTATAAGCAATGGGAACCTACTGGAATGTTTTAAGCAGAGTGTTTTGAGTTTAATTAACTTAGAGTTGGATACTTCTGTTTATATTGTACACTTTAAATTTAGATTACAAGGTTAGAATCATAGTAACAATCTCTGTAATAGTTCAGGCAAGAGTTGTTGAGACATAAATTATAACTGGTAATGAGAGTATTAAGGAAGGGATATTTTCAAGAAATAGTTGGAAAGTAAAATTGAAGTACATGATTTATTGGATGTGGAGATAAGGAAAATATAAGGATTTAGGGTGATTTTTAGGTTACTGGCTTGAGGAGATGGTAGATAGAGAATATAGGAGAAATAACTTGTTATATTAGGAGGTGATAATTTAGTTTACAAATGCCAAGGACCTAAACTTTTGTTTTAATTATTTTCAAATATCAAGATAATGCTACATAGTAATAAGTGCTTTAAAGGAAATAGAAATGGAAAGGGGTCAGGCCAATAGAGAGTAAGGTAGTAAGAGAAATTACCTTTCAAGAGGAATTTTTAAGTGAAACCTAACTAGATGACAAGTTGCTGATGGAGCTAGCCTCTAAAAGATGGCATTTCAGAGACAGAGCCAGTAACAAGAAGTAGGTTTTCTGAATTTGAAGAATTGAGAGATTACTGAAGCTGTGTGATCAATGGGCTTGGGGTTAAGAGTAGAAGGTAAGGTGTTGGACATGGCACACAACATATAGACCTTGTAAGCTGGATGAATATTACTCCAATTGCAAAGAAAAAAGCATTGAAGTATTTTAACCATGGGGATGACATAATCACTTTTATACTTTTAAAAGACAATTCAGGCTGCCATGTGGAGAATGGAATGTATGGAAAACAAAGTAGAAGGAAGGAGACCAGTTAGAAAGGCATTGTATTAGTTCAGGAAGAAATATAACAATGGGAATGAAGAGAAGTGGATGAACTAAGTATGGATTTTGTAGGCAAAACGGACAAAACCTGTTTTTAATAGCACATTTTCCCCTTTCAGTTTTGCCACTACTTTTCCCTGGATTATTACATTCAGATTATCAGATAGTTGGGATTATGCAAAGTGGAAATTGAATGATGATTTGAAGGGTTTCTTGTAAGTAGAGTTTGAATTTAGTGTATTGTCTTTATGCCTTTATACTACTTTTTGGGTTCCCAAATGATTGTTGGAGAGTAGCTTCTATAAAAATGTGGTATTGGTATATTATAGAGTAATTTCAAGGTTTTTACTTTGTAGACATAAACATCATTTTGAAAGAGATTGCTTGAGATTCTCAGAGCACCAGGGCAAAGCAATAAATGTTTACCAAGGAATTATGTCTCCTGGAAGATAGAACAAAACTTGAAACCTTTAGGATATTCTCATTTTCACTGATCATATACTCTCTGACCTTGCTCAATACATTTAATGGCTCTGTGTTACAGTTTCCCAGTCTTTGAATGGTAGAAATGGTCTTTTCCATCTAAGTTGAGATGTATTTGTAAAGTACATGGAACTTGCCAACAGGAAATCACTACATACACGACAATTTATTGTTAGTTTTATGGCCAATTCAAATCCCAAAGGAATTGAAGCATTGCCATTTGAAGGTTGTCCAGTTCATTTTTTAGACAGATGACTGATCCAATACCACAATCACACAGAGTCCCTGAACAATTATGCTCAAACTCTGCCTTGGCTATCACAGAAGAAAATTATGATTGTTAAATCTATATGGCTGGGCGCCTGGGTGGCTCAGTTGGTTGGGCGACTGCCTTCAGCTCAGGTCATGATCCTGGAGTCCCTGGATCGAGTCACGCATCGGGCTCCCTGCTCGGCAGGGAGTCTGCTTCTCCCTCTGACCCTCCCCCCTCTCATGTGCTTGCTCTCTCTCATTCTCTCTCTCTCAAATAAATAAATAAAATCTTTAAAAAAAATCTATATGGCTATAAAAATGACCTGCCTTTCTTCCCTAAGCAGTATGGAACTGTGAGAACATGCTGGGATTAGAGGATTGATGAGAAGTCTGCACTGTTCTTTTAAGTATTGTTTCAATTTCAAGGGGAGAGAATTGAAAACTGCTTAGATTTTTTTTAAAAGTATTTATGAGAAAGATTTTTATTTACTGTGTATGATGAGTTAGATGAGAGTCAATAAGTGTATGCAGTAGCATGAATTTACAAAAAATTATTTACATTTGGCAAGATGAAGTAAACTAGATAGAGCAGTTGACATTTTAACTGGGTCTTGAAAAAATGAAGAGGATTTCCACCTAGAGATAAGGGGGATAGAAGACTTTCCTCAAGAAAAAACAAAGTGATTGAACCCATTCACATGGAAATACAGTGGTTACATATGAGGAGAGCTGAGTACTTTGATTTCACTAGAGCACACGGAGAGCAAAGAAACCAGATAAATAAGAAGAGACAGAGTACAATCCACATGGTTGCAAATGGCAAGATTTCCTTTCTTTTGAACTAGAGGGTATTATGCTAAGCGAAATAAGTCAATCAGAGAAGGACATGTATCATATGATCTCACTGATATGAGGAATTCTTTTTTTTTTTTTAAGATTTTATTTATTTATTTGACAGAGAGATAGTGAGAGCAGGAACACAAGCAGGGAGAGTGGAAGAGGGAGAAGCAGGCTTCCCACCAAGCAAGGAGCCCGATGCAGGACTCGATCCCAGGACCCTGGGATCATGACCTGAGCCGAAGGCAGACGCTTAATGACTGGGCCACCCAGGCACCCAATATGGGGAATTCTTTTTTTTTTTTTTTTATTCTTATGTTAATCCCCATACATTACATCATTAGTTTTAGATGTAGTGTTCCATGATTCATTGCTTGTGCATAACACCCAGTGCTCCATGCAGAATGTGCCCTCCTCAATACCCACCACCAGGCTAACCCATCCTCCCACCCCCCTCCCCTCTAGAACCCTCAGTTTGTTTTTCAGAGTCCATCGTCTCTCATGGTTCGTCTACCCCTCCGATTTCCCCCGCTTCATTCTTCCCCTCCTGCTACCTTCTTCTTCTTCTTCTTTTTTTTTTTAACATATATTGCATTATTTGTTTCAGAGGTACAGATCTGAGATTCAACAGTCTTGCACAATTCACAGTGCTTACCAGAGCACATACCCTCTCCAGTGTCTATCAGCCAGTCACCCCATCCCTCCCACCCCACCCCCCACTCCAGCAACCCTCAGTTTGTTTCCTGAGATTAAGAATTCCTCATATCAGTGAGGTCATATGATACATGTCTTTCTCTGTTTGACTTATTTCGCTCAACATAATACCCTCCAGTTCCATCCACGTCGTTGCGAATGGCAAGATCTCCGATATGGGGAATTCTTAAACTAAGGAAACAAACTGAGGGTTGCTGGAGTGGTGGGGGTGGGAGGGATGGGGTAGCTGGCTGATGGATATTGGGGAATGTATGTGCTACCATGAGCGCTGTGAATTGTGTAAGACTGATGCAATCACAGACCTATACCTCTGAAACAAATAATACATTATATGTTAAAAAAAAAAAGTAGGAAGGGAAAAATGAAGAGGGGGGAATCAAAGGGGGAGATGAACCATGAGAGGCGATGGACTCTGAGAAATAAATTGAGGGTTCTAGAAGGGAGGGGGTTGGGGGGATGGGTTACTATGGTGGGAGGTATTAAAGAGGGCACGTATTGAATGGAGCACTGGGTGTTATATGCAAACAAAGAATCATGGAACCCTACATCAAAAACTAATGAAATGATGTATGGTAATTAACAACATAATAAAATAAAATTAAAAAAGAATATATTGGAAATACCTAGCTATATCGAAAATAACATTCCTAGAATTTGAATTTTATGTACTACATTAGGAGCCTAGAATTGGGATAATCTGATCCTTGCTTAAAAAAAAAAAGATGTTTTCAATGCCTATGTAGAGACACCACTATTTAATATTCCCCTTCAAATTAACCATAAGTAGATAAAAAATAAGATCAATTTAAAGAGCTAGAAAAACTTCATTCTATTTTTTATTAAGATATAATTCACATGATATAAAATTCACTTTTAAAATATACAGCTTAGCTGTGTTGCTCTTCATAGACTGTACAATCATCACTGCTAATTTTAAGTTTCATTACCCCCAATGACAGTCACCCTTCCCCACAGTACCCCTAATACACGGTATCACTATCACTAATACTTATTAATGGTAAAAACTAGTTATCTGTTTTCTGTCACTACGGATTTGCCTACTGTGGATATTTCATATGCTTCGAATCACAAAATGTGTGGCCTTTTCTGACTGTTTACTTTCACTTACTATGTTTGTAGTTTCACCCATGTTGTGGCATGTAACAGTACATCATTCTCTTTTATTATCAAATAATATTCCATTGTATGGGTGTGCCACATTTGTTTATCCATCTGTTGATGGATATTTGCATTGTTTCACTTTTTGGCTATTATAAATAATGCTGTTATGAGTAGTCATGTGTATGTTTTTGTGTAGATATATATTTTCAATTGTCTTCAGTCTATACCTCAGAGTGGATTTACAGAGTAATAGGATAACTCTATTTTTAACATTTTGAGGAACTGCCAAACTGTTTTCCAAAGTGGCTGCACTGTTTGACAATTCCACCAGCAATGTATGAGGGTTTCAATTTTTCCACATTCTCTATAATACTTGTTATTGTCTGTATTTTTTATTTTAGTCATTATGGTAAGTGTGAAGTTGATATCTCATTGGGGTTTTGATATGTATTTCCCTAATGACCAATGATGTTGGTTGAACATCTTTTCATATGTTTGTTAGACATCTGTTTTCTTCTTTGGAGAAATGTCTATTTAAATCCTTTTCCCATTTTTAAATTGAGTTATTTTTCTTTTTATCACTGAATTATAAAAGTTCTTAATATATTCTGACAGGTTCCTTTTCAGATATCTCAGATACATGATTTCTGATGAAAATTTTGAGATATTTTCTCCCCACCCTCGGGTTGTCATTTTCTTGATGAATTCCTTTGAAGCACAGTTTAAAAAACATTTTGATCAAGTTCAGTTTATATATTTTTTCTTTTGTTTATGGTGCTATTGGTGTTATATTTAAGAATCCCATTACCAAATCTAAGGTCATAAGGATTTATCCCTATTTTTTTTTTTCAGAACAAGGAAAATGATATATTTTTTGACAATTGCTATAAGCTCAGATATTTTCATGCTTATGATTCAATATTCATAAAACATTTGATTTTTACTGGAGAATATCATCCCTTTTTTCAGACTTTCAAATTAGCCTATTTTTCAAATTATATATATTTCAAAATTTAAAATGTTTCTCATGTCTTTTCTATTGCTTGTCTTCGTTCTCATTTTAGAATTTCTAGAATACATTACTTTTTCCTTTATCATTTTGTTTTATTTATTTATTTTTTATTAATATATAATGTATTATTTATTTCAGGGGTACAGGTCTGTGATTCATCAGTCTTACACAATTCGCACCACTCACCATAGCACATACCCTCCTCAATGTCCATCACGCAGCCACCTCATCCCTCCCACCCGCGTCCACTCCAGCAATCCTCAGTTTGTTTCCTGAGATTAAGAGTCTCTTATGGTTTGTCTCCCTCTCTGGTTTCGTCTTGTTTCATTTTTCCCTCCCTTCCCCTATGATCCGCTGTCTTGTTTCTCAAAATCCACATATCAGTGAGATCATATGATACTTGTCTTTCTCTGATTGACTTATTTCGCTTAGCATAATAGCTTCTAGTTCCACCATGTCATTGCAAATGGCAAGATTTCATTTTTTTGATGGCTGCATAATATTCCATTGTGTGTGTGTGTGTGTGTGTGTGTATCTTCTTTATCCGTCTTCTTTATCCATTCATCTGTTGATGGACATTTAGGCTCTTTCCATAGTTTGGCTATTGTGAACATTGCTGCTATAAACACTGGGGTGCATGTGCCCCGTTGGATCACTACATTTGTATCTTTGGGGTAAATACCCAGTGATACAATTGCTGGGTCATAAGGTAGTTCTATTTTCAACTTTTTGAGGATCCTCCATACTGTTTTCCAGAGTGGCTGCACCAGCTTGCATTCCCACCAACAGTGTAGGAGGGTTCCCCTTTCTCCGCATCCCCGCCAACATCTGTCATTTCCTGACTTGTCAAGTTTAGCCATTCTGACTGGTGTGAGGTGGTATCTCATTGAGGTTTTGATTTGTATTTCCCTGATGCCGAGTGATGTTGAGCACTTTTTCATGTGTCTGTTGGCCATTTGGATGTCTTCTTTGCAGAATGTCTGTTCATGTCTTCTGCCCATTTCTTGATTTCTCCCTATGTTTTCTTTTAAGAGTTTTCTATGATTAGCTCCTATATGTATGTCTTTGATCCATTTTGAATTAGTTTTTTGTATATGGTATGAAATAGGGGTCCAAGTTAATTATGTTGCCTGTGAATATCCAGTTGTTCCAGCACCATGTGTTTAAAGACTACTCTTTCCCCCTTGAATTGTCTTGGCATCCTTGCCAAAAATCAATTGATTATAAATAAAAGAATACACTCTGGACTCTCAGTTCTATTCCATTGTTCTATATGTCTGTCTTTATGCCAGTACCACAATGTCTTGATTACAGTTGTTTTTTAGTAAGTTTTGAAATCAGAAAGTATGAGTTTTCTTACTTTGTTCTTGTCTTTGAACATTGTTCCAGCTCTTCTGAGACCATTGAATTCCATATGTATTATAGGACAAGCTTGTAAGTTTCTGCAAAAAAAAAAACAATAACTGGGATTTTGAAAAGGATCATATTTTGCTGGTAGATCAATTTGAAGAGTATTGCCCTATTATCTCACTATTTATTTGGATCTTTTTTCTCTTTCAACATTTTGTAGTTTTCAGTGTACAAGTGTTGTGCTTCTTTTGTTAAATTTATTCCTAAGTATTTTATTTTGTTTGATATGATTGTAAAATGATTTGTTCCCTTAATTTCATATTTAGATTCTTCATTAGCTAGTTTATAGAAATGCAATCACTTTTGTAGGTTAATCTTGTGTCCTACATTCTTGAGGAACTCACTTCCTAGTTTTAACAATTTTTCTTTTGTGGTTTCCTTAGGATTTTCTATATGCAAAATCATATCATCTGAAAATAGACACAGTTTTACTTCTTCCATTCCAATCTGGGTGACTTTTTTTGTTTGTTTTTTTCTTGTCCAATTCTCCTGTCTGTAATATTCAGTGATGTTGAATAGAAGTGGCAAGAGCAGACATTGTTGTCTTTTTCCTAATCTTAGAGGTAAAGCTTTCAGTCTTTCCCCACTAATTAAAATGTTAACTGTTAGTTTTTTATAGATGCCCTTTATTAGGTTGAGGAAATTTCATTTTATTCCATTTTGTTTATTCTTCTCTGTGGGTAAAATATTTTAAAATAACTTTTCAATTTGAACAAAGTTAATCACTTAATAAGTGAAATTTAAGTTCTGCACAGCTTCCTTCTACAAACAGATTTTATGCAAAAGATCCACATATCAATTTTAGTGGTGTGAGCTCTCAAGAATTTTAAATTCTTTAAATTTATTTTTTAAAAATATGTAATTTTCATAAAGATTTTTTAAAAGATTTTATTTGTTTATTTTAGAGAGAGCAAGAGCACAAGCAGGAAAGGGGGTGCAGAGGGAGAGGGAGAAGCAGGACTCCCAGCTGAGCAGGGAGCCGAGATGGGGCTCAATCCCAGGACCCTGGGATCATGACCTGAGCTGAAAGCAGATGCTCAACCAACTGAGCCACCCAGGTGCCTTCTTCATAAAGATTTAAATTACTCTAGGCATTTGTTATTCAGAAAATTATTGAAAAATGGAGCCAAACACTGCTAGTTTAAAAAAAAAAAAAAGCCACACACTAAGATTTTGAGAAGATAAACTTACCTCCCACTCTTCTGGGGCACACTAAGCCACTCAACGTTCACCCAGAACAAATACTTCATAAATTATACCAAATACATGTTTGTTTTTACTTTTGCATAGAATAAGGTGAAAGAGAGAGACAGAGAGGCAGAGAAAAGTGACAGGTGGATATTGAATATTTATTTTATTGTGACAAGACACCTTGAGAAATAATGACTTTTAACCACAAACCACATTAAAAATTTTCTCAGTGCATTGCAGAGTTTCATGTCTCCCTTTTCTTTCCATTAATTTGTAGCTTTTAGTCTTATTTGGATAATCTGAAAGTCAAGGGTGTGTGTTTGGATATTTTCCTAGTTCATACTGAGCCAGCATTTATACTGTAACATGATTATTTTAAAAGAAATGGATTGGAGTTCCTCCTTCTTTTTGCACACTGCCAGCAACTGTTAATAGCCCCCCAAGGTACTTATATTGGATGAAAAGCAATGAAAATTCTTGTATTTGTTGCTTATAACATTTTGCCAATAAATTTAAAATTTACCAAAAGTCGGTACTTTGTCCCAGTCCTTTGAAGTACTTATTTGTATTTCCCTCTCCTAATTTGTAGTCTATGTCATACATGTCCTAATTATCCTGTTCAGCAGTGAGTGATTTTAAATAGCTTTTACCACCTACTTACAAGAAAGGAATGATAAGATAATTAATGAGAACATGTATAAAACATTTTGAAGGCTGAAAGGAGCAGTATTTCAAACTATAAATGATGAACTATTATAGGAAGCATTATTATTTCTGTGTCAGTAGAAATAAATTTTTTGGCATAATTATATATGAATCCACACCTTCAAGATACTGTATTTTAGTAAGATATGTCCTCTATATGAGTGAAAAATCTGTAATTCTTGGATTAATTTCTTTTGAAATAAAGCTTTATTGTTTAGCATATAATAAATTTATAAAATAAACATTATAATAAGTAAGAATTAAAAGTGAAAATAAAATCTACGTTCAACTCTCTTCAAAGTGACTATTGTTAATCAGTGTCTTTTCAGTTGTTTTATCAGTGTTAAATCATATAAACACATAGTTGTCTGTCACAAAAATTATTAAAGAAATAATGATATATGTATAATTTCATTTTTAAATGTGTAGAGTCGGTACAGGATACATATTTCTTTTCTACATTTTTTTTTAAAGATTTTATTTATTTATTTGAGAGAGAGAGAATGAGACAGAGAGAGCACATGAGAGGGCGGAGAGTCAGAGGGAGAAGCAGACTCCCTGCCGAGCAGGGAGCCCGATGCGTGACTCGATCCAGGGACTCCAGGATCATGACCTGAGCCGAAGGCAGTCGCCCAACCAACTGAGCCACCCAGGCGCCCAACTACCTTTTTTCTTTTAATGATGTATTAGAAACTTTCTATAATTTCTAGAGTTCTCCATTATGTAGTGACTAAATAGCATTCGGTTAACATAACCAATTTCTTATTGTTAAACATTTTAATAGTTTGATTTCTTTGCTCTATAGTCCATGATGAGTATCCTGATAATTAAGTCCATTGGACAACTTCAGGGAACATTTTCAGAACCCAAACTACCAAGTGTTCTGATTCTGAGAATACACTACTTTAAGGAACTAATACATGTTGGCAATAGACCTTTTAGAAAAAATGATATCAACTCACATTCCCACCAGCACAATATGAAAATCCCCATGCCTGGTGATGCAGGATAGGTTTCTGTATTATTTTTAATTATTGCCAATTGTATATGAGAGAAAAGACATCTGACATTTTGTTATTTCCTTTTATTTGAATTAAATCCTGAAATAAGTGATTATTATTTTCCAGTCTATTTTATTTCTCTTTAAATTACATGTTTTGCTTGTTTGCATTGTAGGTTCAGTGTCAATAACCTAAAAATCATACTTTTTCCATTCTGGAAATATTACCATTTTAAAAAGAAATATATTACTCTTAAACAATTCTGCAATTCACATACTTTTAGATGAACTATTCTGGAGTATTCATATCTAAGAAATAATAAATAATGTGTTCTGTTTATTAAATAAAATATTATAAAGCCTAAAGATAATTACATTTGAAAAGAGTAACACTCCCACACCACCAAATTGTAAACCACTGAATCTCAGAAAACAAAAATATTGATAATAAAGTACTTTGTTTTCTTATAAAACAGGTGTCAAATTAAAAAAAATTAATTTGATAATTCATTTTCTTTTTCCTCCCAACTTTAGAAAAAATTATTCATTTTTAGGTTTTTTGGTTGTTTGATTTTCAGATTCCACATATGAATGAAAGCATATGGTATTTGTTTTTCTCAGTTTGACTTATTTCACTTAGCATTTTACCCCCTAGGTCCATTCATGTTGGCACAAATGGCAAGGTCTCATTCTTTTTTATGGCTACATAATACTCCAGTGTGTGTGTGTCTGTGTATGTGTGTTTGTGTATGCACACCACATCTTCTTTATACATTCATCTATTGATGGACACTTTAGTTGCTTCCATATCTTGGCTATGTAAATAATACTGCAATAAACATAGGGGTACATATATATTTTCAAATTATTATTTGTTTGTTTGTGGTTTGGGTAAATACTCAGCAGGGAAATTACTGGATCATATGGTATTTCTATTTTTAATTTTTTTGAGGAAACTTCATACTGTTTCCCCCCACAGTTATACTAATTTACATTCCCACCAACAGTGTATGAACAGTTCCTTCTTTTCCATATCCTCACCAACACTTGGTATTTCTTATATTTTCTATTCTGATGGATGTGAGCTGATATCTCATTGTGGTTTTGATGTGCATTTTCCCAATGATTAGTCATGTTGAGCAACTTTTCATGTGTCTGTTGGCCATCTGTATGTCATCTTTGGAAAAATGTCTGTGCAGGTCCTCTGTTCATTTTTTTTAACTGGACTTTTTCTTGGTGTTAAGTTATATAAATTCTTTACATATTTTGGACATTAGCCCCTTATCAGGTACATCATTTACAAGTATCTTCTCCTATTCAGTGGGTTGCTTTCTTGTTTTGTTGATTGTTTCCTTTACTGTGCAGGAGTTTTTATTTTGATATAGGCCCAGTAGTTTATTTTTTGCTTTTGTTTCCTTTGTATCAGGAAACACATGTAGAAAAATGTTGCTATAGCCTCAAATAAGTTACTGTCTATGTTCTCTTCTAGGGTTTTTATGTTTTCAGGTCTCACATTTAGGTCTTTAATCCATTTTGAATTTTTTTTATGCTAATAAGGGGAATTTTACACCAAAGGAGTAAGACGTGTGTGATTTCAATGTGAAGCACTGTCCTCTAAACTGAAATATTTATCCTTAGGGAACAATCATAATGCTGTGTTGATTTTCTTAATATACCAAACTACAATCTTCTTTTGGGAAGCTTGAATTAGAGAGTTAGAAAAGTGATGTTGTTACTTGGGGGAGTAGGAATAGTCTTAATTAACTAATAAATAAAATCTATTCTGTTAATGAGCCTTTCAAAAAAGTAAGTCTGGGTTACTTTAAATCGACATACTGAGGTATTTGCTTAAGTCACAGATAGCCTCCATGAATGTTAATTTATTTCTCTATGGGTAACCCACATCATTTGTTTGAAGAACTATCCCACCTGCATTATCTCCTGTGTCAATACCACTTCTACTGACTTAAGTGACCATAGGAACATATATAGAAAGGCTTGTGACCCAAATGTCTTATATAGCACAGATTAATTGAATGGAAGTGTGCAATACTAAGTTACCAAATTGGATGTGGAAACTGAAGCTCTCTTTGCCTAGAGAATCTGTGTTTTTGGAGTGATTTCAGCTTACCCACAGAGTGTGAAAATCTCATACATTGGTTTATCTTCTTCACTGACCTCTAGCATTGAATTATTGGCCATTTCATTCAGAGAAGCTTCTGGAACTTAGAACTATTACTGGAAATAAGGTGATCTATAGTATGGGTTACTTGAAATTTACCACTCAAAGTCCTTGACAATGGAAGTGGAGAATTTAAAAAATAGATTTGGGGGATATATCCATTATTTATCCCTCTTTTGCCAGAATATCCCATGGATTTAAGATTTAAGAATATCTTGATGGCTCTTATGTATCCATGGGATATTCTCATTTAAAAATGCATTTTTATTAGTATATAATATATATACTATAAAGTGCACAAATATTGGGATGATAAAAGAGCAGTTTTTTATGATCCATTCTAGTCATTATCACACAAAATATAACCAGTATTTTTACTTCTATCACCATTTATTAGTTTAGTTGGTTTAATTTTATGTAAATGGACTCATACAGTAGTATTATCTATTGTGTTTGGTTTATTTAACTCTATTTCTTTACATTCATCCATGTTGTACATGACATTAGTATTTATCATCACTCTATAGGATTCCATGGCATAAATATATGTGCTTCTTTCCTCTGTTTTTGATTGACCTTTGGATTATTTCTAGTTGAGTACTATGATTAATAATATGTCTATGAACATTTTTGTACATGTCTGTCAGTACATATATTTATGCATCTTTATTTGGTTTAATATTCCCTACTATTGGGATAGCTGTTCCATTGCTTATGTCTGTGTTAGATATATATCACCAAGTAATCTTCCAAAGCAGTTTTCATTTTATATTCCCAGAGAATTCCAGTTACTTAGTATTCATGTCAATACTTGTTTTTGGCAGTTTTTAAATTTTTATTTTAAAATCTGTCCTAGTGAAAAAATAATAAAATCCGTCTTAGTGAATGTACATTGATCAGTTGGGATTTTAATTTTCTCTGGGTACTTGGGCACATATTCAACAACTCTGTACTTCTATCAATTGACCTAAAAATTCAACAATTTTAAAATATGTGTTCCTGAATATTCATATTTATAATATATTTAATAATTTAAAAATATTTTGTATGAGAACTTACCTATTTTAAGTGCCTTTGAAGTAACTACAGGATAGCATTCCTCTTAGTCTGGCATTTAGGAATCTCTACAATCTGATCATTTTATTTTTTCCTGTTTTATACAAACCATGATGTCTCAACAGCTTACAACACACATATTTAATTTCCAAGAGCGCCTTTTATCCTTTGCATGTTACTTTTCATAGCATTGTAGCATCCTGTTTTTGCATTATAGATGCAGAATTACAATAGCATCTCTAAGACTATAGATTTTTAATAAAAAACGTCTTATGATCTTTGTATTGTATATTTCCTCATAGCCTCGTTTTTCCATTTGTGTGCTTTGTTTTCATCTCTAGGTTTTCAATTAGAGGTCTTCTTCAAATGTTTGATAATTAAAGAATGAGAAATAGGAAAGCAGATTGGTTAATCTCTGTGCATGTATAGGGATTATTGATTGGTGGATTTTATTGAAAAGTGTTTTCATTAGGAGATTCCTTAAAGCTTTATTACTTGTTTATGGACTGGTCAGTTTTCACGAAAAGAATTGCCGTTTTCCTATATTAAAGGTACAATTTTGGTTGTCACGTTTCTTAGAGAAGAAAGAAAAAAGGAAACCAGTCAGTACAATATCTTGATTTTTTTATTGAGATGAAATTTGAATTTAAGAAAATGCACAGATTTTACATGTGTAGTCCAATGAATTTTATGAAAAGTAAACATTGCTGTAAACTTCCACCTCAAATACAGAATGTGTCTTTCACTCTAAGAAGTTCCCTCTTGCCCCTTGCTCATCAGTTGCCTCTGCACAGAGATAATTTCCAGGCTGATTTCTATTTACCTGAACAGTGTAACCTTAGCTTTCTTTTTTTCTTCAGTTCATCATGTCAATTGCCACTTGTCTTCCAGTTTTCTAGGCTTCAGAATTTTATTACTGTTACATCTTACCTTGCTCTCTTTTCTTTTTCTCTTTAAATTCACATTTTAGTGTCATTTTAGTGAGATTTTAGGAGGAAGCAGAAGTAACTGTGTGGTTATCTTACATTTCAAATGTACTTTTTAAAGTAATGTCATAATTTTTCTGATTATACTCATTTAATTCTTGAGCCATTATTCTCTTATTTAGTTATATGAATGAGTTAAATCTCTTACTGTTCTAAAATTGCCATATCTATTTTGGGCTTTTTTATAGGTATTACTTTTACCACTCTAATCCTTTTGTGTCTGCCAAAAATAATTAGCTTTGACATTGTACTCTCCCCATAATCTTTTTGTATAACATTAAGTATCTCTCTTGCAGATTGTTTTACTTCCATTATTATTCACATCTGATAATGCTTTTCCAAATAAAGAGTTATTTATTGGTATAAGTACAAGAGCCCTCTGCATATAGCTCTTGGCTGCCCTTGAATATATTACTGCAAGATAAAGTAGGTTGTGACATGTCAACACATTTATTTTCCCTGGTATGATCATATGTTCTCAATCCTTATAAAACAAACCCGGAAAGATATTAATGTTTTATAGTCAGGTACAAATATATCACCAAAACCACTTGATTGTAATTTCTTTCATAGTAAGAACTGTGTGATTCATCTATCACCTTATGTATAGATTGATAGATACATAGATGCACAGATATTCTATAAATGCTTAAATTATTATGTCTTTAGATAGAATTTTCACAACAAATACTCATGATCTTGCTTTAAGGATGAGCAAACTGTGGCTTATGGAGATCACAGTTGCTCCAAGTTCATAAAGTTATTTGTTGGCAATCAAGATTGTATCCCAGGTCCCTTATTGTTGATTCAGGGATTTCTTCTTAATTGCCCACTTTACCACATCAGCATCCTACATAGGCAGAGATCAAAATTAGGAAAAGAGAATGGCCATCTGGCAGAACACTGGTGATATTCCCTGAGCATATCACAGGGAGGCCTTACATTCTTATAGGTTATTGTATCTCAGTGACTCTGAGCCTGAAGTCCAAAATATAACACAGTAGTGCTTCTACATATAGGGGAGTTTTGTAGTTTTGTCATAATCAGGAAGCTTTACTGCAACTATGTAGGGAGTAGAGGTTTCCTACTTCACTGACGAGGCCCTGAGTTCCACAGGTCTTAGCGTTTATTCCTCATTGATTACCCAGGTCCTTTCCCCCTCCCCCTCTGATTAACATATCCAGTGAAATGTGGTGCACTGAATCAGGCATTTCAAAACTACAGACTATCTTAATGAAGTTTAAGAAAATCTTGATGGGGCAAATTTCTAGAGATCAATAACATACTTGGTGAAGTATGTTATTAGTGAACTAATCATAAATAACTCAAAGGCACCAGCAGGGGCAACATAGATAAACTCTGAATAAGACACATAGCTCCCTGGACATTGGTCTTATCATGGGCTTTCTTTCTTTCTTTTTTTTTTTTAAATTTTTATTTATTTATTTGACAGAGAGACACAGTGAGAGAGGGAACACAAGCAGGGGGAGTGGGGGAGGGAGAAGCAGGCTTCCCGCCAAGCAGAGAGCCCGATGTGAGGCTCGATCCCAGGACCCTGGAACCATGACCTGAGCCAAAGGCAGATACTTAACGACTGAGCCACCCAGGCGCCCCTATCATGGGCTTTCTTGACCCTGGATTCAGTTGTTCAAAATAAGTTGACAGTGTGAAATACAAGACTAGCCAATTTAATACTACCAACCAATGCTTGATACAAATAAAAGTCATAATATTAAGCCTCTGATACTAATTAACTAAAAGTGACAATATTAACCCTCATAAGTTTGTCTTGATTTGAACTCTGCCTTCTTGCTATTTGAACCTTCCTTGTGTCTCCATACCCAAACACTTCCAGATAGTTAACAATTTGTTCCCATAGGCTCTAAGAGCAGTCAAGTCTACTTAGTCTGCCATTAGGCTGGTTAATAGAAGCCCTAGGGATTTTCCTAATGTCAGAAACTTACTTTCCACTAGAAATTTTGTCTTTGAGTGTTCCCTATGCATTGTTCTTACTTACATTGGTGAAATAATGTTATATAACAAAAAGGTGACTTTGAGATGCTATTGAATAAGAGCCTAAGAAACACTTAAATCTTGCCAGTTCATTATACAGAGTAGTTGAGGGAAAAAAAAAATAGAGGTACAGGGCTCAATGGTTTGCTCTCAAACCTGAATATAGAACTTAGTGAAAGAGGTTAAGTTTCAGGTGGAAAATCTTAACTTTGTTAGAAGCATCCACAAACCTTAAAACACATGCAGTTAAGTGTCTTATGCTGTCTTCTTTTGATGTGGAAAACTCATACGTAAGCTTTAGATCTTGTCACATCACCACGCCCACCTCCAGAAAAAAAAATAGGTGAAAAGAGGGATTTGCTTAAATATCTAGGTCAGAACTAGTTTAGGCTTCTCATTCCAAATTTGTCAAGGATGGGAAGTGGTTCTCCAAAAAGGCAACTCCATGTCCATTATATCTAGTTGCATAGTATTCAGGGGCCGGGACGGGGGGTGGGTGGGGAGACTGTTTAAGGATTAGGAAGTCTCAGTCTTGAAAGGTTAAGAGAAATAAACAAGTTCCAGACCATTTGATTTCACCACCACCCCAAGAAAATAAAATCTCTAAGGTACAAGGGGTCCTGGAGAGAGAAGGGTAAGACCCTCAAATAACTGAGAGTGCACACCCCACTGTTTCATACCTCCAGGATAGCAGAAGGGAAATTGTCTTAAGAGGAAAATGACTACTCCATTGCGGGTGCTGATATTTATCCTTTTGATAAAAATGGTGAAAATCTTTACCCAACAGCCCAGTGGTCAGTAAAAGGTCCAAAAAATAAAGACTGAAGCATAAGAAGGCTTCACTACCTTCGGAATGGAAGCAGGAACCCATGCATGTGTTCACAAAAATATAAATAAATATAAATATATGTATTAAATAAATATAATATGTTCAGTCCTTCTATCTGACCTTTTATCATTATTACAGTGTTAGAATTATGTTTCTTTTCTGTGATTATTTTTCTTCTGGGAATAATACCCACATTCAGTCTTAGATCGATACTGTGTTTTAGTATTTCACATGAATTCAGTTTCTAGTTATCATTTCAATTTCTTATTTTTGCTTTTTCTCAATTCGCACTTCATTGGTGAAGTGAGATTCATACAATTATTACCTTTAGAATTTATGGTTATTTTCTTTAGTACAGCTAGCAACAGCATGGTTATGCTAATTGACACCTAAATTTGGTGAAAAGATTGCCCTATTTAAGGATGAATGTACAAACACACAAAGAACATGTAACTAAAATGATCATTACAGTGTAAAAAGAGACAGTCACATCAGTGTTGATAACTAGGGACCAGTACTGAAATGATAATCCCTAGCATTATTAAGCATACAGAGAAAGTTGCACTTGAATTTGCTTAATTTGTTACTGCTTTCTGAAATGCAAAATATTGTACATTTTTATTTGGTCATTTTACTTCCAGGAATTTATTCCTAATATGTAACTGGACAAAGGCACACAATATATGTAAGTGAATATTTTCTAATATTGGTTTAAGTCTAAAGGTTGGATATAAATATCCCTCAATAGAAAAGTAAATAAAGCCATACAATAAAATATTACACAGCTATTATAGAGTTGATCTAGAACTAAATTCTCAGGATCATAACATATACTTGATAAATAAACCATCCTACTTTATTGAATGTAGAATACTGTCTGTATCTAGATTTGTGTGTGTATGTAAATATATTTGTAAACAGATATCTGGAAGGATTATGTCCAATATATTATAATAAGTAATTAATTGTTATCAGTCAAATTTAGGTTGATATTCATTTTTCTTCAATATTCTATTCCATTATTGATTTTTAAAAACCAAATAGAATATATATATATATATATATATATATATATATATATATATAACTCACATAAATATCAAATATGAAGTAACTTTTATTTCTCACATGGCTTACTTCAGTAACACTGGTGGTATTCAAAGACACTATGTAGCCGCTTAATATGTATAATTTCTTGAGGTTTTTTTCCAGTAGATTTCTTACATAATCCAAGAATGAAGCTTAAAACTGAAAATCATTTAGAAGTGATAGTACTTAAATGAACCAAAGAAAAAAAATTTCCTATATTTAGTCACTTTATATTTAGTTACTGAGTTATTTATATATAGTTATTAGAGTTATTCATATACAGTTTATAATTTTAATTATAGCACTTTGTAGGAAGGGTCCAGGTTAAAACTATCTCAAGGCAGCAAGGTGGGGAATCATGACCCAACTCTAACCTGGTGGCCTGATCATTGGGCCTAGGGCCAAATTTGTTTTGGTTTTATTGTATACAGAACATAATTTGCATGTTAGAAAGCCAGTTAGAAGCCAGTTGGTATAACTCTTCAGTCCAGTGCAATGGAACAAGACAACAAATGGTTCCAGGGAAGCTAAGAATTGTTTTTGTGAGAAAGAAATATCTTTGGAGAGTCTTGAATTAATTTTTATAACATGATTTAGAACTAGCACCATTTTATTTTTTATTTTTAATTTTTTTTTGCTTCAAGTATTTATTTAAATTCTAGTTAGTTAACATGTAGTGTAATATGGGTTTCGGGAGTAGAATTCAGTGATTCATCCCTTACATAGAACAACCAGTGCTCATCACAACAAGTGCCCTCCTTAATACCCATCATCTACATAGCCCATCCCGGGCCCACCTCCCCTCCATCCACCCTCAGTTTGTTCTCTATAGTTAAGTCTCTTATGGTTTGCTTCCCTCTCTATTTTTTCCCTTCCCTTATGTTCATCTGTTTTGTTTCCTAAATTCCACACATGAGTGAAATCATATGGTATTTGTCTTTCTCTGACTAATTTAATTTCGCTTAGCACGATACACTCTAGCTCCATCCATGTTATTGCAAATGGCAAGAACTCATTCTTTTGGATGCCTGAGTAATATTCCATTGTATATATATACCACTTCTTCTTTATCCATTCATCGTTCGATGGACAATTGGGATCTTTCCATAATTTGGCTATTGTTGATAATGCTGCTATAAACATCGGGGTGTATGAGAACTAGCACCATTTTAGATTCTAGAAAGAATGAATCTTGCCTAAACCTAAACAAGATTATTTAAAGCACATTATCCTGGATACCCAATGATAGTAATCCCACAAAATTTGGATTTTGTTTGCTAATGCAGGTGCACATGAATATACCTAGTTGTACATTGTCGCAGCTTTTGGATCTGTTGGTATGAGCTAAAACAATAGTAAATCAGTTTCTAGATTCCAAAACTACAACAGGTGCATCCACCTGTAAATCAAAAGTCCAAGTCAAAAACAGTTGTGCCACTGATTTCCTTACAGTTCTGTAGAGAATCTCTGAAGTACTTAACTCTCTGGTGTATTGAATTCTCTGAGTGACCCACGGAGCTAAATACAATGAAAATTATAAAGTTATTATACTTCACCAATGAAATCAATGCCACTAAGACTTAGCTGTTTACTTGAAGACTTATTTTCTCAAATAGTTTTATTTTCCTTTTGGTGTAACCTTTTAATACTAATTGAAACTTTCAGTACAGTAGTGATGTGTGCTTAAGAAAAAAAGTTTTTTCAGAGGAAAATTTCTTATTTCCAGTAAGATTTCTTGCATTGAGAGGAAATACAAGTTACAATGAAAATCAGCATTTGACAAATATTTTTCAAATTCCTACTCCATGCCAGCCTCTGCCAGGCCCTGAGGAGAAAATAGGGAACACAACAGACAGGGTGCCTTCTATCATGACACTTTCATCCAGATGAAATATATTTGCTTTGGGGCATTAACAAGACACTACTCTGACGACAACGCATTTTAAGGTAGACTGACAGGATACCCTTTCTCCACCACTTACTAATAAGTGCACATGGGAACCTGGCTATACTTAGTTTCACTTTCCTCATTTATAAAATTTAGATAATAATAGTTCTTGCCTCAAAGGGTTGTGCAGGAAATGAAATGAAATAACACATATCAAGTGCTTAGAATAGTCAAAGCACATGCTAAAAAAAACTCAATGAATATTAGGTATTTTTTTAAATTGAAACCTCATTTGTGTTATTTAGGAAGTCAGGGATGGTTTTAAAATATTTCTCCTTGAGACTCTCTGAATAGAGGTAGAAATGGTTCTTGTTGGAAGTTGAATAGGGTAGTCGTCCAGTCCTTGAATCTTTAATACTCATTTCTGATTCATTATTTATTCAGCTGTTAACTTTCATCAAGTGATTATATTAAAGGTGCATCTTTCTCAACTTTTGGCTGACCATGCCCTTCTGCCTTTATATATAGAAGAAAACTGTAGTGACTCCACAATTCTTGGGTATGACCAGAGCAGATGCTGTTGGTGCCTGCTCAGATCCCTTCAGGACTTATATTTCAGTGCACATCAGCCAGGCTTTTAGCTGCCAGTATTTGCATCTCTTGCATGAGTTCCTTCTCTGGTTGGCAGAACTCACCTTGCAGTAAGCTATGCAGTAGGTGGGGAGTGAAATTAATACTGCTCAGAAGCAGCACTCCGCCAATGAGTGATAGAAGTTGGTGGGTAAATACCTAGGTTTCCTTTCCTTAAGGATAGGATGACTCTTCAGTACATGTTTTGTATGATTTCTCAGAGTTTCCTGGAAGGATAAGTTCCAGTTACCATGGAGAAAACTTGTACTCAATCTCTCTCCCATCTTACTTCCGTATTCCTCTTTTGGTGTTTCTTGGGATCATCTCCAAATAAATTACTCAAGTGTTTTTCTGAGTTGCTATTTAGAACAATCTAATTTTAAGACCATCCTTTAACTTTGAAAACTCTGTAAACCTTGCTCCGTTTTCTTGTGAAATCAGGAGTTGCAGAGAATCCTGAGAAAAACTTGAATATTATTTCATTGGTAGTTATGTTTTTTTCTTTATCCTCATAATTCCAAAAGTTGTCAGGATGCATATAAATATAGATCTTTTTTCTTTTTACATTGTCTGAAACTTTTTTAAAATTTTTTTATGTTAATCATCATTAGTTTTTGATGTAGGGTTCCATGATTCATTGTTTGCGTATAACACCCAGTGCTCCATTCAATACCTACCCTCTTTAATACCCATCACCAGGCTAACCCATCCCCCCACTCCCTCCCCTCTAGAACCCTCAGTTTGTTTCTCAGAGTCCATAGTCTCTCATGGTTCATCTCCCCCTCCGATTTCCGCCCCCCCCTCATTTTACCCTTCCTACTATCTTCTTTTTTTTTTTAACATATAATGTATTATTTGTTTCAGAGGTACAGGTCTGTGATTCAACAGTCTTACACAATTCACAGTGCTCACCATAGCACATACCCTCCCCGATGTCTATCACCCAGCCATCCCATCCCTCCCACCCCCCACCACTCCAACAACCCTCAGTTTGTTTCCTGAGATTAGGAATTCCTCATATCAGTGAGATCATATGATACATGTCTTTCTCTGATTGACTTATCTCCCTCTGAAACTTTCTGAATAATTTTAATCTGTATATTCAGATTTCAAACTATCTGTAAGAATTTCCCTCTATTGAATGTTCATTATTATTTCTGTTCTAGTTGTTCTGGTCTCATTTTCAGAAATATCTATAATTTTGACACAAACTGTACTGTATTTCTAATATTCTCAGTCTAGTTATCTCTGACATTCAAAATTTTTGCTCCCTGCATTTAAGGAGTGTTTGCTTGTCTTTCATGTAATTGATTCAATTTCCTAGTGTAAGTTTTGTTGTTTTCACAACTTGCAGAGCAGAATTTTGCTTTCACTTTCCCTGCAGTTGTTTTCATTATCACTCTTTATTACAAGGTAAAGTCCTTTATTTACCACTCATGAGGCCTATCTGCTCTTGTTACCTAGAGATCATTACATTTAGCATCTTATCAAAGTGGAAAGCTATTTTCTCAAAACTTTTGAAATTTTTTCCATGTTCTATTAGAAACTCCTTTGGTTTATAGTAATATTTTCCAGTGTCTCATATAATATTTCTTTGGAAACACAAAAGAAATCTATCCTGAGTATATAACTTGCTGCATGCTGATTTATGAATTGCCATTTTCCCTCTCTTTCTGCCCTTTATGCTGGTGAGATTCCTCTTCATTTCTACAGTTCAATAGTGTAAAAATAGTCACAGCCCTTAGTTTCATTTCTAGCATCTGGCTTTTATCTCTTAGTGCTTACCTGGCCTGAGATGAAAACTTAACAGGATTCCATTGTTTAGCATTCTGATATTCGGAACACATGGAATACACGAACACAATTCTCAGATGTATGTATATGCATGTACATATGTATTTCCTGTCTTACTTGAAAATTTACTTATGACAACCCAGTCCCAATCTAACAGGTGTCTCTCTGTGTCCAATCCTATTTATAACACTTTGACTTGGTTCCACATATTTATACCACACAGGTATAGACTGTACCTCTTCAGTCATTGTTCTTTCTCTGCATTTTCTTTCTTTTCATTCTTTTTTTTTTTTTTTTTTCCTGAAAGTTGCAATCCTGGATCTGTGCAGGTATAGGTGAACCCATGGGCTTTTTGATATACTCAAAGGCAGCCACACAGTAGAAAGATTTCTGCTCAGTTTTCTAATTTCTTAATCAGAGGTCAGACAAATGTGTATATACTAGCTATCCTGTGTTGGCATAATAAAATGGTGGGTGAGTGGACAATTTTAATTTTTATTTCAGGTGTATCACTCTTTATGATAGAAATTGTATGTATATTTTTGAAATGTTGATTGTGTTATTATGATATTATGCTTTCTTTTATCTTCCATTATCTTTATAGTATTTTAATTAGAAATTTCATAATACCGCATTAAAGGATGCCAACCACTTTAAACTGGATGTTGGAAACTTCATCTTTCTAAAGGGAAAACTTAAGGTAGGAATATTGATGGCCTAAGGTCAGAAAGAAATGAGTTCAAATCCAGAATCAAATACTTAATATCCCTGTGAATGTAAGTTCAACTCCCTGAGCCTCAGTTTCCTCATGGGAAATGAGAATAATAATATTTACCACACAAAGCTGTTCTTTTGTTGAGAGGGTTAGATGGGACAGTATTTTGTAAAGTGCTTAGCACAGTGTCTTAATACAAATGCACTTGATAAGCATGGCTGCCATTCAGCCCTGAATCTGCTAATGAGAGGACTTCTTCTGGATAGCATTAAGGTACCTCAATTTTAACCTATTCCAAACCAAATTTATTATCAACTCCCCCGTCTGCAACCCAATTTCTCTTCCGGAATTCCTTTCTATGTGCATATTTGTTAAAAACCAAAGAAGCTAGTGGAATGATGTGTCACACCTTGTCTGTACTATCTCATCCGTGTTGTATCAAACTACACAAGGGATATAAATGGTATTCAGATTGTGTGCTCTCTCTGAAATTTCATTTTCCTATCTGCAAAAAAGAGGGAAAGTCCAGGTGATTTTTAAGGTCCTTTGCATCTTAAAATATGTGTGCTTTTAAATAAAAATGAGGTGCACCTATAGATTATTGCTTGAAGTTTCTGTGGAGGAAAGCTGGAGGAGGGGAATAAATCCAGCAGGTTAGTTACATCCTTAGAAATATCCTAGATAATCATTTTGATTCTTTGGCGTTTTGTTTTTACTGTAAAGTTTATTTGATACTGGATCACATGCTGTATTACAGTGTTAAGATTTTCATATGCAAAATCCTCTTTTTTCTAATTAGATTGTAAGTCCCATGATCTATAAGACCCTGACTTAAATTTCTTCATTTTTGCCAGCAGAGTACTATAATCATAGGAAGCTCTCAGTAAATATTTGTAGAATTAATGGAGGACTACATTTGTAGAGTGGAATTAAAAAAAATATTTTATCATACAAATATTTTTGTAGACATATGTTTTTGTTTAGTAGAATACCTGTGAGAAGAATTGCTAGATCATTAAATTGTTTCATTATAAGTAATTGGGAAAACTTTTTTCAAAGCAGTTGTACCATTTGCACTTCCATAAAAAAAAAAATATGAGAGTTCTGATTATTCCATTTCTTCACCAACATTTGACATTGTTGGTCTTATTTTAAGAAACTCTAGCATGTCTATAGTGGTATCTCAATGTCATTTTTTCAAGTCTTTTGTCTTTTTGTTTCTGGATTGTGAGGGTTATTTATATATTCTGGGTACAAATCCTTGGTGAGATATATTTATTAAATATTCTCTCTCAATCTGAAGCTTGCCTATTTTCTCAGTGTTGTCCTTTGATGAGCAAAAGAGTTTTACATTTTTGGGGCACCTGGGTGGCTCAGTTGGTTAAGTGACTGCCTTCGGCTCAGGTCATGATCCTGGAGTCCCGGGATTGAGTCCCGCATCGGGCTCCCTGCTCGGCAGGGAGTCTGCTTCTCCCTCTGACCCTCCTCTCTCTCATGCTCTCTGTCTCTCATTCTCTCTCTCAAATAAATAAATAAATAAAATCTTAAAAAAAAGTTTTACATTTTTATTTTTTTTCTTTTATGATTCTTGCTTTTTGTATCCTATCTATGTTTTACCTCCCAATAATGAACATTTTATTCCAGAAGCTTTATGCATGTAGCTTTTATGCTTAGGTGTTTGATCTAATACATACCATTAATTGTTATATTTAATGTGAGGTGTTGTTTAAGGTTCATTTTTTTCCTGTGTGGGTATACAATTGTTCCAGTACCACTTACTGAAAAGATGTTTCTTTCCTCACTGAATTGCTTTGGTAACTTAGTTGAAAATCAGTTAATTATATAAGTACAGATTAACTCATTCAAGCATTTTCTTCCTTAATAGATTGTTTTGGTGTGAAGAGTATTGACTTTTGAGTTAAATGCACAACACAGGAGGACTGCTTTTATATTAAACTTGAAAGTTATCCTTTGCGAACCAAATATACTTTCTTGATAAAAATGTGTTTATATTTTATTTTTTTTAAGATTTTTAAAATTTATTTATTTGACAGAGAGAGAGAGATAGCAAGAGCAGGAACACAAGCAGGGGAGTGGGAGAGGGAGAAACAGGCTTCCCACTGAGCAGGGAGCCTGATGTGGGACTCGATGCCAGGACCCTGGGATCATGACACAAACCAAAGGCAGACGCTTAATAAATGAGCCACCAGGCACCTCAAAAAGTGTTTATATTTTAAAAAGCCTTCTCAGATTTGCATGAGGCCATGAGAAATAATATGGGCAAATACAGTGGGAAGAAATGTCAAGAGATAGAAGTGCACCCTAAGACACCATGGTCAAAGTAGTTAGGGAGATAAAGAGACATAGGGAAAGAAAATGTAGGTCAGATACATAATACTGAAGTACATGGAAATTAAAGTTTTGGTAGAGGAAAAGAAATCTTAGGTTCTTTGAAATATACCCATTCCCAAAGATATAGTGTTTTATGTTGTAGTTTTTAGATTGAACTCAGTTTGTTAGAGTGACAAATGAACACAAAATGCTAGTCATGACAAAAGGTCATGTAAAACCCAATTTACTATCACACTTTTCCAGCTTGTTTCAACCACCAAAAATAGAGATTTTTTCCCCCCAGACATGAATATATGGAAATCACTTATTTTTTTTTTTTAACCTTCAAACACTTTCCCACTTACTTGGACACTTCTTAGTCTTTTATTTGAAGGGAAACTACCTATGAATTTGGATTTTATTGGACATTTAAGGTTGCATTGATTTTGGTAGAAGTTTACTTACAGTAATTCATTATTGTTGATAAATCAGCTGTATAAATGATGCACTCTCTTGTCCAGAGATTTGTTGTCCTGTGCCATCTTCTGCACATGCTTGATGGATCTGCTGAACATGAGCATGGATTGCAGATAAACAGGCATATGGTGCTGTCAGTCACTTGGTCATTTTCCACCTATTTCATGCACACACTCTGTAGATTGACTACAAGAAAATGCTTAAATGAAGCATACATTGATCTTTTTGGAGGAAAATTACCTTCTTAAAAAATACCTGTTGTTGGCAAATAGCTTATGTAAAACAAGTTGGACATCTCCTGGGGTTATCAATTTAGATCCTCATTTTTCTCACAGTTCCAATTATTTTTTGTATTTCCTTAATTTTTTGTCAAAAATAATTTTTTTAATGAGAAATAAAATCTTTAATATGGATGCATAATTATTACTAATGAATTTGCCTTTGTGAGGCAAATAGTATGAAATAGACTACAAATTATCCATAGAAGAAAAATGTAAACCTTTGACAGAGAATTTATAAGCCAAAGAAAACTTGATTTTGCTTGTTGTGTCATTATTAAATTTATCATTTCAGGAATGACTTCCTTTTTTTTTCCTAAAGAGGTACTTGATTGCACCAATTTTAACTATTTTTAATACATGTAGTTGTAGGAGTTCAGTGTTTCATATATAATAGCATGCTACTATAAAGTAGCAGAAATATTTTTAGAGCTGAATTTCAATTTAGTACAAAATAAAAATAAAATAGTGAAGTCCTATTTTTTTTCCTGCAGGATAAAATTCAGTATAGTTAGGTACTTTATGACATTAATTTTTCACTTCATCTCAGAAGGAACTGACTTTATGATCTATAAAACACAAAACACAGACCTGAAAAGATGTGTTTGTTTTTATAGACACATTATTATTTTTTTTAAAGATTTTATTTATTTATTTGAGAGAGAGAGAATGAGAGACAGAGCATGAGAGGGAGGAGGGTCAGAGGGAGAAGCAGACTCCCCGCTGAGCAGGGAGCCCGATGCGGGACTCGATCCCGGGACTCCAGGATCATGACCTGAGCCGAAGGCAGTCGCTTAACCAACTGAGCCACCCAGGCGCCCCTTTATAGACACATTATTAACTGATGTATTTGATGGTCTTATTTAAGGATTTTTGTGATTTATTTATATTTTATAAATGGACTGTAGGGAGAGGCAAGATTCTTGGCTCTGAAAACTGCTAGTGCTATGGGGAATTACTAAAGTTACAAGCTAGATAAGGGGAATGTTTTCTGTCTCTTCTAACCATAGCAACAGGTCTCTTCATTTAAAAATAAACTTAGAAAAAAATCTATAAACCAACACCTGTGTGTCAGATGTGAGAGAATGGTGACCTGTGAGTGGCCTTTAACCACAGCTTAATGAGGACTTTACTCATTACCAGCATTAAGGATCCCTGCCCTGATCTTTATCCTTCTTCAGTTTTAACCAAGGGTGATACCCACACACGTGGAATTACCTTCCACCTCTTTTTCCCTTGCTTCTACTGCTTCTCAGGAGATAGTGGATTTTGTGGTTATTCCAGGCCATTAGAAATGAGTAGATTCTTTTTACTTTATTTTATTTATTTATTTTTATTAATATATAATATATTATTTGTTTCAGGGGTACAGGTCTGTTATTCATCAGTCTTACATAATTCACAGAGCTCATCATAGCACATACCTCCCCAATGTCCATCACCCAGCAACCCCATCCCTCCGACCCCCCTCCACTCCAGCAATCCTCAGTTTGTTTCCTGAGATTAAGAGTCTCTTATGGTTTGTCTCCCTCTCTGGTTTCATCTTGTTACATTTTTCCCTCCCTTTCCCTATGATCCTCTGTCTTGTTTCTCAAATTCCTCATATCAGTGAGATCATACAATCCTTGTCTTTCTCTGATTGACTTATTCTGCTTCGCATAATACCCTCTAGTTCCATCCACGTCGTTGCAAATGGCAAGATTTCATATTTGATGGCTGCATAATATTCCTGTGTGTGTGTGTGTGTGTGTGTGTGTATACCACATCTTTATCCATTCATCTGTTGATGGACATCTAGGCTCTTTTCATAGTTTGGCTATTGTGGACATTGCTGCTATAAACATTGGCGTGCATGTGCCCCTTTGGATCACTACATTTGTATCTTTGGGGTAAATACCCAGTAGTGTAATTGCTGGGTCATAGGATAGCTCTATTTTCAACTTTTTGAGGAGCCTCTATACTGTTTGCCAGAGTGGCTGCACCAGCTTGCATTCCCACCAACCATGTAGGAGGGTTCCCCTTTCTCCACATCCTCACCAACCTCTGTCAAGGGCAAAAATGAGCTATTGGGACTTCATCAAGATAAAAAGCTTTTTCACAGCAAAGGAAACAGTCAACAAAACCAAAAGACAACTGACAGAATGGGAGAAGATATTTGCACTGGCATATCAGATAAAGGGCTAGTATCCAAAATCCATAAAGAAGTTATCAAACTCAACACCCAAAGAACAAATAATCCGATCAAGAAGACATGAACAGACATTTCTGCCAAGAAGACATCCAAATGGCCAACAGACACATAAAGTGCTCAACATCACTCGGCATCAGGGAAATCCAAAACAAAACCTCAATGAGATACCAACTCACACCAGTCAGAATGGCTAAAATTAACAAGTCAGGAATAGAAATGAGTAGATTCTTATGATCTATCCAGCTTTCTGAAAAGATATAATTTTTTATGGAGATGTTCTTGTTCATTCTCTCATTTAATTCAAATCTTTCTTTCCTTCGTCATTGAAATATTGAAAAAATTTTAATGTATGTCCACTACTAAAATTGGTACAAAAAATAGAATATTATTTTAGAGTTTTTAGGATTTTATTTAGAATGACCCTGCAATGTAAAGGACTGGTGCTGTGATTGTTTGCATTACTTTTTAAGGGACACAAAGATAGTAGCACAGCCAGGATTAGGAGTCAGGGACCTTGATTTCTAGTCCATAGCTTTATGCATGGTACTCACCATTACCTTGAAATCAATTGATATCATTTGCTTTGGAGACAGGAAATATATTCAATAAATGGATACTACAATATGAAGCTTATTATTAGAAAGAATGGAATCAAACTTCAATAGCGTAAAAAAGCCCTTCTGACATTTTATATGCGTGGACTAGAACAAGCACAAAAAACTGCCAGTTGTAAATATAATCTTGAACATAGATGCCAAATGAATTTGGAGCATCTGGATTTGACTTAAATTGATTTCTTTACTGCCAGACTTTACAAAATTTTATACCAATCTGCATTCCCACAAGCCCATAAGAGAGTTCCACTTGCTCCACATTTAGGTAATATTTAGTATTTGTCTTTTCAAAAAACTTAATCATTCTAATGAGTGTGCATTGGTGTCTCATTAAGGTTTTCAATTAACATTTCCCTGATAACTAATGATATTGAGTATTTTTTCATATACCTTTTGATTATTCATTTAGGTTATTTTATGTAGTGTCTATACTAATATTTTGCTGATTTTTAATTTAGATTTTTTTTGTTAATATTGAGTTGTTCTTTGTATATTTTAAATTCATATCTTTTGTCAGATATATGTATCTTCTTCCAATCTGTGGCTTACCTTTTCATTTTTTAAAGTGCCTTTACAAGAGTAGATGTTATTAATTTTTACTAAATCTAACTTATTCACTTGTGTTCTCATTTTTGTGTGTTTTATATAAGAACAATGTGCTTTCCTCAATGTCACAAAGATTTTCCACTTCTAAAAGTTTTTTAGTATTAGCTTTCATACATAATGAAAGATCAATTTCAAGTTAATTTTTGCACATGGTATAAGGTAAGGGGTCTATGCTCATTTTGTTTTTCCAATATGAGTGTCAATTATGACAACATCATTTATTGTAAAAACTACACAATGAAATACCTTGGCACCTTTGTTGAAATTCAGTTCATCATATCTATCTGATTATAATGCTAGAGTATTTTGTTCCATATATACCTATGCCTATTTATACACAATATCATACTGTTTTTGTTATGATCATTTTCTAATAAGTCTTGAAATCAAGTGGGTTAAGTCTTCCAACTTTATTTTTCAAAATTATTTTGGCTATTTTAGGCCTCTTGTATTTCCACAAAAATTTTGGAATGAGCTTGTCAACTTCCACAAAAAAAAAAAAAAAAAACTTGCTGCATTTTGATTTTTATTGCTTGGAATCTATAAATGGACTTGTGGAAAACTAATGACTTTATACAATTGAGTGTCTAGATTCATGAACATGGTACAACTTTTTATTTAGTTTTTCAATCTCATTAATAATTTGTAGTTTTCCACTGATGAATGAAATCGAAGATGGCAAAAGAAATGGAAAGACATTCCATGCTAATGGATTGAAAGAACAAATATTGTTAAAATGTCTATACTAACCAAAGCACTCTACACATTTAATGCAATCTCTATCAAAATACCAACAGCATTTTTCACAGAACTAGAAGAAACAATCCTAAAATTTGTATGGAACCACAAATGACCCCAAATAACCAAAGCAGTTTCGAAAAAGAAAAGCAAAGCTGGAGGCACCACAATTCCAGACTTCAAGTTATATTACAAAACTGTAGTTATCAAAACAGTATGGTACTGGCACAAAAATAGACGCAAAAATCAATCAAATAGAATAGAAAACCCAGTGATAAACACACAACTATATGGTCAATTTTCGACAAAGCAGGAAAAAATATCCAATGGAAAAAAGCCTCTTCAACAAATGGTGTTGGGAAAACTGGACAGCAATATGCAAAAGAATGAAACTTGAGCACTTTCTTACACCATACTCAAAAATAAATTCAAAATGGATTAAGGACCTAAATGTGAGACCTGAAACCATAAAAATCTTAGAAGAGAACACAAGCAGTAGCTTCTTTGACATCCACCATATCAACTTCTTACTAGATACATTTCCCAAGGCAAGGGAAACCAAAGCAAAAATAAATTACTGGGACTTCATCAAGATAAAAAGCTACTGCATAGCACAGCAAACCATCGACAAAACTAAAAGGCAACCTGTGGAATGGGAGAAGATATTTGCAAATGACATATCTGATAAAGGGTTAGTATCCAAAATATATAAAGAACTTATAAAACTGAACACCCAAAACACAAATAATCCCATTTTAAAAATGGTCAAAAGACATGAATAGACATTTCTCCAATGAAGACATACAAATGGCTAACAGACACCTGAAAAGTTGTTCATCATCACTTACCATCAGGGAAATGCAAGTCAAAACTATAATGAGCTATCACCTCATACCTATCAGATGGCTAAAATCAACAACATAAGAAACAGCAGTGTTGGTGAGGATGCAGAGAAAAAGGAACCTTCTTTTTGGGAATGCAAACTGGTACAGCCACCGTGGAAAACAGTATGGAGTTTCTTCAAAAGGTTAAAAATAGAATTACCCTATGATCCAGTAATTGCACTACTGAATACCCAAAGAATACAAAAACACTAATTCAAAGGAATATATACACTGCTGTATTTATAACAACATTATTTACAGTGGAAACAGCCATGTCTACGGATCGATGAATGGATAAAGATCACACACAGAAACACACACACACACACACACACACTGGACTGTTAATCTTCCATTAAAAAGAAAGAAATCTTGCCATTTGCAACAACATGGATGGAGCTAGAGAATCTAATGCTAAGCAAAATAAGTTAGAGAAATACAAATACTGTAAGGTTCCACTCGTATGTGGAATTTAAGAAACAAAACAAATGAGCAAAGGGGAGAAAAAAAGGAGACAAATCAAGAAACAGCCTCCTAATTATAGAGAACAAACTGATGGTTACCAGAGGGGAGGAGAGTGGGGGGGGGTAGATTAAACACGTGATGGGAATTAAGGAGTGTACTAGCTGTGATGAGCACCGGGTGATGTATGGAAGTTGAATCATTATATTGTACACCTGAAACTAATATAACAACACTATGTGTTAAGTTAGTGGAATTAAATTAAATACTTTAAAAAATTATTGTTTTCATTGTATAGATTTTAAACATACTTCATAAAATTCATTCCTATTTCATGTTTTGGAGTTCTACAGCAAAAACGATATTTCATCTTTTTCAAGCTAGTAAATAGAAATATACATAATGTTAACCTCAAATGCTATGACCTTACTAAACACATTTACTTGTTATACTAGGTTTTCTTTTTTTCTATAATTGTTAGGATTTTCTACATACATGAACATGTCACCTGGGAATATTTTTTCCCTTAAATAAGTATGATTATTTTTTCTCTTCCAGCCTTATTGCACCTCCTTTAAAATGTTGACTCTGAGTAGTGAGAGGGGATAGTTGTCTTCTTCCTGATGTCAGGAAGAAAGAATTCAGTATTCACAAGTAAATATGATTTTATTGTAGGTTTTTCATAGATGGCCTTTTATTAAATTGAAGATATCTAGTCTTCTAGTATTGTACTATCCCATCCAAATATAGATAAACATGTTTATTTCCATTCTACAGTATTTAATTTTAATGAGTACTGTCCTTAAGGGCCCTCATTTTATGGGCCCCAGGACAATCTCAATATATATTGTTCTGCCTATCCAATAAAACACTTATATTTTGTGTTTTTTTTTTTTACAGTTTCCTTTTGTATTCTCTCATATATACTTAACACCCACCCCCCCTTTTTTTTTTTTTACTAAATTCCATTGTTAAAGGTTGACATACTTAACACAAGAAGTCACAATCTTACCAGCTGTATTTTTCCTATGAAAATTTAACTTTTTATTGGTGTGCAGCTATAAAGTCTTATAAACTTGAAAGCCATTATAAAGTAAAATTACCAAAACTCTTAATAACTACAAAATTAAAAGCAAGCCAATAACTTTTTACTAGGCAATTTTCTTCAAATTCACGTTAAATTTTTCCTATTATGAAGTAAATCCATTTAATTTGTTTTTCTTGGTCACTGATTATTCCAAATATTATAAAGCCTAGTCCATCAGGCTGATGACATTTGCAAGCCAAGGTACTTTTGCCTTGAATGGCTAAGTCACTGTTAGCATTTTTTCCTGTTTTCTGCATTCATTATGCATTTATGGTAAAGCACCCTTATACCAACATTCAGATTTCACTAATTAGTAAGTCTCTTTTTCTTTTTTTAACAGCATTACTAATTTCAGGAATGCTTTAAAACTGCCTTTATATAAATTATTATTTTCTCTTCTTAATCTAATCAGATAAGTGAGAATGAAAAATGTCAAACTTATCTCCTTTCTCAATCTGCTTAAAAGATTACATATCTCTTTCTCTGCAATTATTTATTTAAGAAAGAAACAAAACCATTAACTTAGCTACCAACTTAATAAATACATTTGATAGAAGCAAAAATAATTTATATAACCTCTTCGTTTCTCAGGAGTAATCAACACTGAATAATTTATCTACAATATTTTGAAATTTTGTCTCTTGGTCCCAATATTTCTCACCTTATATTGTACCTTAAATATGCTTTTGGACAATACATTTATATGTGCAAGAGTTTTCAAATGTCAAAATTTCCCTCACTTTTTATTTTAATTATCTTAGAAACAACTGTTTATTTCAATCCACAATAGGTAATGTAGTCCTAAGCATGCAGGCCCTAAGCATGTAGACTGCCTGGATTAACATCTCTGCTTCATAAACTATGTATTATTGGGCTACTTATTTATTTCATACATAAAATTGGGTAATAATACCATCTAAGTCATGAAGTAATTGCTAAGATCAAAGGAAATCTTTTTTTGTATTTTTTTAAAATTTGTTAGTTAACATGGGTTATTGCAACACTAGTTTCTGAAGATGTCTGATTTATCATTTACATACAATACTGAGTGTTAATCACAACAAGTGCCCTCTTTAATACCCATCACCCATCTAGCCCATCCCTCCCATCCACCCTCTCCATCAACCCTCCATTTGTTCTCTGTCATTAAGAGTCACTTAATGGCTTGTTTCCCTCTCTGAAGGTTTTTTTGTTTGTTTGTTTGTTTTTTAATAAAGTGACTATTACAGTGCCTAGAACAAAGGGCGTAATGATTTCTACCTTATACATCATATACAAAGTGCAGATAAACATGAAACTAATTAGCCCAATACCAAAAGTACCTCTTTAAACACTTTACTGTATATTCTTATATAGTTTGTCCTTGAACAACACAGGTTTGAATAGCACAAGTCCACTTAAAAGCAAGTATTTTTTTCTGCAAAAAGTTTTATTGTTTCCTTTTGGTCCACAGCTTAGGCAAGGGTTCCAGGGTGGTTGAAAAGCTGCCTAGTGGCTGCAGGAAAGTTTCGGGCAGAAGCCCTTATACCAGAGCATTGCCAGAGGAGTCATTCCCTCAAAAGCTGCTGGACTCCTCAGGCTTCTAGTTGTGCTTGACGCTGAGCTTTTCCAAAAGATACTTGCTAGCCCAGCTTGGGGGCCATCTTTCCGTAGTCAACTGGTCACCCCTCTTCTTCATGAGTTTCATTTATACACAGCCACACTGCTTTCCCACCTTGTTCTCCCTTTCTTTCATTCTCTCTGCCTCTCTTTCTCCCTCTTTCTCTTGTTTTCTAAATTTCTTCAAAGTGGATCTAAATCTGTATCTTTTTTATAAGATTTTGTTCATTTATTTGACAGAGAGAGCACAAGCAGGTGGAGCAGCAGAGGGAGAGGGAGCTGCGGGGCTGGATCCCAGGACCCTGGGCTCAAGACCTGAGCAAAGGCAGATACCTAACCAACTGAGCAACTCAGGTGCCCCAATCTAAAAAATAGAGACAGTAGGAAAAGGCTAAAAGAAAGATTCTAATAAATGAAGATAGGAGATTTGGCAGAACTCACAGAGTGTTGAAGGAATCCTATCCTTTTATTTGAAAATACTGGCAATACTCTCATTCTGTGCCTCTCAAATTTATCTTTGTGTGCAGTGAGCAGTGAAGTTTGAATCAGGCAACCAAGTATAAGAAAAGCAGCTGGTAAGGACAGGGTTAGTGTTTGGAATTAGGGAGTTGAGTACTTCTTACACTGTGGTTCTTATGCCTGAGCAACAATCTAAGGTGGTGGAATGCAAATGCTTCTGCCTTTAAAAAAAGCTTTACATTGTATTAAAAAGGAAGGATTACATACACTACAGGAATCCTGATTCTTTAGGGGACACTTTTTTAGTTGTTATTATTCTATCGGGACAGGAAAATTCCAGGAACTAGAGAGATTTTTTTCTTGACATACCTTTAATTCTGAAAAATAATTTATAGCAATTGACATACATAATTACATATTTACAATAGATCCTTTTACTGTCATCTACTCATATTATTTTTTAAAGATTTTATTTACTTGGGCGCCTGGGTGGCTCAGTTGGTTAAGCGACTGCCTTCGGCTCAGGTCATGATCCTGGAGTCCTGGGATCGAGTCCCGCATCGGGCTCCCTGCTCAGCAGGGAGTCTGCTTCTCCCTCTGGCCCTCCCCCCTCTCATGTGCTCTCTCTCATTCTCTCTCTCTCAAATAAATAAAATCTTAAAAAAAAAAAAAGATTTTATTTACTTATTTGAGAGAGAGAGAGTGCATGAGCAGGGGGGAGGGGCAGAGGGAGGAGAGGCAGACTCCTCACTGAGCAGCCAGCCCAATCCCAGGACCCCGAGATCATGAGTAAAAGCCAGACACTTAACCGACTGAGCCATCCAGGTGCCCCATGCACTCACATTATTAATAACTATCTCATTTCACAACTTCTTTGATTTCTGTATCCTAGAAATCTTTTTTTCCATTGTCCATTTAAACAACGTAAAGTATGTTACCAAAATAAGTAAAATTTTGTATAGCACATCACAGTTTACATGAAAAACATTTAACAGCTCATTTAGGCATTCAAGTAACCTTGAAAATTAGGTGACTAACCTCAGAAGTTGTGACTCAGGAATACACAAGTAAGAGATGGAACACGAAGTTCTAAGTCCAGATTCTCTAAATCCAAATTTCATATCGTCTTCACTCTGTTATGTGGAGCACATACCACAGATGGTACAGTAATGCATGCCTTCAGCGGTATGTGCCTTTCACAGATAGATTTTTGCCTGAATTTAACATTTGTATTGGTGAATTTTTCATACCTGGTCTGTAATTTTTTTTTTTTTTTTTTTGGATCAGTTGGCTGTCATGCACATAGATAATTGCCTAGCACTTGTTTTCTTAGTTTTGTGGTGGTGGTTGATGTTGTTGTTGTTGCAGAATCTAAGCTATTCCTGTCTCAGGAGCTTGTCAGCCTTTGCTTCCCTGCAAACTTCATTTGGTAAGAAGATAGATCAGAATAATGAGAATTAACAGAATTTCTTTTAGCCTGTAATTCCAATAGTGATCACTTTCCCTCTAGTTTTAAATATTTTGTTATAAAATATTTCTGATATACAAAAAGTACAGAGAATACTATAATGAATACTATAACGAATGTGCCAAACACCCAGATTTTGGAAACATAGCATTTGGTTGTATCTTCTTCAAATACAGTTTTCAGTGTAAAGAACTTCAGCAATTTATGTAATCCATTGTAATCCCTTCCTGTCCCTTCATATCTTTAAGTAGCCAAGACCCCGAAGTTGGCATTTATATATAACAAGCTTTCTAGGTGTGTATCTATAAACAATAATTTCATATATTTACCATTTTATTCTTTTTTTAAAGATTTTATTCATTTTTGGGGTGCCTGGGTGGCTCAGTCATCAAGCGTCTGCCTTCAGCTCAGGTCATGATCCCAGGTCCTGGGATCAAGCCCCACATCGGGCTCCCTGCTCAGGGGGAAGCCTGTTTCTCCCTCTCCCACTCCCCCTGCTTGTGTTCCCTCTCTCACTGTCTCTCTGTCAAAAAAATGAATAAAATCTTTTTTTTTTCTAAAGATTTTATTTATTTGACACAGAGAGAGAGACACATTGTCTCTCTGTCAAAAAAATGAATAAAATCGTTTTTCTTCCTAAAGATTTTATTTATTTAACAGAGAGACATAGCAAGAGAGGGAACACAAGCAGGAGGAGTGGAAGAGGGAGAAGCAGGCTTCCCGCAGAGCAGGGAGCCTGATGCGGGGCTCGATCCCAGGACCCTGGGATCATGACCTGAGCTGAAGGCAGACGCTTGACGACTGAGCCACCCAGGTGCCTCTATTTACCATTTTAAACAAATTATATTTTACTAAATTCTCTCTTTTCATAATAGCTTTGTTGAAATAATTTGCACAGAATTCTCCCTTTTAAAAATGTACAGTTAGATGGTTTTTAGCATATCCACAAAGTTGTGCAGTAATGATAACTGTCTAATTTGGGACATTTTCATCACTCCAAAAAGAAATCTTGTATTAATTAGAAATTGTGATTTGTTTTTTCTCCTACTCTGGAAACCACTAATTTCATTTTTTATGTCTAACGATCTGCCTATTCTGGGTATTTCATATAATAAAATCATGTAACTTGCTTCTGGCTTCTTTTATTTCGCATACTTTTTTCAAGGTTTGACAACGTTGTAGAGCCATCAATACTATATTCCTTTTTGTTGCTGAATAATATTCCATTGTTAAGATAGAACACATTTTTTTCATCTATTCTGATGCCTAGGTTACTAGGATTATTTCCGCTTTTGACTATTATGGATAATGCTTTTATGAATGTTCCTGCAAAGTTTTTTGGTGAACATGTTTTCACTTCTCTTGACCATATTCCTGGGAATGGAATTACAGGATTGTAGAGTAACTAAGTATAGCATTTTGAAGAACTGCCAAAGTGTTTTCCTGGGACCACACAATTTTACTGTCCCTCTAGCAATGTATAAATATTCTAATAACACTTGTTATTTCCTATTTTTTTAATTTTAATTTTAGCCATCCCAGTGGGTTACAGTGGTGTCTCATTGAAATTTTGATATGTATTTCCCTAATGAAGTGATTTTGAACATCTTTTCATGTGCTTACTAGCCATTTGCACATTTTCTTTGGAGAAATGTATACTCAAGTCCTTTTGTCCATTTTAAAAATCAGATATTTGTCTTTTTTATTGGGTTTGTAAGTGTTCTTTATGAATTCTAGATACAAGTCTCTTATCAAATATATAATTTGCAAATATTTTCTTCCCTTTTGTGGGTTCTTTTTTTTCTTGATGGTGTTCTTTGAGGAACAAGACTTTTTAATTTTAATGAAGTACAACTTATCTTTTTTTGTCACTTGTACTTTTTGTGCCAGGCACAAGAATTGCTTATCTAAGGTCATAAATCTGCTACCATATTTTCTTCTAAAGTTTTATATTGTAACTTTTAAATTTAGGTTTGTGATCTAGTTTGAATTAATTTTTGTATATGGTATGTGGGTTAGGTCCATCTTCATTCTTTTGCATATGGCTATCCAACTGTCCCAGCACCATTTCTTGAAAAGGCTATTCTTTCTTCATTGAGTTGTCTTGATACTTTTGTTAAAGTTTAGTTGACCATAAATGTAAGGGTTTATTTTTAGGCTCTCAATTTTGTCCACTGATCTATCTTTATGCCAGTATTATATTGTTTTCATTACTACAGTTTTATAGTAATTTTTGAAATCAGGAAGTGTATGTCTTCAGATTTTGTTCTTATTTTAGATTGTTTGGGCTTTTTGGGGTCTCTTGATATTTCATGTGAATTTTAGAATTGGATTTCCAACTTTTGCAAAAAGTCAACTTGAGATTTCTGTAGGGATTGTGCTGAATCTATATCTTGAAAAATTATTGAACTCTTTCTTTGGTTAATTGTGTGTATGTACTCATATTTTTAAAATGCATGACTGCAAGAATTGTAAATTCTAACATTGGCTTTTTGGTAGAATCATCAATTTTAAACTACATGATCTACAGTGTTCATAGTTTAACCTCCATGCCAGAAGTCTTTGCTATAGGAAATATTAGGGTTTAATAAAAACTTAGAGGTTGGGGGCACCTGGGTGGCTCAGTTGATTAAGCGACTGCCTTCGGCTCAGGTCATGATCCTGGAGTCCCTGGATCGAGTCCCGCATCGGGATCCCTGCTCAGCAGGGAGCCTGCTTCTCCCTCTGACCCTCCCCCCTCTCATGTGCTCTCTCATTCTCTCTCTCTCAAATAAATAAATAAAATCTTTAAAAAACAACAACAACAAAACAAAAAAAACCTTAGAGGTTGTATATAGTAACGTCTTAGTCAAAAACAATATACATTGGTTTTTTTTTTTTAAGATTTTATTTAATTATTTGACAGAGAGATACACAGCAAGAGAGAGAACACAAGCAGGGGGAGTGAGAAAGGTTGAAGCAGGCTTCCCACGGAGCAGGAAGCCCGATGTGGGGCTCAATCCCAGTACCCTGGGATCATGACCTGAGCCGAAGGCAGACGCTTAATGACTGAGCCACCCAGACGTCCCTACATTGTTTCTGATAGGGAGCATCCAATCTATATTCTCTTATATTCTATGATTTGTAGATTTAGTAGCAATTTTTTAATGTCATGAGTCAACCAATATGTTAAATGTATCTTATATACTATAGCAATTAATCTCTACAACGACCTGAGTTCAATATTTTCCTCTGCATTTTATAAAGACAATGAAGCCGAAATGTACATGACAAGTATCCAAGATTATGCAACTAGTCGGTGATAGAACCAAGATTCAAATTTGGGTCTAACTCCAGATATTTTGTTGTTAATATTTAGAAAGATCTTTCTCATGTGAAGTGAAATTTATCTCTGTGAATTTTTTATTAGTCTTAATTATACATTATTAAGAATCACAGGGTAAGTTTACTCCCTCTCCTGCTATAGAGACATATAAATTTCTCCCATTTTCCCTGTAGGGTAATTATTAAAAATCTCTAGACCTTTCACAGTGTTAAACATGATACAGTAAATGTTTTCATTTATCAGTGTCCGTAAAAGGTAGTGCTCCCTAAAATAATGGAGAGTAAACCCAAACAAATTAATCTAGATGTGGACTGGTTATAGGTATACCAATAGATAGGTCCAGATAAATTAAACAAAATAGAATGTGTATACAGGTGAGTCCAGCACTCTTCGATGCTACCAGCATTGATCCTGTAGAGAAACAAGAAGCATAATAATGTCTTTACTTGGAAATTTTAAATTAAAAATAATTGGACCCCTTTTTTAAGTAGGATTTAGTGAATACTAAAGAAGTATTTTGCAAGTTTATTAGTCGTTATTACATACAATAAATTTGTCTTGATCTAGCAAATTATGTATCTATAATCTACTTCCTGAACTAAAATTTAAAAAATTATGACTACTTAGGAGAGCAGATAAGACAAAAGCTGAACTTTAATATTTAAAATCATCTGGAAAACAATTATTTTTGGACATGTCAATAATCTGAGCTATAATTCATTCAATGATAAGTAGGAAGAATAATGAAATGATTATAACCAGTCATATTGCTGTCTGTTCCTCAAAAGAAATTTTCTTATTGGAGTAGTCATTGGACATTCACTTAGAGGGATTTCATCTGAACATTCTCTCTTACTAAAACAAAATTCAGGTCCTTAGAACTTTTCACCTGAGATAGTATTTTGGTTAACTTTTTACCATATAATTTTAATTTATCTCCCCCATCTATTCTTTCTATTTTTATCCCTAAAACATATACTTTTGCCTGTTCTAAAGCAGAGCTTTGTCTTTCCATTCCGTACTCAAAATCATTTATGCACAGATGAGGAATGGGTGTTACTTCCTGTACTCAGAATGATCCATGCTATAGGCTGCCTGGCTCCCTGTGTTAGAGAAATTCCAAGACCAAATTGTAAGGTATTGGAAAAGTTCTGGATTCAGATCCTTCTTTCCCATTTATGGGGCAGGGAGCAATTGCAGCATGCCTGAGAGATATTTCTCATTCCTAGTCTAACAACTCATTAAATGCTAAAAGTAGAAACGTATCACTTCAAGGATAATTAAAAGATACAATCTAAACTTAGCTTTCCAGACTTGTTTGCTATATTCACCTCTCAAAATCCATTGTCAAAGTGAAATAAATACATACATGCATGCATGCATGCATACATACATACATAAATTAACTGTCTAACTCCAGGTACTATCTAACCTCTGTAGTTCATATTCCTTAAACTCCCACTCTGCCCTGTCAGATCCTTCTTTCTTCCTTTATTAGTTTTTTTTTTTCTTGTTTTCGAACTTGGCTCTATGTGTGTGTGTGTGTGTGTGTGTGTGTGTTTATCTTTAAAAGATTTTAAATATCTAACCAAACTTTCCACATACTGGTATTGTGTGTCAGTGTGTTTGTGCAGATGTGAGAGTGAAGGTCTGCATTTGATTTGTCCACCATCACGATTAAAAGTCCATTTCAACAAAATTTTTTAAACTGTACTTTACTTGAACACATTAAAACTCTCTTGTCTTATTATATAGGTAGTTGATTTTAGATGTAGCCTCTAATTTATCCCACTTGAATAAACTCCTTGAGGTCAAGGGCTTTACCTCACCCAAAATTGTATACAGTGTAGTACTAACTGCAATGCTTTATATATAATGCCTAGTAAGTAATTATTTAATTTTATAGCTCTGGGCATTTATAATATAATCATCATTGGTGGTCTGGTATTTAATTTAATTTATTAAAAGTAATTCAAAAGAAAGTTAAAGAAAACACTTTTTATAGAAAAGGAGTGGATTCAGCAAAGAAGGATTTTCACACTAAAAGTGATTTTAGAAAGGTCTGAGTAATAAAGGTTAAAAAAAACCAATTTACTTTTGTTTATTTGTTGTTAACTTATTGTCTTTACTGTTATAGGATAAGAAAGTTGGTTATACTTTGGAATTTTAATACACTGGGTTAGATACAAGTATGAGTCTTAATAATAATGGATATACAGTGTTTTGGCATTCAAATAACCCCAAACTTCAGAAGATAGTGTAATTGCTATCTCTTTATATAATTTATTTTTTGAGTACTGGAGCCCTTGAAAAATGAAACCATATACAGAAGATGAATAGATAAAAGCAGAATTGCCTTGGTTGAGGCAAAAGTTTTTACCTTTTGATTTCCCTCTTGTCCATTGGCATCACTCAAGGCACATCTGAACATCAAGGTCACTATCTATAAATGCTTATTCTAAGGATACATCCCAGACAGCATAATAAACTTAGAGGTTGGGGGCACCTGGGTGGTGCCTAAAAAATAGCCTAAAGACTATTGTGATGGGCAGAATCATGGTCTTATAAGTATGTCCACATCCTAATCCTTGGAATTTGTGGATATTTACTGTATATGCAAAGTAGACTTTGCAGGTGTGATTAAATTAATCTTGAGATAGATATCCTGAATCACCTGTGTGGACACAATATAATCACTAGGACCTATTAAGTAAAAGAGGGAGGCAGGAGAGTCAGAATCAAAGAAGGACATTTAACAGTGGAAGCAGAGGTTAGAGTATGGAGTGTCTGGGTTTGCAGATGGAAGGAGGTCATGAGTCACGCAATGCCAGTGACCCCCAGAAGCTGGAAAAGACAAGGAAACATCATCCCCTAGAGCCTCTAGAAGAAACACAGCCCTCCTGATACCTTGATTTTTACCTTTAAAGATTGATGTTTAGACTTCTGACCTTCAGAACTGAAAACGATTTTTTGCCACTTTGAGCCACTAAGTTAATGTGTATTTGTTACAGAAGAAATAGAAAACTAATACAGGTAATAAGCTAACAACAGGTGAATGGATGTATCCTGGTTTATGGCTATTTGAACCAATCAACAGGTTGGTTTCACAGATTAGTATACAAGTTAATTGTTTATTTCTTTTAAAACATAAAATTAATGTGTACATAAAATTAATTTGTACTAATTTGTACATCACAATTTTAAAATATGTATAATATGAGGCAAGGTTTAATAGAATTCAATATTTTTGTGTCCTCATAGTTTTCAAAGTGCTTTTACTTTGATTCTTTTATCTAATACATACACAAATGAGAGGCTCTCAGGGACCACTCATCCATTTAATCTAAATCAGAAGTTTATTTAACCTCAGGATAGGAGGTAACAAGGAATTAAATTCAACAAATTTATAATACTTCAGATTCTTCTATGACATTACTCTCAGGCAATTATAAATGTACAATAACAAACCATCAGTGCAGAGAAAACTGTATTTGTTGAATCAACACATCTGTTCTGAAAAACTTATTCAGAAATTGTCTTTTTTCTTAAAACTTGAGCATGTTGGTACCAATTTATTCTTTGAGGCTATATAGTATATAGCTTATGACTAAATAAGACATCTGAAGACAACCAGACTACTGTCTCTTCCTTTCATTGTACTCTGGTTTTTAGCTTACATTGTAATGGCAACTTTCTCTTTTTAACTCCAGTTTTTAACACTTTTCCCCTTTTTCTTGATTCCAAAAATGATCATAATCATACTAAAAATAAAATCATAATAAAAAGTTATTCCTCTGTCATTTGTACCTTGGCATCATTATCATCATCTGAGTGTAATTTATCACCTTCAGGAGATCGCCAGAGAAGAATTAGTTGATTCTGAATTTCATCATCCATCTTGGACTGCATCTTTCTCTTGGTTGCTTTCATTTCATTCTTTTTCATCTGAAATTTATTTTTAACATAAATGACAGCAGAAAAATATGACCCAGGAATTCTGTTCTCTTTTTGTCACATATCAATCTTTGATTTTATTTAAGGGCTGATATGATTTTAAATCATAAATAAACACACAAAAATCTTTGCTAAATAAACCCTAAAACGAACAATAATATCACTACGAACAGCAACAAAATTTTACAGTCTGTTTTACTTTTATGATCATGGACCAGCTCTAAATTCTAAGAAGCACCTTTATAGCTCCCTGAAACCTTCATATTGCTTCATCCTAATGAAATGAGGGAATTCAGGAGTGTTTCCTTCACTCTGTAAAGTCACAAGTCTGCTAATTGGAAGAGGTGGGTATCATTTTTTAAGCCCAAGTCTAGTGCTACTGCTTCCATAATATTTTTTTGGTGTCAATCCAAACTATGTGCCTAAAAATTGAACTTTGGATTTTTTAGGAGCCTACTTTGGGCATAATAAGTGTGAATTCCACAGAAGTGTGTTCCTAATGATAAATTTCAACTACTGTAAATCATTATTTAATTTAATCTATTTATTTGCCATTCTGACTCATTTGTCTTCATACTTGGAGAGGTAAAGCATGACTGATCAAATGCATGCTTCAGCCCTGTAAGTTTTCTATACCCTACGTAACAATGATCAGCGCTGTTGATTGCTTTGCTGCTGATTTAATCCCCTCTCAAAGAATCTTGCCTTTAATGTTTCCTGCTAATCTCATTTTTTTTCAACAGGCAAGAGCTGCTTTCCTTCCATTTGGCTTCTAAATATGCCAGTGATCATTTAATTTATTTTCCTGCACTATTCAGCTCAGGTTTTGTGCATTTTTTCATGACAAACAAGAATGTTAAAAAATAAATGAAAATAAAAGTCAAGTTATTTATCTTTACTCATATGTTAGGGATTTTTTTCTTTTCCATGAAGAAAACCCTACTTTGGTAATTATATGTCTATTATATTCGAATAGATTTTCACTATCAATAAATGATTCAGATGGGGTGAGTGTTCTTTTATAGTTTAACCTTTTTTAAGAGTCTCCTGCCTCTTAAAAGGTAAATACCTTTTCTCTTTCCTCAAATTTCAAAACACTGAAATGGGAAAAAAAGTATTATTGGTTATGTTATTTATATCTAATTATTACATCTATATATTATATTGTTTTATATTCTGTTATTATTTTCTATAGCCTCTGACAACAAAATAATGCAGAGGAATTTATTCGCAAGGGGACTATTTAGTTATGTGTCTTTAGGCAGATTGCATAAACTCTCTGGACTTCATTTGCTTCATTTACTTGTTCAGTAGTGATTTGTTGAGCACCTTTCTTATGCACTAATAGATTGGTGACTTGGAGGTAAATAATCACAGCCACCCTGAGATTCTTATATTCTACAGACAGATGGGGTGAGGAAAGTGTGAGAGCAGGTGGTTAAAACATCTCAGAGGAGAGAAAATATTTGGGCTAATTTTTAAAGATCAGCTGACTAAGAAGGACATGGAGATGGAGGCAGACAGGAGTAGTCCAGAGGGGATATCTCAACCAAAGCCACAAGTGGAAAGAAGAGCCATATACCGAAGGAAATACAAGCAGTGAGAACTACTAGATAAACAAAGTGTGAAGGAATATAGGGATAGAAAATTAAAGAGTGATAGCAATAAAATAGAGTGTGCACACCATGCTAAGTAGTTTGAAATTCATTCAGTAGGTAATATAGGGGAACTGTTGAAATGTCTTAAGAAGAGGAACCATGAGGTTATATTTGTGTTTCATACACGTTACTCTAAAGTTGACGTAGTGATTGATTTGAGAAGTCCAAAAACATTGATGATCCCAATTTCAACTGTATCCCATTGTTATCATGAATCCATTTGTGTTCATGTTCATCAGATAACATGAACTATATTTTTTGATTTAGTAAATGAGGACATTTTATTACTTTGAAAAATGGGGACAATAAAATTTGCATGACCTAACAAAGGAGATGTACCTTACCATCTAGGAAGTTCTAATATGTACAATATAAGAATTTAATGGTGAGTCAGTATCTAACATCTTGAATGAATGAATCCATGTTTTGAGTATGGTATGTTATATATTGTGTTAGGACCTTTCATCTAGGTAGTAGTAGTTTCATTTGTATGATAATCCAATATGAGGATGCGATACAATTACAGATTACTGTAAATGCTGACTATTTTCTGTGTGTGCTATAGTAAAGCATTTTAGTTTCACAGCAGCTCTGTTAAGGAATTATGGTTATTCCCATTATACAGATTGAAAAGCTATGATTCAGAGAGCTTTATGCAAGATTATATACCTAGTAAGTAATGAGGATGAAATTAAATCTGGATCTGTGTGCCTTTAAAAACTCACTCTGTTGGTGTAAAATGGATCTGCAGCACAGTGTGTTGTACTGTCCTTCTAGAGGAAAATGAGAATTAGTGTTCAAATCATTGAACCACAGATTCACAGCAAGTGGCAGAGCCAATTCAACCCAGATCATCTGATCTTAGGTGTAGTATTCTTTCAATTATCCCAGAACTATTTTCCTACTGTATCCATGGAGCTACTTTCTGAAAAACACAACTTCTCAGGAACATCCTCAGACTTTGGTGCTTTGATTGCCTTCTGGATATCCAAACAGAACTTAAGCCTGGACATTTCCCACATCCCCATCCCCTATACCATGATCAAAAGGTGATCATCTGATACCTACATTAGGTGTCAAAATACCCGAATTGTATTTTATTAACATCTATATTTTTTAATTGGTAGTATAATTTGACTTAACAGACTATACAAATAGCCAGAATGTACCCTTCCCCAGCCATTTACTATATGCTTATCTCAAACCACCAAGAGAGATTTTTTTAATAGTATTTTAGAACTCTTATTTCTAATTTTCTTTTCTTTTTTAAAAAATTTTTTTACTTAAATTTTAGTTAACATACAGTGCAATATTGGTTTCAGGAGTAGAATTCAGTGATTCATTACTTACATAAAGCACCCAGTGTTCATTACACATGCCTTCTTTAATACCCATCTCTCATCTAGCTCATGCCCCACCCATTTCCCTCCATCAACCCTCAGTTTGTTCTCTATCGTTAAGAGTCTCTTGTGGTTTGCTTCCATCTCTTCTTTTTTTCTTTCTCCTTCCCATATTCCCCTATTTTCTTAAATTCCACATATGAATGAAATCATATGGTATTGGTCTTTCTCTGATTGACTTATTTTGCTTAGCATTATGCATTCTAGCTCCATCCACATCATTATAAATGGCAAGATTTCATTCTTTTTGATGGCTGAGTAGTATTCCATTATATATATATACACCACTTCTTCTTTATCCATTCATATGTCGATTGACATTTAGGTGCTCACCATAGTTTGGCTATTGTTGATACTGCTGCTATAAACATCAGGGTACATGTACCCATCTGAATCTGTATTTTTGTATCCTTTGGGTAAATACCTAGTAGTGCAGTTGCTGGATCATAGGGTAGTTCTATTTTTGATTTTTTGAGGAACCTCCAGAGTGGTTACACCAGTTTGCATTCCCACCAACAGTGCAAGAGGGTTCCCCTTTCTCCACATCCTCACCAATACCTACTGTTTCTTATGTTGTTAATATTAGCCATTCTGACAGGTGTGAGGTGGTGTATCATCATGATTTTGATTTCTATTTCCCTGATGATGAATGATGTTGAGCATCTTTTCATGTGTCTGTTAGCCATTTGGATGCCTTCTTTGAAAAAGTGTCTATTCATGTCTTCTGCCCATTTCTTTTCTTTTTTTTTTTTAAGATTTTATTTATTTATTTATTTGACAGAGAGAGAGAGACACAGCGAGAGAGGGAACACAAGCAGGGGGAGTGGGAGAGGGAGAAACAGGCTTCCCGCGGAGCAGGGAGCCCGATGCGGGGCTTGATCCCAGGACCCTGGGATCATGACCTGAGCCAAAGGCAGACGCCTAACGACTGAGCCACCCAGGTGCCCCCTGCCCATTTCTTAACTGGGTTGTTTGTTTTTTGAATGTTGAGTTTGATAAGTTCTTGAAACATTTTGGATACTAACCCATTATCAGTTATGTCATTCACAAATATTTTCTACCATTCCATAGGCTGCCTTTAATTTTGTTGATTCCTTTGCTGGGCAGAAGCTTTTATCAAGTACTAATTGTTCATTTTTGCTTTTGTTTCCCTTGCCTCCAGTGACATGTCTAATAAGTTGATATGGCCAAGGTCAAAGAGGTTGCTGCTTATGTTCTCTTCTAGGATTTTGATGGTTTCCTGTCTCACATTTAGGTCTCTCATCATTTTTTTTTTAAAGATTTTATTTATTTATTTGAGAGGGAGAATGAGAGAGAGAGAGCATGAGAGGGGGGAGGGTCAGAGGGAGAAGCAGACTCCCCGCCAAGCAGGGAGCCCAATGCGGGACTTGATCCAGGGACTCCAGGATCATGACCTGAGCCGAAGGCAGTCGCTTAACCAACTGAGCCACCCAGGCGCCCAGGTCTTTCATCATTTTGAATTTATTTCTGTGTATGGTGTAAAAAAACTGGTCCAGTTTCATTTTTCTGCATGTTGCTGTCCAGTTTTCCCAACATTTGTTGAAGAGACTATCTTTTTTCCATTGGATAGTCTTTCTTGCTTTGTCAAAGATTAATTGACCATATAGTTGTGGATCTATTTCTGGGTTCTCTATTCCCTGTTCCATTGATCTGTGTGCCTGTTTTTGTGCCAGTACCATACTGTCTGGATGAGTATAGCTTTGTATATAACTTGAAATTTTAGAATCATGATGCCTCCAGCTTTGCTTTTCTTTTTCAGAATTGCTTTGGCTATTCAGTGTCTTTTGTGGTTTCATACAGATTTTAGGATAGTTTGTTCTAGCTCAACATAAAATGCTGGTGGTATTTTGATAGAGATTTCATTAAATGTTTAGATTGCTTTGGGTACAATAGACATTTTAATAATGTTTGCTCTTCCAATCCACGAGCATGGAATTCTTTCCAAATTTTTGTGTCCTCTCAATTTCTCTCATAAATGTTCTATAGTTTTCAGAGTACAGATCTTTTACCTCTTTAATTAGTTTTATTCCTAAGTATCTTATTTTTGGTGCAATTCAAATGGGATTGATTTCTTGATTTCTTTTTCTGCTGCTTCTATTATTGGTGTATAGAAATGCAACATATTTCTACATGTTGTGACATTGCTGATTCATGTATTAGTTCTAGCAATTTTTTGGTGGACTCTTTTGAATTATCTACATAGAGTATCATGTCATCTGCAAATAGTGAAAGTTTGACTTCTTCCTTGGTGATTTGGATGCTTTTTATTTCTTTTTGTTGTCTGATTGCTGAGGCTAAGACTTCCAGTAGTATATTAAATAGTAATGGTGAGAGTGGACATCGTCTTGTTCCTGACCAGAGGGGAAAGGCTCTCTGTTTTTCCCCATTGAGGATGATATTAGCTATGGGTCTTTCATATATGGCCTTCCTGATATTCAGGTATGTTCCATCTATCTTTACTTTGTTGAGGGTTTTGTTTTGTTTTTGTTTTTTAATCAGGAATGGATGCTGTATTTTGTCAAATGCTTTTTCTGCACCAATGACAGCATCATATGGTTCTTACCCTTTCTTTTATTAATGTGGTGTATCACGTTGATTGATTTGTGAATATTGAACCAACCCAGCAGCCCAGGAATAAATAAATGATTGTGGTGAATAATTTTTTAAATGTACTGTTGAATTCGATTTGCTAGTATTTTATTGAGAATTTTTACATCCATGATCATCAAGGATATTGGTTTGTGATTCTCCTTTTTTGGTGGAGTTTTTATCTGGTTTTGGAATCAGGGTAATACTGGCTTCATAGAATGAGTTTGGAGGTTTTCCTTCCACCTTTTTGGGAACAGTTTGAGAAGAATAGGTATTAACTCTTTGAATGTCTGATAGAATTTCCCTGGGAAGCCATCTGGCCCAGTACTTTTGTTTGTTGGGAGATTTTTGATTACTGATTCAGTTTCTTTGCTGGTTATGGGTCTGTTCAAATTTTCTATTTCTTCCTGTTTTGGTTTTGGTAGTTTGTAAGTTTCTAGGAATTTGTCCATTTCTTCCAGATTGCCCAGTTTATTGGCATATAATTTTTCATACTATTCTCTTATAATTTTTTTTTTTCCTGTGGTGTTGGTTTTGATCTCTCCTCTTTCATTCCTGATTTTATCTAATTTGGTCCTTTCTCTTTTTGGTAAGTCTGGCTAGGATTTGTGAATTTTATTAATTCTTTCAAAGAACCAGCTCTTCATTTTGTTGATCTGTTCTACTGAGTTTTTTGTTTCTATAACATTTATTTCTGTCCTAATCTTTATTATTTCTGTTCTTCTGTTGGCTTTAGGCTTTATTTGCTGTTCCTTTTCTAGCTCCTTTAGGTGTAAGGTTAGGTTGGGTATTTGAGACTTTTCTTGCTTCTTGTGGTAGGCCTGTATTGCAATACACTTCCCTGTTAGGATTGCCTTTTTTGCATCCCAAAGGTTTTGGATTCTCATGTTTTCATTTTCAGTTGTTCCATGTACTTCTTTATTTCTTCTTTAATTTCCTGTTTAACCCATTCATTCTTTACTAGGATGTTCTTTAGTCTCCATGTAGTTGTGGTCTGTCCAAATTTTTTTCTTGTAGTTGACTTCAAGATTCATAGCATTGTGGTCTGAAAATATGCATGGTATGATCTCAGTCTTTTTGTACCAGTTGAGGCCTGATTTGTGCCCCAGTATCTTATCTATTCTGGAGTATATTCCATATGCACTCCAAAAGAATATCTATTTTGCTGCTTTAGGATGATATGTTCTGAATATATCTGTTAAGTCCATCCAGTCCAGTGTGTCATTCAAAGCCATTGTTTCCTTGTTGACTTTCAGCTTAGATGATCTGTCCATTACTGTAAATGGGGTATTAAAGTCCCCTACTATTATTGTATTATTATCAATGGGTTTCTTTATGCTTAATATTAATTGATTAATATATTTGGGTGCTTCCAAGTTAGGGACACAAATATTTACAATGGTTAGATCATCTTGATGGATAGACCCTCTCATTATGATATAATGCCCTTCTTCATCTCTTGCTATAGTCTTTGTTTTAAAATCTTGTCTGTCTGATATAAGTATGGCTACTCTGGCTTTCTTCTGATGTCCACTAGCATGATAAATGGTTCTTAATCCCCTCACTTTCAGTCTGCAGGTGTCTTTAGGTGTAAATTGAGTCTCTTGTAGGCACATATCAATGGGTCATATTTTTTTAATCCATTCTGATACCCTATATAGGGTATCTTATACCCTTTTGATTGGAGCATTTGGTCCATTTACATTCAGAGTGATTACTGAATGACATGAATTTAGTGCCATTGTGTTACCTATAGAGTTGGTATTTTTGGTGATGTTCTCTAATCTCTAGTCTTTGTTGATTTTGGTCTTTTTTTCCCACTCAGAGTCCACCTTAAAATTTCTTGCAGGGCTGGTTTAGTGGTCACAAACTCCTTTAGTTATTGTTTATATGGGTATCTCTTTATTTCTCCTTCAATTCTGAATGACAGCCTTGCTGAATAAGGAATTTTTGGCTGCATATGTTTCCTATTCAACATGGTGAATATATCCTGCTACTGTCTTCTGGCCAGTCAAGTTTCTGTGGACAGATCTTCTGAGAACTTAATATGTCTTCCCTTGTAGGTTAAGGACTTTTTTTCCTTTGCTGCTTTCAGTATTCTTTCCATGTCTATGTCTTTTGTGAATTTGACTATGATATGCCATGGCTTTGGTTGAATTTAATGGGAGTTCTCTGTGCTTCTTGGGTTTTGATGTCTGTGTCCTTCCCCAGATTAGGGAAATTTTCAGCTATAATTTGTTCAAATAAAAGTTATGCCCCTTTTTCTCTCTTTTCATCTTCTGGGCCTTCTATGATACAAATGTTATTGCATTTTAATAAGTCGCTGAGTTCCCTAAGTCTACCTTTGTGATCCATTACCTTTCTTTCCTTCTTCTTTTCAGCTTCATTATTTTTCATAATTTTATCTTCTATGTCACTGATTTGCTCCTCTGTTTCATCCATTCTCATTTTTATGGCATCCATTTGGGTTTGCAACTCTCAGTTATAGCATTTCTAATTTCAGCCTGACTAGATTTTAGTTCTTTTATCTCTGCAGTAAGGGATTCTCTATTGTCTTCTATGCTTTTTTTCTAGTATCCTTATAATCATTGTTTTAAATTCTAGTTCAGACATCTTACTTATATCTGTATTAAGTCCCTGGCTGTGAGTTGTACTTTCTGTTCTTTCATTTGGGGTAAACTTCTCCATCTTGTCGGAAAAGTAGAAATAAACAAAACAGGGCGCCTGGGTGGCTCAGTTGGTTAAGCGACTGCCTTCGGCTCAGGTCATGATCCTGGAGTCCCAGGATCGAGTCCCGCATCGGGCTCCCTGCTCGACGGAGAGTCTGCTTCTCCCTCTGCCCCTCCCCGCTCTCATGTGCTCTCTCTCATTCTCTCTCTCTGAAATAAATAAATAAAATCTTAAAAAAAAAAAAAAGAAACAAAACAAAGAAAAAACCCAAGAAACAACAACAACAAAAAAAACTAGATAGTGGATATGTGTCTGGTCTGCTTGTTAAAAGAATCTAGATCTAAAAATAAATTAAAAAATTAGAAAATAAAAATAAAAAATAAAGTGAAAATGAACTAAAAATTTAAAAAATATATAAATAAAAACATAAAAAATAATAAAAATAAAAGGAATTGAAAAAAATAAATGAAATATCAATAAAAAAAGAAAGTAAGAAGGAAGGTAGATCCTATTTCCCCTAGAGCTGAAACCTTGTAGCACTCTATGATCAGCTGACTTGGTGTGAGCAAGTTGTTTGTTCTGGTCTTCTGGGGGGAGGGGCCTGTTGTGCCGATTCTCAGGTGGGCTTGCCCTGGTGGAAATGTGACTTCAGGGCAGAGAGGGGCGGGGCTTGGTGTAAGCTGCTCTGGCCTCCACTAGGTGGCACTGTTTTGCTCCCTGAAGGCTTTCAGTGCTCTTGGGCAGGATGAATATACCCTCACCCTACTCTCTAGCCCCAGATCTGAAAGTTCACGCCCTCTGCTCTCCAGAGAGCCCTCACAGAAAAACAATCAATCACTTTTCTTGTGTTCTTGGTTTCCATCAGAGCTCTGTGTTCATCCTGCCTTTGTCTGCACTTTTTTATCTCAGGTGCATGGTGGAGTTTCTTTCTTTTTTAAAGATTTTATTTATTTGAGAGAGAGAATGAGAGAGAGAGACCATGAGCAGGGGGGAGGGGCAGAGGGAGAGGGAGAAGAAGGCTCCCCACCGAGCAGGGAGCCTCACTCGGGGCTCAGTCCCAGGACCTTGGGATCATGATCTGAACCGAAGGCAAATGCTTAACTCACTGAGCCACCCAGGTGTCCCTGACTGTATCAAAACTCCAAATTTTAGGGACTCCCACAGCACAGACCTGCGCTGTTCCTCTAGGGGAAGGTCTCACTGTACTTTTGCTGTTTGCTGGCTTGTCCCAGGAAAGTGGTCACATGATTGTGAAGTGGTTTGAAGTTTATGGTAAAACAGAGCCAAAAGCCAGCACCAAGACTCACTGCTCTCAGCTGGCATCCCCACTCCTATGCCTGGGAACAGGGCAGCATGTTGGTGCCACCCATTCTTCTTAAAATCATCCAATTGTCTCTTCTTCATCCAATCATTTTCTCTGGAATTATGCTCTTCCGGGTACTATTTATCTTACTTCTCATCTTCCTTGGCTTCTTTGAGACACTGTCATTGTTGGCCACGCCGTCCTTTGACAGGAGCCCTTCTCTTGTTTCAGAATGCTATCTTCTCATGTTTTCCTTTTTACTGTATTGTTGTTCCCTGCTTATTTTCTTTCAATTAATATATTTTATCTTATTTAAATTGTTAACCAGTTCTATGTATACTCCAAGAACCAGGATCTAAGTATGCACTGATCTATATAAAAGATGTACATTTTATGACCTACTAAAATAATGTATTACATCCTTGACAATCTCTAGATACAAGCTGTCTGGGAGACTGCCTTCTACTGAAACTATTCTTTTCAGTGTTGAGGGCAAATTGTTCATTACTAAGCTTTGAGTATCAAATCACAATTGTTGCATACATCATGGGAATGACAACTTTCTTAAGAGGTGAAAGTTTCTAAATCCTAAGATGCCTAGGAGCTTCCAATATATAACATGAAAATAAAATGCTCTAGATAGTATTTTCCCGGTAGCTTCCAGATAGCCTTGGCTCTCTAACCTGGGGTCCAGAATAAGGTAAATGAGGTAGAGTTGCCTTAGTTGATCTTCATACCTATGGCCAAAAGTAGAAGTACTTAGTGACCCCACAGACTAGTGAATTAATGCTTTATGCCACTATGTATATGAGTGGTTTGTTATTTGGCATTATTGTAGCAATAGCTCAGTGATACAGAAATTGCAGTTTGAAGTGTGAATGTAGGGTTTTATTATAAAATACCATAGAGAGTGCATCAGATTTAAAGCCACAAAAGCTTTTGTCTGATGCCAAAAAGTAGTAAAAGTTTAAGCAACACGCAGGAAATGGAGATGCTGTGAGGAAAGTAGATTGGGGTTGAGATGGGCTCTACATACAGTAGATGAAAGGCCCTTTCAGTATGCCATAAAGTAGAAAATGAATAACTCATGGAAAATTTCTATAACTGTACTTGGAAAAATCTGAACCATACCAAATCCTTGACAGGATTCTGGATATTCCTTCTCCATGATTATCCTAGCTGAGCACATACAGCAAGTAAGAAAAACAAACAATAGTAGGAAAACCATTATTGCTATTTCTACCTATACATTTCTGTGACATGTAGGTAGGGAAGCAGAATGAACCTGGCTGTAGGTGAGCTTCAGCTCAGTCCAGGTTTCTAAATCTGAAGATGCAGTGCAGTAGCATCTCACCCGCCAGACAATGAGGTTGTTTATTTCATATGTGAAATGATTTAAAATACAGTGTTTTGAATAATTACAATTGGGATAAAAATTTTACATGAATTACTAAGACGTGTAAATGATTGGAAATTAGTTCTTGCTATGTAACAATGATTTTCAAACCCTTTCCCTCTGCTGCTCTCATAATTAAAAATAACAAAAACAAAAACTATATATATCTCACTAACTTCTTAAAATTGTTATTAAGAATATTCATTATAAGTTTAATTGGTAGACGTCCAGGGCATTATACATACTGACATAAAAATAATGCCATCATTTCTTATATTATTTTTTTGTTTATTTTAAAAAGTATAAAACAGAATTAATTTTTTTAAGAATGAGATTTTTCAACTTCCTACCTTTTTTCCTCTTTCAATTTTATGTATTTATTATTTGTTTTGTTTTAAATAGGTTATACTTTCGTTTGGTTCAAAATCAAAATGCTATAATAAGGCAAGCATTGAGAAGTCTTGTTTCTATACCTATATCCTATAGATAATCATTTTTACTAGTTTCTTGGTATAATTCCAGTGTCTTAGGCATATACAAGCAATTCCAGTGTCTTTTAGGCATATACAAGTTCTTTAATAAAATGGAACATACTATATAAAATGTACTGAGTTTTTTCTTTTGACAGTGGTATTGGTTCCTCGTTGTTGATGTAAGAAATTATCATAAATTTAGTGGCATAAAAAAACAAATGTATTACCTTAGAATTTGGGAGGTCAGATGTCTAAAATCAGTCAAGTCTAAAATCAAGGTATTTGCAGGGCTGATTCTTTCTGAGTCTATTTCTTGTTCTTCCAGCTTCTAGAGATTGCTTTGGCATTCCCTGGCTGCTAGCCAAACCACTCCAGTATCTGCTTCCATCTTAATATCACCTTCTCTTCTGTCATCACATCTTCCTTTGGCTCCCTCTTCCAAAGATGCTTGAGGTTAGGTTTAGGGCCTACCTGGATAATCCAGAATAATCCCCCCATATCAAAATCCTTAATTTAATCACATTTGCAAATTATCTTTTGCCATGTAAAGTAACACTTAAAGATTCTGAGGATTAGGATGTGGATATCTTTGGTGAGAGTGCATTATTTAGACTGATAAAGCAGTAGTTCCTGACAATCACTCCTGTCAGTCAATAGATAGAGGCTTTCTCACTTTCTTTTTGTAGCTATGTAGCATTCCCATATATAACTGTACCATAGTTTATTTAATTTCCTATTGGTGGACTTTTTTGTTTGTTTTTACAGATAATCTTGTAATTAATAATTTGATAAATACAACATTTTAGACCTGCTCATATATAATATTACATGTAATATATTTAAACATAAATACATATAATGATATATAAATATAAAATATTAATTTTAATACTTATTAAACATTAAAAGGAAATTTTTAATGAAATACATATACTAATAAGTTATATTGCCTTTTTATAATTAGCTCATATGTGTGGTGACAAATCATATTACTTGTTAGAATGAGATCATATTAAGCATCGATTCTGTTTTTCTTTTTATACATGTAAGCTCTGAGAAACTTTGTTCACAGAAATAGGTGAGGGGGCGCCTGGGTGGCTCAGTCATTAAGCATCTGCCTTCGGCTCAGATCATGATCCCAGAGTCCTGGGATTGAGCCCCGCATCGGGCTCCCTGCTAGGCGGGAAGCCTGCTTCTCCCTCTCCCACTCCCCCGCTTGTGTTCCCTCTCTCGCTGTCTCTCTCTGTCAAATAAATAAAATCTTAAAAAAAAAAAAAAAAGAAATAGGTGAGAATTGAAGGAATTACAACAATGACTTTGAATTCTTTAAACTCCTTTCTCACCATATGCTTAAAACCACATAGTAATCTGTCATCAAAAAGTATTTAATAACTTACCTGGTGACAACTTAATTATTTGTTCCTTTAACTTTTCTTGAATTCAAATAGTTGGAAACCTCTGAACTGAAAAATATTTATTATTTCTTATCCATCCATCAAAATCATTCAGTTTTTCAAAATCAAAAGCCACATTGTGAAAATCATTGCTGTTTTGTTATTCTGGAGTTTTTACCACCTAGAATGATGGAAGATGGTAAAATCTGAAAGGAAGGAAATAAGATCTAAGTTGGAAAAGAAAAAATATGACAGGAAGTTGAGAAAAGGAGCAAAACTAAACTACATGTTCCTTCTTGGGCAGATCAGTTTTGACTGTGTGTACATAAAAGAGTTGAAGATCTAAAAACTGATTCTTTTAAAATATTCCTTCTTGCATACTCTTTATGAATTCTTCATATACCCTAGTGTATAGATATCCCATCCAATATTGAAGACTACAGCTGTTTGCTACTTCAGAATGTATTCTCAAACATGGAAGCCTGTACCTTTATTCTCTTCTTATTGGCATATATAAATTTTAGGAGCATTGTATTAGAGCAAAGGTCTCTAAAACAATCTCTCTTCAAGACAAGGATAGTCTCTTCTACCTAAATTATTCAGAATAATCCCTGGTGCTTGCTGAATATATGTATATAGTAAATGCTTGTGGATTGATTAAAAGAAAGTTATCAAGAGTAAATGCAGTGCATAAACACATAATTCATATTTGGTCTGTTTGAAGTTCACCTGCCAGTTTCTTCTAAGTGAGTCTGAGTCTTAGCCTTAATATGAAAGATCTACTCAGTTCAGCTGCCTTCTTTATACAACCGTAGCAGGGCAGTAAGAGAGACTTTTCCTGATGTTTCCTGGCTGGGGCTTGAAAGCAAAGTACAATGGGTGTTAAGTGCCCACACATTTTATAGAGGTGCTAGACCATCTATGCAAAATTTGTTGGAAAGTAGCCCAAATTGGTCTTGCAACACTTACCTCCTCATATATATATATATTGGTCTTGCAACACTTACCTCTTCATTATATATATATATAAACTAGTGAGTGAGGACTGGCAAATAGGATTTCCTTGAGGAAAATTTTGGAGTACTGTGCTTTTCCTCTCTCATTTCTTGGTGGGGAGGATATGCTCCTTTTCAACTTAAGCCATGTGAATAGGACTTCAAGGAACCATTTAAAAATCTTGAAAGTATAGAAACTCATGTTTGACTCTCACTGGAAAAGAAATAAAGACTGGCTGATATTAGTTGGGAAGCAGAACACAGAGAGAGGGCTCCATAAGGGATGGCTCTTATTTCCAGTGTTAGTTGGAAAAAGATATGAGCTTTCCTTTAGATTAAGAGGATGTTGAGCAATGTAACCAAGCTTGAGCCAGGATGGCATGACCCCAAGAAACATGTACTATGTGGGACATTAGCAAGAAGAGGGTAGCTGAAGAGAAACTCAAGCAATATAGCACCTCTGTGAAGAGTATGAAAGTGGAAGATATTTGGAGAACTCTTGAGAGAGAGCTGACATTTACGCATTAGCCATAAAGAGAGCTACAATTTTCAGATTAAAATAGCATCAGTCAATTTAGGTACTTTGCACATTTTTAAATTGAATTGTTTGTTTTTTTTCTCTATCAAGATGTATGAGTATGTTCTATATTTTTTTAAGTGGCCAACAAATATATGGAAAGAGGCTCAACATCACCAATCATCAGGGAAATACAAGTCAAAACCACAATGAAATATCACCTCATACCTGTGAGGTTGGCTAATATCAAAGGGACAAGAGATAACAACAAATGATGGTGAGGATGTCGAGAAAAGGGAACCCTTGATTAGTGCACAATGCCTATTGGTACAGCCATTATGGAAAATGATATTTGGTGCACTGAGACTATTCTTGGTCAAAATCAAGCATTCAAGGATGTGACAAAGGTTTGCAAAGACCAGTCAGCTGGAATGGATAGCATTGTGTGCAGTTGGATCATGTCACAGTATCTAAGGACACGTCAGTCAGAAGTGATTATGTGAAAACAAAATTCTCTAAATGAGAGCCTTGGAGTCAGCACTTTCTAAAGGATAAACATCTCAGAATGTGCCTGTGTAAGGACTCTGAGTACATCTCTTGAATGCTGAAGTGTGGCTTTGAGATGTTCTGTGGCTTAGTTAAATTATGTGTAGTGAACATATTATACTTCCATCTCATTTGTTATGTCTGGATATAGTTCTTAACAGTGGATTTTTAATAGCATGTTTCTTTTGAGATGCTCTAACATGTTTGTTAAGTTTATGATCTGCTGTCACAAAAGCCACTATTGAATTACATAAGGTCAGTTGTTAAGTTCATGTTACATATAAGTAAGATCCTTAAGGAATATGGCAGGGTTGGGGGCCAAGGGTCTCATTAACATAGGGAATAATTCTTTTTTTTTTTTCATAGGGAATAATTCTTAACCAACTCTATTCTCCTCTTTATCTCATATAACAATTGCATGCTATCTATTATTAGCATCTTTAATTGTGTATACACAAATCTTATACCATGTTTAGTTACATCACTTTCTCTTTAACTCAAAGCATTGCTCTACTTCAGTCTTTTTTGAATTGGGTACAGTAAAACTCCAGCAAAATATTCAAGAAAGTACCTCTAATGCTTTTTACAAAATTAAAGAACTCCAAGGAGTTTTTTGAAATAATACATGCTTATCATATACATAGAGCATTTTTGTTTTGACACTCTTTCTTATATTAGTACACTTTAAAATCTGCTTAAAGAGTGTGCTTAATTTCTAGTGGAACTGTGTTTGATTATCATGGGTTGCAAGTGAGAATTGAATAGTATTTAAAATTTTTTAAATTTTATATATGTACTTAATTGGTAATTACTATATAATTATACATTTTAGATGTGAAAGCATTCTTCAGTTAGTACATAGAAAAAGATCTTTCCCAGGAATCTAGTAAAGGAGTGACAAAGAAGTGTTACCAGAAATTTAATTTTCTGTTAAAGAAAGTACTTACATCTCAGACCTGACAAATCAATTCATAGGACTTCTCTAATTGAGAAGCAAAAGAGGAACCCAAATTGAACTGTCATAATCTTTAAATTTTTAATGACAAACTTGTATATTTCCTAAATTTTATGTTACTATGTTATCATACACTGGCTTATGTGACCATTTATTCAAACACTATGATTGGAGTTTATAATAGTTAAAAGTATCTTGTGTGGGAATAAACATATATTTTATTCTGTTAATAGTATTATCAGAAGCGAAAAGCGAAGTTCTTTGATTTAACATTTAGTGTTTTTATAAGATTTGAAAAATATTTCTCTCTTTTAAAGATGTCAAATTACTAGTTTGTCTCATAAAAATAATGCTCATTATATGAGCAATAATGCCTAATGCTCATAATAAGCAAGCAATGTAACTTGTCAAGGGAGGAACTGTTCTGGGTGAGTGTTAATCAGTCTTCACTCTTAAAAATCTCAAAGTCCATATTGACTTTAGCTGATTTCAGATACAAGTTTGTTTGGTCTAGAGGGATTTTCAGTTTTAGTTGTTAGCCTTAGAGCAGTGCTTCTCAAACTTTAAAGTGCAAATAAATTACCTGGAAATCTTACTAAAATGTAGGCTGACTCAGAATACCCAAGATGGGTCCAATATTGTGCATTTCTAACCTGCTTCCAGGTAATGCTGATGTGGCTGGTTTATTCTTTGAATCATAAGATCCTAGGAAATTTCTTCTCTAAGATTTGAAATGCCATCAGCATTATTTTACAGTTACCTCCAACTTAGAGTGTTACATAGTGCTGCTTTCACAAGTCAGTTTATCTAAAAATAAAGATAATTTAGTCCTTCTGAGTACCCCTCCAGAATAATGCATGTTAAGTAGGCTGCCTATGGCTATGCTCTACCTTTTGTTAATGAGAGAAACTGACTGCTAAGGATAAAGATTGGGTAGTATGAGATGAGAACTATAAATCCTTTAGAAATAATTGTTTTATTAGCAAGATGGAAATAATATATACAAGCACCATAGGAACACATGTCAAAATGTCCTTTTTATTTTTAAAGAAATACTTAGTCACAAAATATGTGGATTATACACAAGACACCTCTAAATAACACATGAGTCAAAAAAATTCTCAAAAAAAAAAAAAGCAGTGGTTGGAGGGAAATTTATAGCATTGAGTTTATCTATTAGAAAAGATCTAAAATAAATAGTCTTAAGTTTCTACTTTAGGAAATTAGAAAAAGAAGAGCAAATTAAATCCAAAGTAATCAGGAGAAAAGAAATTAAAAGAATTAGAGCAGAAATCAATGAAAATAGGGAACACCTTAGTGGCTCAGTCAGTTAAGCATCCCACTCTTGGTTTCAGCTCAGGTCATGATCTAAAGGTTATGGGATCGAGCCCCCTGTGAGGCTCCACACTCAGGGCAGAGTCTGCTTGTCCCTCCTCCTCCCCCCAGTTCACTTGTGCACTTGCTCTCTAGCTCTCTCTCTCAAATAGACAAATAAATAAAATGTAAAAAAAAGAAGAAATCAATGAAAATGGAAATGGGAAATTAATAGAAAATCAACAAAAACAAAAGTTTGTGCTTTGAAAAGATCATTAAAATTGATAAGCACCTAATCAGTTCAGCTAAGAAAAAAAGAAAGTAGACATAAATTTTTAATATCAGAAATGAAAAAGGGGACCTCAGTGCAGATACTGGTGACATTAAAAGGGTAATAAATAAATGCTATGAGCAACTCTATGCCCACAGATTTGATAACCTACATGAAATGGACCAGTTTCTTGAAAGACACAGAAAGACATGGAAACTCTAAATAGATATCTCTATCAAAGAATTGAATCAGTAGTCAAGTAGTTTCCCAAAGAGAAAGCATGAGGCCCAGATGGGCTCACTGGTAAATTCTACCAAACATTAAGGAAGAAATTGTGCCAATTTTCTACTATTTCTTTCAGAAGATAGAACCAGAGTGAGTACTTCCTAACTCATTCCATTACTCTAATACCAAAACCATACAAAGACGTTATAAGAAAACTAGTAGACTAATATATCTCATGAAAATAAATATAAAAATCCCTAGCAAAATATTAGCAAATCAAATCCAACAATGTCTAGAAAGAACTATACACAACAACCAAGTGGAATTTATCACAGGTATACCCAGGGCAAAATATCTAAAAATCATTTAATGTAATCTATGACATTGATAGGCTAAAAAAGAAAAATGACATGATTATATCAATAAATGTGGAAAAAGCATTTAAAAAAATACATTACCTACTTATGATTTAAATAAAAAAAACTTCAGTAAACTAGGAATGAAGGGGACCTCAACATGATAAGAAAAATCTACAAAAAAACCTACAGCTAACATCATACTTAATAGTGAGAAACATGAAGCTTTCTCGGTAAGATCACCAATCCCTTTTAAATCATACTGCAATTTCCAACTAATACAGTAAGGCAAGAATAGGAAATAAAAGGTATTCAGACTGATAAGAAGTAAAGCTCTCTTTGCCTGCAGAGGACATGATCACCTCTGTGGAAAATCCAAAAGAATCAACAAATAATTCCTAGAACTAATATGTGATTAAGCTGTGTTGGAGAATATAGGATTAATGTATAAAAGTCAGTTGTTTCCTATATACTAGCAATAAACAAGTGGAATTTGACATTTTAAACCCAATACTATTTACATTAACACTCCAAAAATTAAATACTTAGTTATATATCTAACAAAATATGTACAAGATCTATATTAGGAAAATTAAAAAATCTGATGAAAGATATCATAGAAGTAAATAAATAGATATCCCAAGTTCATGGGTGGGAAGACTCAATATTTTCAGGTTGTCAGTTCTTCTCAATCTGGTCTGTAGATTCAGTACAACCCCATTAAAATTTTGTTTTAAGTTACTTCATGGGTGAACTGATTCTAAAGTTTATGCGGAGAGAAAAAAGACCCAGAAAAGTCAACTCAATATTGAAGAAGAACAAGTATAAAGACTGGCACTACTCAATGACAGGGCTTATATAAAGCTACAGTGATCAAGACAGTGTGTTATCGATGAAAGAATAGATAAATAGATGAATGGACTAGAATAGAGTGTCCAGAAATAAACCCACATACCTATAGTCAACTAATCACTGGCAAAGAAGCAAAGGCACTAAAGTAGAGCAAAGATAGTCTTTTCAACAGATGGTGCTAGCATAACTAGACAGCCACATGCAAATAAATGAATCTAGACCTAGACTTTACACCCTTCACAAAAGTTAACTCTAAATGGATCATGCACCTGAATGTAAAACACAAAACTAGGAAACTCCTGGAAGATAACATAGGAGAAATCCTAGATAATCTTGGATATGGTGATGACTTTTCAGATACAACACCAAAGGCACAATCCATGTAAGAAATCATTGATAATCTGGACTTCATTAAAAATTAAAAACTTCCACCCTGTGAAAGACAAATCAAGAGAATGAGAAGACAAGCCACAGACTAGGTGAAAATATTTGCAAAAGACGTATCTGATAAAGGACTACCTTCCAAAATATACAAAGGACTCTTAAACAATAAGATAATGAACTACCCAATTAAAAAGTAGGCTAAAGACCTTAAAAATCTCACCAAAGAATATACACAGAAGGAAAATAAGCATATGAAAAGATACTATCCTGTGTCTTTAGGGAAACGCAAATTAAAACAATAAGATACCACTACACACCTATTAGAATGGCCAAAATCTGGACATTGAGAACACAAAATGCTGATTAAGATGTGATCCAGGAGGAACTCTCATGCCTTGCTGGTGGGAATGTAAAATAGTACAGCCATTTTGGAAGACGGTTTATAGTTTTCTCATAAAACTAAACATACTGTTATCATATAGTCCAGCAACAGCACTCCTGTGTTTACCCAAAGAATTGAAAACAGATGTCTACACAAAAGCCTGTATATGTGTATTTAAAGCAGCTTTATTCAATTGAAAAAATGAATTACAACTTTGTTAAAACTTGTAAGCAACCAAGATGTCCTTCAGTACATGAATGGATAAACTGTGATTCATCCAGACAATAAATACTATTCAGCACTAAAATGAGCTATCAAGCCCTGAAATGACATGGAGAAATCTTAAATGTGTATTACTAAGTGAAAAAAGATAATCTGGAAAGGCTACATACTGTATAATTCCAACTATATGACATTCTGGAAAAGGCAAAATGATGCAGAGAGTAAAAAGATCAGTGATTATCAGTGTTTGGAGGAATGAACGGGTGGAGCACAGAGGATTTTTAGGGCAGTGAAAATACTCTGTAAGATATAATGATGGATGCATGTCATATATTTGTCCAAATTCATAAAATATACCACACTAAGAGAACCTTAATGTAACCCATGGACTTCGTGTGATTATGACGTGACAACGTAGGTTCATCAGTTATAACTAATACACCACTGTGATGGTGGATGCTGACAACAGAGACAGCTGTGCCGGTGTGGGGGTAGAGGGCGTATGGTAAATCTTTGTACCTTTTCCTTGATTTTATTGGGGACCTCAAACTCCTGTTTTTACAAAAATAAGTCAGTTTAAAAAATACTTAGCTGATCACGGGAAATTTTATAATGAGATTTGAGACATTTTTACCTACTTCATGTTTTCTATTAAAAAAAATGTTGCTGCAAATGATTTTCTTCATTGCAAAATAATTCTCCCATTTCCATAAATGGTGCCAACAATTACCCCACTTTCCCAGGTTTGTAACATCAGAGCCATGCATTTTTCCACATCTTATCTGCCAGACTCTACCAGTGATTCTTTATTCCATCACACTGGCCCAAATAATTACCATCAGACATCTGAACTACAACCAGAGCCTATGACTGGTCTCCTATGTCTGGTCTACTTTGTTTTACTTACACAGTGCTCTTCCCTTCATCTTCTTGCTTTCATCATTTCTTTCTTAAGCCAAACATTTCTAATGGTTTTCTAGACAAAAATCTAAAATTCTCCGTTTGTTTTGTAGTACCTCTACAGTTTGATCCTAAAATACTTCTTCAGATGTACTTTCCTCTCCTTCTCTATGTGGACATCCTTTCCAACCCAGTGCTTCTGCTTACCCACCTTCTGTGGTAGGCAAATTAATATCCCCAGGTCCTTTCTCCACATACCCCTTCCCTACCAGAGATGTCCATATCCTAATCCCGGGAAAATGGCAATATGTTAGGTTATATGAAAAAGAGGAATCATGGTTACAGATGGAACTTAACTTACCAATCAGCAGACCTTGAGAGGGAGAGATTATTTTGCATTTTTCAAGTAGGTTCAGTGTTATCACAAGTGCCCTTGTAAGTGAAGAGGGAGACAAAGGAGAGAGACAACAATATAAGGACACAGCCTGATATTGCTGACTTTGAAGATGGAAGCCAAGAAAAGCAAGTAGCCTGTAATAGTGGGAAAAGGAAAGAAACATACTCTCCTCTGGAGTCTCAAGAAAGGAACATAACCCTGCTGACACCTTGATTTTAGCACAATGAGACATATTTTGGACTTCTGAGTTCTAAGACTCTAAGATAATAAATCTGTGTTGTTTTAAGCCACTAGGTTTGTGTTAATTTGTTATAATAGTATTAGAAAATAATGCATTTTCTGTTGAATTCACTCTGTTAATTACATAAAGTGCATTCTACCTTTAGTTATATGCTACTTGTATGTTCTTGTCTCTGCATTATAAACTAGTGAGAGCAGGGAGCTAATACACTATATCATCTAAGAATATGCTTATATACACTATACGGCCTTGAATATGGCAGACTCATAGTTACCTTTACCGATAATTTGATTAAGTTGTGTAATTTTTTTAAAACCTCTGGTAAACATCTATTATAGAGACCAGTTCTCAGAGAGAAAAAATATAGTGGCAGTTCTACTACATAGCATTAATGTGTCAATTTGCATGGTCAGGAAATTTGCCAATTAGGTTAATATGAGCAGCATCTCTAAGGGGTGACTACGTGAATTTACTAAATTAGGAAGCTGAGCCCTACTAAGACAAATGGATATGTGTGTGATTAAGTAAGTTATACAGAGGAAGAACCCAAATTTATAATTATCATGTTTGTATGATTCCAAGTTCCTGAACTATCCTGATTTCCAAAACTCTTACTTAATAAGATTAAATGAGCCAAATTAGTACTGGGCCCAGCTGTATGGATTTAATTTGCATGTAGATTCCTATGATTTTTTTTAATTCCTATGATTCTTAATAGACCCTCGGAAAACTGTAGGCTGTCACATTTAATGATGCTATGTAGAGAATATGCAGAGTATGGGGACCTCTAAATCAACATTCCAGGGAGAAAAAGAAAAGTAATTGAGAGGCAAAAAACCTGTTGATTTTACTAACAATAAAGAGCTCTCATGATTGCAGATTACAGTGGCCAGTAGTCACATATGAATGCTAAAAGTGGATTTTTTAAATTGATCTTGAAATTATTTTTCCTTATTTAAAATGAAGTTCTTTCAGTAACATAATTAAGTCACACTTATTCATAGCAGGCACATGTATGCTTCCTAAAATCCCAATATTTCAATCTAAATCATCTCTATTTCATGAGGACACAGTACAGATGTAATACCTACAAGATGCAGGAGATAAATTGGTGCTCCCAGAATCTCCTAGAAAGCCATTACAAACACTCATACCAACGCTCCATTGTCACGGTAGAATCTCCGGAGGTACAGCTGTGCTTGGCTATTTCTTAATGCTTCCAAGCAGGCTCTAAGGTACAGTTGCAAGAATCACTGGGATAGGAGATACGACATGCATTCATATTATACATTAATCTTCTCCCTTTTTCTCAGGTGGAATACAGAACAGAAAAAGTGTAGCAGTTGCTGAAATTGAAAGATAACTTGTTTTTCCTATGGAGTTGCAAAAGTAAAAGGTGATAGGATACACAATTGTTATATGACACCTGCTTAAAGAGAATAGTTCTGTGTATTTTGGCAAAAAAAATATTTTGGTGGGGTCCCATATAAGATATCAATCAGTATGGAACATGTGTTCATAATTTTAATTCTGTTCTATAATAGTAGAGAAATATTGTCCTCCAGTATGCACCTGAAACAAATATTTTTAGAGGCTGTCTAGTTTTCCTTCTGTATAGTCTTGGTTTTGACATCTGTGATGAATTCTGGGCTCAACAATTTCCTATGCAAAAATTAAGGCCAGGCACCAAAACTAGCCATCTATCAACTACTCATTTATTTAGAAGAGAATCTGAAATTTCTCCACTGGAAGTTACATTTTTAAAATAAATCTGTTAGAAACAGGAGAATGCCAAATATATTGGTACAATTTTTTTTTAATAAAGAACATGGAGCACACTAACACATTTTATCTTTACATTCCCATTTTAACATTCAAATTTACTAATTTAAGATGAATCAAAAAAAGTATTAAGCATAGTCAAGGTGATGACAAATCAGTATTATAAATCTAAAATTGAAAAATGAAAGAGTTTGAAAAAAATATCCCAGGTTTCAACTATTAGGAAAGTTTAGGTGTTTTATAAAGAAGATACCCCAAAAGCTACCTAACATTGAAGGATCAAAAGGAAATGAATGTAACTCTCAGAGTGAATTATAAGCAACAACCAAAGACTGAGCATTAAAGCCAATGGCAATCAGAAACAAGTAAGAGGATTAGAGAATCAAAAAATGCTCCCATAAGCTCTGAATACAGATGTCATTTGGTAATTAAGAATACTGTGTCTAGATTATACACTGCTCTTTACAGAGAAAGGAGTTGAAAAACTGGTTCTTAAAAGTAAATCAGGGGGTACCTGGGTGGCTCAGTCGTTAAGCGTCTGCCTTCGGCTCAGGTCATGATCCCGGGGTCCTGGGATCGAGCCCCGCATCGGGCTCCCCGCTCAGCGGGAGGCCTGCTTCTCCCTCTCCCACTCCCCCTGCTTGTGTTCCCTCTCTCGCTGTCTCTCTGTCAAATAAATAAATAAAATCTTAAAAAAAAAAAAAAAGTAAATCAGCTGTTTCCACCAGATAGAGTAGTCCCATTTCTTCTAGATACTTTTACAACTAAAAATCCCCTGACATAACAAACATAGCAAGACCCTGAAAATAGTAAAACTGCAGAACTTGAGAAATGGTAAGGGGGTATGTTCTCTGAGTTTTCTTATTGCTTACCATATATTTGGGACAGGGCACTGCAGAAGCCTACAACCCGAAACTGCCAATAGGCATAGACAGATAAAGTTCAAAGAAGAGCCTGTCCTACTTTGTCAAAAGACCAGGGAAAGAATAGCCTCAACAGAAAACCTTTTTGCACTACGTGCCCTACTTCAGCTACACACAAACACAAAAATGTGCACACACTCAAATAGGCAGACATTTTGTGGGTGGAAATTTTCAATTCATTGGCATGAACACCAAGGAGGGTTATTCCAAAGTGGCTGAACCATTTTGTATCCCCCACCAGCAATAAATGAGAGTTCTTTTTTCACTAAATGCTGAGTGGAAAAAGGCAATCTTATGATTCTATTTATATAGTGTTGTTTAAATGGCTAGTTATGGAAATGAAGAACAGATTAATGATGGCCATGAATCAAGAATGGAGCGGGACATATTGCAAGAAGTAGGTGGAAATGGCTAAAAGAGGGCAACACCAAGGATCCTTGTAGCAATGAATGTGTTCTGTATCCTGAATGTATTACTGCCAATATACTGGTTGTTCTATTGTACTACAGTTTTAAAAGATGTTACCATGGGAAGAAACTGGGTAAGAAGCATGTGAGATTTCTCTGCATTATTTTTTTACAACTATATACAAGTCCACAATTATCTCAAAATAAAAACTTAATTTAAAAAATCAGCTTCCCCTTCCTCAGAAAGATAACAGATAAAGTTAGCTTACTGGCATAAATTCTTTCATCTCCAGGAACAAATTTGCATTCACCTAAAAAATGCCATATGCATAGAGCTTATTGTTTTGCAAAGCAACTTCATAAATGTTACCTCATTTGATTAAAAAACAAACAAAATACCAGTAGAACAGAGCTATGAAACTAGGAGCTAGTTCTTTGAAAAGATAAGCAAAATTGGAAAACTTTTAGCCAGACTCATAAGAAAAAAAAAAAAAGAGCGAGAAGTCTCAAATAAAATCATAAATGAAGGAGGAGAGGGACATCTGGGTGGCTCAGTCGGTTAAGTGTCTGGCTTTGGCTCAGGTCACCCGAGGGTCCTAGGACTGAGTTCCAGATTGGGCTCCTTGCTCAGTGGGGAGCCTGCTTCTCCCTCTCCCTTGTGTGCTCTCTCTCTCTCTCTCAAATAAATAAAATCTTTTTAAAAAAATTGTTAAAGGAGGAGAAATAACAACCATCACCACAGAAATACAAAGTATTATATAAGAATATTATGAAAAACTATACACCAACAAATTGGACAACCTAGAAGAAATGGATAAATTCCTACAAACAAATACCTTCCAAAACTGAATCAGGAAGAAAGAAAATTTGAATAGGCATTACAAGCAATGAAATTGAATTGGTAATCAAGAAACTCCCACAAAAGAAAGTCCAGGGCCAGGTAGCTTGACAGGTGATTTCTACCAAATGTTATATCATTTAATTCTTCCAACAACCCCATTAGTTTTTTATCTCTATTCAATAGATGAAAAAATTGAGAGAGAAAATGTGATTTGCCCAAGGTGATCCAGCTAGTAGGTAACAGAATAAAGACTCAGTTTCTACTGTGCATCTCTTGATTCTCTCACAAATGTACTCTCTTTGGCTTTCTTCCTCTGTTCAGATACTTAATCACTATTCCAAGAATTAGCTTCTGTGTCTAGATTTATTGTTCATAGATTTTTACCCTTGTTATGTGGCCAGTTGTTTCTCTTAGAAACATCCTTAGTGTCTACATTTGCCATCTGGGATTCCTCAGCTTCAGCCCTTCAATGGCTCTTCCCTGGGCCCATAATTCTCTCTAGTTCTTCGGTGGGACTGTGTCTCACCCCAAGTCCTTGTCAGTACTAATGCTTTTTGCTCACAGAAGGCTTCTCCTGGGTCAACAAGTCTGCCTTACGTATACCTGGCTCAAATTTTTTTTCACATCAGATTGTGATTAAAGTAAAGTACATTTCTCCAAATGCATTATCTGCTTTAGTATGGGGAATATAAGTAATAAGTAGCCTGGGTTATAAAAGAGATCCCAAACACTAAGAATTCAACATCTGCTGTCATACCCACATATGGAACTTTAATTTTCCTTTGGTGTGCCAGGCTTCTGAGGAATGTTGAAAGTGTTTAAACATTTGTGAATAGTAGTAAGAAGAAATGTCATTGGCCCAAAGAGAACTCCTTTACCAGCATTTTATAATTTTTATATTCAATGTTATAATTAATATATTTAGTATTCTTCAGAGACTTCCAAATCCTAAAAAGGATACCTTTTGGATTAGTTAACATTTGAAAAAATCATAATCTTTCTTTAATATATGTTACATACATATTGTGTTTATAATCAATAAGTCACATTTATGAGTCAAGAAATGTTATATCTGTCATTTCTTACCATAAAATATTCATATAGCGTCATGCATGAAAGCTTAGCTGATACCTTTCTATTGATGTTAAGTTCAAAATCCAAATGAACACAATCACTCTTAGATCTCTATGTCATCCATTTGCTAATTTATTTAAATTACACTTGTGCTCACATATAACAATACCCATACTAGTAGATACGGGATCTTGAGCTTAAAACAGTTTTTCCTGATTTTCTTGTATCCAATATAAGCTACAGACGATAGAAACATCTTAATGGAGACAAAAGATTGAAATTTTGCCAAAGAATTTGCAAGGTCCTCTCTTGTCAGCATGTCTTGCCAATTTTGTTTATGATACTACTTGATAGCATATGGTCTTTTTTTTTCTTTTTATTAACATATAATGTATTATTTGTTTCAGGGGTACAGCTCTGTGATTCATCAGTCTTACACAATTCATAGTGCTCACCATAGCACATACCCTCCCCAATGTCCATCACCCAAACACCCCATCCCTCCCACCCCCCCTCCACTCCAGCAACCCTCAGTTTGTTTCCTGAGAATAAGAGTTTCTTATGATTTGTCTCCTTCTCTGGTTTCATCTTGTTTCATATTTCCTTCCCTTCCCCTATGATCCTCTGTCTTGTTTCTCAAATTCTTCATATCAGTGAGATCATATGATACTTGTCTTTCTCTGATTGACTTATTTTGCTTAGCATAATACCTTCTAGTTCCATCCACGTCATTGCAAATGGCAAGATTTCAGATTTTTTTTGATGGCTGCATAATATTCCATTGTATATGTGTATGTATATACATCTTCTTTATTCATTCATATGTTGAAGGACATCTAGGCTCTTTCCATAGTTTGGCTATTGTGGACATTGCTGCTATAAACACTGGGGTGCATGTACCCCTTCGGATCACTACATTTGTATCTTTTTTTAAAGGTTTTATTTATTTTTCAACAGAGAGAGAGGGAACGCAAGCAGGGGGAGTGGGAGAGGGAGAAGCAGGCTTCCCACGGAGCAGGGAGCCCAATGTGGGACTCAATCCCAAGACCCTGGGATCATGACCTGAGCTGAAGGCAGACGCTTAACAACTGAGCCACCCAGGCGCCCTACATTTGTATCTTTGAGGTAAATACCCTGTAGTGCAATTGCTGGGTCATAGGGTTGCTCTATTTTCAACTTTTTGAGGAACCTCCATACTGTTTTCCAGAGTGGCTGCACCAGCTTGCATTCCCACCAACAGTGTAGGAGGGTTCCCCTGTCTCCACATCCCTGCCAACATCTGTCATTTCCTGACTTGTTAATTTTAGCCATTCTGACTGGTGTGAGGTGTTATCTCATTGAGGTTTTGATTTGGATTTCCCAGCTTATGGTCTCTTAATTAAGTAAGTGCTTACCTTTTCCTCCTATTGCCTTGCCTCTCTTTTTAACTCTTCTGTCCTCTCTCTACCATCTTCCCTCCCCATAATCTTTCCTCTGCCTTTCCTCCTCAGTCTCCCTTTTCCTGCCTATCCTTATCACCACCCCAGCCTTTCATCTTCTCTCCCCTCCCCTCCTTACCCATTCATACTCCTCTTCACCTCACCACATCTCCCACATGTACTACCTCTCATTCCAATTCTGCCCTTTTCCTCCATCTCCTTTTTCCTTTCCCAAAAGCATGGTTCTCAAAGTATATCTTCTTTTTAAACATATTTTTATTCAATGAGTCAAGATCCCTAGCTTGCCTAGTAGAAAGAGAACCAGGATGATCCATCCCACCCACAGGAGGTGAGCTTTTCTTCAGTTAAGAAAACGTGCATTGTAAATCAGAGCTCTTTGTGGCAACTAGGCATTGGATACAACTTCACATTTTCTCTCTGAGTGCCAGTAATTTATCATTTTGGGAATATGTTCTTGTTCTGCTTTGAGTTTTGTATCCTAACTATGGCAATATAAATGGTACGTAATAAAATGTAATAATTACCATTTAAAATTCAAATGGTAGATGTAATGTTGCAGTTATGTTGGTGAGTTGCATCTTTAAAACCACCCTTGATCACAGAATGAGATCGCTGATAAGAATAATGACAACAGATTCTTTGTAATAGTATTGCTATGGGCTGTATTGATTGTTCTTTTTACTGTTTGGATCCCAACTAGTATTTTTCCCCTTACTAGTAAAGAATTCATTAAACAGGATACAGATTTTCTTTGCAAGATAATGTCCCCTTTCCCTAGTTAAAGAAAATGTGTGATTTTTTTTCTTGCTTTACAAATTTTCGATGGGAAGCTTACAAATTTGAGACTAGCAGTTTTATGAAATGTGCAGAAGATATAACTATGTTGTTTGCACTACCTCACAGCAAGTAAGAAAATAGAGGTTAAAACTAAAGCGCAACTCCCATAGGTAATAATGTCTCTCTTTCATTCCAAACAAATGTTCTAGTATTACACACATCAAAAATGCACATTCAGTAGGGGGTAGCTGAATAACACTTTACCTAAGAGAAAGAAATGGAATGGAAAGAAAAGTAAAAAGCCTCAATTGTAGTGTACTTAAGAGAACAATATGATTTTTCCTTTTAAAGAATACTCAAGGAATATGGCTAAACCACACTATATGACATTAAAAAAGTAGATTTATAGACACATCAAAAAACTTGACATCAAGAATATATAGTCTCTTAAGAGAGTTTTTATGAAGAAGATACTGTACTAAGAAAAAAAAATGATCTAAGAGAGAACTCTACAAATGCATAAAATAATTAGTTGACTGCTTTACTGAATTTCAAAGAACCATGTGCTAGGTCAAGTCTTGGCCAATCTGAAGTTACTGGTTAATTTGCTTCCACATTTTACTGAGTTTTACTGGGGCAGCTTCCTGAATTTTACTGTTGTTACTCTGTTATTTTTCTTATCGGTGATCTCATTGTGTGATCAAAGGTGGTTTTAAAAATGCAACTCCCAGAGCACCTGGATGGCTCAGTTGGTTAAGCATCTATCTTCAGCTCAAGTCATGATTCCAGGGTCCTGGGATCAAGCCACACACTGGGCTCCCTGCTCAGCGGGGGAGCCTGCCTTTCTCTCTCTCTCTCTCTCTCCCTCTCTCCCTCCCTGCTGCTTGTGCTCTCTATCTCTCTCTCTTTCTCAAATAAATAAAGCTAAAAAAAACCCACCAAAAACAAAAAATACAACTCACCAACATAACTGTGATATTTACCATTTACATTTTCAATGGTAATTATTATCATATTATAATGTTCAATTAAAAGGCCCTGTCAGGTGCCTCAGTTAAGAGAGAAACTGGAAAGAATAACTTAAGGAAAAATGTGTTACAAAGGTTGGTGGTTACAAGCATGTGGACACTGAAGCTTAGGTTTTGGGGTCTAGCTGGGGACATGAACACATTTTCTTTAATCTCTCTCTCTCTCTTACACACACACACACACACACACACATGCATGCATGCAGTTCAGTATTAGCAATGTGCAAAATTGGGGTGTTTTATATTCAGTTATAAGTTCCCTGATGGCAGGTATTATATTGCAGTCATCTTTGTAACATCTGTACTATGGAAAATTTCTATAGAGCCAGTGGTCAATAAACACTTATTGAAAGAATGAAGGGATGAATTAATGGTCTATAAGTAGTAACTTATGAATAGCTGGGGCAAAATGTCATTACATGTCATGAATTTAATTTAAAAAGCAGTTATTTAGCCTACAAAGGAGCATGTGCATAGTGAATCAATACCCAAAAAGATTTACATAGATTTGATTATTTTCTCCCAAAAATGTTTAACAAAAGATTTGAGGTCTCTTAGATGACCAGATAGATGAGCTAGCTAAGAGAAACTTGCAAATGGATATGGCAGTCAGGCTCAGCAACAAAGAGATGTTTGGGAGATACTACAGTGTTCCAAACAAATGGTGAATATGTGCTGGAACAGATGATTAAAGAAACTTTGAAAAATACCTAATGGAGAGAACTAAGTACAAACTTAAATAATCAAATATTTGAAGACATCAGGTATTAAAGTGAGTAACAAAATAATAATAATTGGTTAAAGGAAATAATAAATTCATATCTAACCTTTGTTTTTAATCCTTGAACTATCCAAATTATTTTAAGTTTATAAATAGGATTTGCATAATTTTTAAAGTTCCCTAGATAAATCAATCTCTTCTTTAAAAACAGTTAATATTTTCAGTGTCATGGACCTACGTTTTCCTATAATCCACACTTGAAATAAGTCTATTGCCTTCAGACAACTTTGTCCCTTAAAGCAACATTCTATGTTGAGTGCAGTTTACCTAGTATTATCTAATCTCAATACAAAAACTAATCTCAATACAAAAATCTTGACTGCATTGGGCTGACAGGGCAACCCACTTCACATATCTATGACGATGCATAAAGGTATTTTCCTCTTTTTTATGGCATAATGAGATCTTTCCACATTTTGTTATTCAGCTATGATGGACAGACCCCTGTAGAATACCCATGATACAATGGTGTTATGATATCAATGCTGAGCCTTCTCAGAAGAGCCCTACTGTGACAAAGATTCTTTTTCTGCATTTTCATCTGGACTTCTTTTCTCAGATCATTTTGTGTTCCGGATATTGTGTTTTTGTCCTGTGTTATCTCTGGCCACTGACAGTTTACGTGGAACAGTGTACTGTTCTATATTGGGTTCTTACTCCATGCTTTGCTCATGTACTTTATTCAAAGTTCATTTTAAGTATAGTTTTTTTTTTTTAAATCACTTTTATTGCTTATAAGAGTTGCTTCCTCTAGTATGTTCTACAGGATGTCTACTGCTGTTTACTTGCTATTTCTGAAGAAAAATGTGTGTGTGTATGTTTAATCAGGTGTCTTACTCTCTTGAACTGCTGTGTTACTATGTTGATGGTGGAAAATAAGTTACTTTTTATTTATTATTTTAAAAAATGGTCACAATAAATTCCCGAATGTTTCCTTCATAAAAATACAGAATTGCTACTTGACATAGTTGTTCTGATATGTTCTATGTTAAACTTTCAATACATTCTCACAAAGGACCTTGCAATTTAATTATTTCATGCCCTCTGTTGTCCAACAAACTTAACAGGTATTACCAATCTCCTGAATGACAGCTGCCCAAGCTATAGTTATGGTGATTGGAACTATGGATTTCTTCTATAATTTTAATCACCTCTGACTGATGGAAGTGCTACAATATGATATGTGAAGGGAGGTCGAGGTACAGGGAACAGGAAGTAGAAGAGAAAGGGGGAAATGAAGAGCAAGTGGGCAGGAGGAGGAGGGAGGTAGACTGTATTATGAGATTTTAAATAACACGAAATTCTAAGGAGGTGGAAATAGAGGGCACAAATGATAAATGAAATATATGTATGATCGGGAAGGGGTGGTGGTAGAAAAAAAATGGACAAAGGAAAGGGAAATTTTAGGTTTTCATTTACCCACAGGAAGAAATATCCTTTAGCTTGTGACGATAAATGTGTGTAATAGAAAGACTCTTTGGTGAATGTTGAAAGTATTTTTGCTTAGTAAGAAGAATCTTTCTCTAATACTTTGGTTTTTCCTGGGTGAACCAACCTTGTATATGTTTTAAGTGAATAAGTTGAATTTTTAGGATATGTTTCTGGGTTTTCGATTATCTTGGGAGAAAGCAGCAGTCCATGAAGAGTGTGCCTTTACCACCTCCAGTTAATATAATAAGGTTCCAAATATTTTCACATTGCTTACATAAGAGCACCTTCCTATGGAATCAGTCTTTCATATTAACTTGGGTTTGCTGTGAGGAAACTACATGTATGTACATATGTGTGTGTGTGTGTGTGTGTGTATATACGCACGTAAAAAAGACTTCCTATTTTACAGTTGGGTTTTTTTTTTTGTTGATTTTGCAACACTTTAGCTGTAATAACACACCTTTTAATATAAAAGGTATTAATAACACCAGCACCATCCCCATTTAAAATGGGGTGTTTTGGTTGTAAACGGGCAAGTCTATACACTATTAGCTTAAAAGGTTTTAGATCTCTTCTGTTAAACAATCATTTTCTATGATTACATCTGAATATAAGCACAGGCAGTGATACCATTCCGAAAGTTATTTGAAACTCAGTGGGGTAATATAAGAAACAAAGGATTAAGATGGGTTGAGCAGACCGGGTATTTCTGTCTATCTTGCAGTACACTCTGGTGTATCATCTTCCTGGTTTCACTCTGACCTGATTTGATCTGAACTTGGTCAATCAGTAGAATTCTTGGTGGTTTAGGCTTATTTGGGAATCATGTAACTCAGGGCTGTTAAAGTCCTCAGAATTGTTTTTGAGAATGTTAAATTCGACTTAAGCACATCAAAAAATATGGAACTATTAATGTAGGGAAGACTCAAGGAACTTTTGACATTTGTGACACAAGTCCAAACCATGATTTCTAGACTTTGTGGCATTTCAACTTATCTAAGCTCCAATCAGAACAATATCCAGTGCTTCTTGCCCAAAGGCAGCCAATCTTTTTGACATGTCCCATTTGCATTTACCTATTATCATCCTTCTCTCTGGAAAACATAATTATTGTTAATACCTACTCCCCTGTCCCCCTGAAAACCAGTCCATGGCCAACTTTGGCAGTTTCTCTGTCACATCTCTCCCCTTTAACCTGTATGTTGGATTTTAGTGCTAGTTTCCAGAGGAGAAGCTTATTATGTCTTGCCTGGCCTATTCTGGCCCATTTAGTTTATCCTACTTACAATAGCCAAATTAAATTTCTTACATTCATCTCTTTTTTATTACTTCCCAATCTAAAAATTTTAAAATCTTCCTTCCTTAAGTCCCCATAATATATTCCCAACCTTCCTTTCTACCTCTTTACTACAGTATTACTTGTTTTCTATACTTCAAGCCAATTAAGTGACCAATTTTCAAAATATAGTCAGAATTTTTATCTTTATTCTTGCTTCCCTTATACCTAAAATACCATTTCTCCTTTTAAGTATCTCTCCTTCCCAACAATAACCTTGAACCACAAAACATTTTCCAGTTTAATGGTGACCTAAAATGTCACATAATCTAGAATATCTTTTCAGATACCACTCATACTCAAGGTCAAGCTGTTTACGGACCTTGTAACCTTTGGCATGTTTAATTATAGTTATTTTTTGGCGGTTATCTTATTCCTTATTATATTTTACTTTATTTTGAGTTTGCTTATTCCCAGGCTTTCTGTCTCTCTCCCAAGAAGGAAGCAAATTTCTCAGAGCAATCTGTTGATATTATGCAGTCATTTTACATCTAATAAGATGTAAATAAATTTTTGTTTTATTCAGTTGAAGTACTTCTATCAATTTATAGTTTTCCATGACAGAAACATAAGGCAATGTATGTCCCATAATTTTTTTCACCATAGATTAAGTATCAGTTTCTTATCCCTTTTATTCAGAGAAAAAGATAAATCACTTATACTCAGAATCTATTATTTCCCATTGAGTTAATTTGGTTTATACAGAAATTCTATCAGTGCTGCAAAATGGCAAACTCTCATAACTATACTTGTAAAATTGCTTTAAAATAACTTTAAATGAAAAATCAATGAAAAGAATATGGTGTTTTCACAAAAGAGAAATGATGGTAATCACTCATGATTTTCTAAGGGGAAACAACATTTAGGAATCTCATTTTCTCCTGATAGTTATGGTAGAAATGAGCTGAATGCAAGTAATGAAATTCTGATCAGACAACTCCTATGAAATACTACAACAGTGCTACTTATATTTTTTTGGTAAAATTCACCTGTTATTTTAATGTTTATTGTTTAATGTAATACTTTTAACACATTGAGGTTTAACTTTTAAAAAATTAGGAACTGGGACTCAGCAGTATTAAATGACCAGCCAAGATTACAGAGAAACTTTAAGAAATAATGCTTAAACCGTGATCTTCTACTTTAAAAATATATACTTATTTCAAGTCACTCAGGCTTTCCATGAAAGCCAAATTAATTAATCAGGAAGTACTAGGAATTATTGACATAAAGTTTGTTGGTTGTGTATTGGAACATAATTTTGATTCAGAGAAACTTGTTTGAGTAATAATTCTTGTCCAATAATTTGCGATGTCATTTTTGTCCATGCTACATTTACTCATTTGTTGTTATTATTATTTTACCAAGTGTTTATTGAAAGTTGCCTATGTGCCAGGAGCAGTGTTAAGTGCTAGGTAGAATGATAAACAGCGCAGACATGGAATCTTGCCTGGTTTAATGAGGAAGGCAAAGAATAATTAGTCTCTTTCTGGCAGTGTGGGGAATCTGCTCACTGAAAATACTAAAATTCTGGATAATTTATTTTTAATATTTCAAATTTAATATTGAATAGAGATGACCATAAATTAAGAAATACTCAGAGACCCCAAATAGAGTGAAAGTAGGAAACAAAAGGTAAGTGTTCCCGTTAAGCTGACTCCTATTGTAAGACATCTCCTGGACTTAGCTGACTTTGAGATTATATTCTGATGAATTTAGGGGATACATAGACTGAAGAAAGGCAAGATAGTAAGTCTCATAGGAGAACCCCCTGAAAGGTATTTCCACAAAAGGCTATGCCCAAAGAATAAAGGTAAATTAGAAATGAGACTTTCAGAAGAGGACTATTTGTTTTTAAGTCTGTCCCTAATGGGGTAGAGGGAAAGCAAAGATCTCTCCTTATCATTTAAAATCAAGAGTTGGTCCTTCCATGTGTTTGCAGCATTAAGGTATACTACAGATGTCACACAGGAACAGGAGAAATGCAAATTAAAATAACGTAATATTTCACAGCCATTACATAGACAAAAACTCAAATCTTTTAACAACAAGCACTGACATCCACATGATGAAATGGAGCTGCTATACATATGTATAAGGAGACTTACATTCGGATATTTATTAAAGTACTATTTGTAATGGGAGAAAAAACAATCCAACTATTGATCTGTAAGGAAATGAAAAAAATCTGTAAGTCTTAAACACAGGAATAATATAGAACAATAAAAGTAAATAAAACATATGTTTATATATGTGTATATATGTTTATCCCTGTAAATCTCAAAAATAGATAATAAATCTCAAAATAGATTAAATCTCAAAAATAAAACATTGAGGGAGAAAAGATAAGCCAAAAAAGACACACAGAGTGTATCTTTTATGTCAATTCATATATTGTTTATGGACATATATTTATGAAGCAAAATATATAATACATTAGTGATTGATATACAACAAATGCAGGCCTGGGAAAGGAGGGAAGAGGAACAGGATAAAAAGGGAAGCTTAAAATGTATTTAGAGGGCACAGTTTTTCGAAAAATGAAAAATGTGATTTAAAGATGGCAAAATATTATCACTTATTAATATTATATCATTTTAGTGTTTTTTAATATTTGAAATATTTTATTACATGGAAATTATGAAAAGAAAGCCAGTAACTGAAACTCATAATACTAACTGATTAAAGCAGAAAAATACTATGATTATTCTGATCAGTGCAGTGAAACACTAAATAAGTTTAGACTTCTACTTAAGATTTTAAATATCCTGGGAAATTAGAGGCAGAATTTTCTTTACTGTGTGAAACAGATCTACTAAAACAGAACAACAAACTTCATATTTCATTATGAAATTTAGAATCACTTTTTGAAGTTGGTAATAAACTAAGGTATATCCTATTATCCCCATTATTCAAAATCATGTTGAAGGTCATTGTCAGCACAAAGAATAAATTAAAGAAGTAAAGGGGAAAAAAAAGAAAATTTTCATTATTTAGAGATAATCAGTTGAATCTAATGACAATTTTTGGAATTAAAAAGTCTGGTCAGGTGGATGGTTATAATGTGAGCATAAAAGTATTAATGGTATTTCTCTCTATAGCAGCAACAACTTACTGAAAAATGCAATAAAAAGAAATCCCACTTTCAAAAGCCACAGTTATTTTACAGTACTGAGGAATAAATCTAGCAAACTATGTTAAAGAAATGTGATCACAATATTATTTTAAAAAATCTGAAAAGTATAAAAATGAACTAATAAATATAAAGGTATTCTATGATCTTGTATGAAGGCTATAAATATCATAAAGTTGTCAATTCCCGAAAGTCAAGTTCCAAACAGTGTTTATTGTGGAAAATAAATGAGTTTATTGCTCCACATTCTTGTCAGCATTTGATGTTTTAAGGTTTTGAACTTTGACCATTCTAATAAGTATGTAGTGGTATCTTACTGGTTTTTTATTTTGCAATTCCCTGTTGACATATGATGTTAAACATCTTTTCATATACTTGTCACCTGTATATTTTCTTTGGAGGGGTTTCTGCTAAGGTATTTGGCCCACTTTTTAGTCCAATTGTTTATTTCTTTTTATTGTTGAGTTTTGAGTTCCTTGTATATTTTAGATAATAGTCCTTTACCGTATGTATCTTTTGCAAATATTTTTCATCCGGTTTGTGGCTTGTCTTCTCATTCTCTTGACATTATGTTTCACAGACCAGAAGTTTTTAATTTTAATGAAGTCTAGCTTATCAATTATTTCTTTCATAGATTGTCTAAAAAGTCATTGTCATACTCAAGGTTATCTAGAGTTTCTCCTATGTTCTAGAAATTTAACAGTTTTGTGTTTTACATATAGGTTTATAATACACTTTGAGTTCATTTTTGTGGCAAGTGTAAGGTCAGTGTCTAGATTAATTTATTTGCATGTGGTTGTCCAGCTGTTCCGGTTGAAAAGACTGTCTTTGCTCCATTATATTATCTTTATTTCTTTGCCAAAGATCAGTTGACTGTATTTATGTGGGTCTCTTTCAGGACTCCACTCTGTTCCATGGATCTATTTGTCTGTTCTTTTACCAATACCACTGTCTTAATCATGGTAACTTTATACTAAGTCTTGAAGTCAGGTAGTGTCAATCCTCCAACTTTGTTCTCCATCATTATTATGTTGGCTATTTTAGGGCTTTTGTTTCTTCATATAAACTTGAGCCACAGTGTCAATATCCGTGGAATAACTTCCTGGGATTTTGATTGGGATTATGTTGAATCTATAGATCAAGTTGGGAAGAATTCACATGCTGACAAGATTGAGTCTTCCTATCTGTAAAAATGGAATATTTCTCCAGTAATTTACTTTTTCTTTGCTTTCTTTCATCAGAGTTTTGTAGTTTTCCTCATATAGATCATATACATATTTTCTTAATCTTTGTCTAAGTATTTCATTTTGGGGGGACTGCAAGCTTTCTGAACAGTTTCTTATAAATTTTAGTAAAGTTGAAGATGCAGAAATTCTACAGAGAAAAAACTCTCCTTTTGTGTATTTAGAAAAAATTTAATTGTGTGCACACATACAAACCTGTTCAGAGTCTCATTGTAACATTGTATATAGGAGTAAATATTAAAAATGCTCATCAGTAGAATAATGAATAAATCAATTGTGAGAGAGTCATGAAATGTATTCCTGAGGCAATTTTAATGGAATAAATATACATGTATCAACATGGATAAATTTCATTAATAATATATTGACTGAAAAAAAGCAAGGAGCAAATGATAAAAGCAGTAAACACTATATAAACTTGTAAAGCACTGTTATATATTATTTAACATAAAGATTAGAAAAGTATGAATATGGATTTGGAAGATTCAAGCCAATATCTGAACAATAATCTGAACAGGAGGGAAAAGATGTGCTGAGTGGAAAGATGTTTCTGTTTTATCTAACTTTAAAAAGAATTGAAAGACGGGCGCCTGGGTGGCTCAGTCATTAAGCGTCTGCCTTCGGCTCAGGTCATGATCCCAGGGTCCTGGGATCGAGCCCCGCATCAGGCTCTCTGTTCAAAAGGGAGCCTACTTCTCCCTCTCCCACTCTGCCAGCTTGTGTTCCCTCTCTCACTGTCTCTCTCTGTCAAATAAATAAATGAAATCTTTAAAAAAAAAAATGAAACCTTCCTTTAAAAAAAAAAAAGAATTGAAGGAAATATGGCAACCTGTTGACATTTATTAAATCATTAGTTTCTCATGCATTCTTTTATTTACTTTCCCACTCATTCATTGTGCCTACCTACACTATTCATTGTTTCTTTCATTTACTTGAAGTTTTTTTATCATATTTACTGTCATCCTCTTCCATTACAAGCTAAGTACCATGACAGCAGGTACCTTGTCATATGTTTGAGCACCATATTTCCTGTTTCTACTACATTGCCTCACTCAGAGCTTGAATTCAGTGACTAATAAAATGAAAAGTATGAATTTATACCAGTTCTACCATTCACAAACAGTGCAATTTGAGGCAAGTTACTTAACATTTATGAGGTTCAATTTTCAAGTCTATAAATTAGTGATAATATTAATACCTTCCTTATAGGATTGTAAGATTTTAAAAATAACGTTTCAATTAAGACAGTTTTTATTCCATTATATAGAATGTGCTCAATAAATGGCAACTATTTTTTTATTATTATTATTAGCAACAAGTAAGAGCAACATCCCACTTTCCAGCCACTTTGAGATCACTACTTGAAAATGCAGGAGGTATACTAAAGAAAAATTCTAACAAGGGGTGCCCGGATGGCTCAGTCAGTTAAGCAGTCTGTCTTCAGCTCAGGTCATGATCCTGGAGTCCCAGGATTGAGCCCTGTGTGGGGCTCCCTGCTCAGCGGGGAGTCTGCTTTTCCCTCTCCTGCTGCACCCCCCACCCCGCTCATGTTCTCTCTCTAGCTCTCTCTCTTTCTCCCTCTCAAATAAATAAATGCATAAAATCTTAAAAAAAGGAAAATTCTAACCTGAAGGCTGTTAGGGTAACCCAAGTAACTTTATTTTACAGTAACCCAAGTAACTCACATAAAAAGATTGCTTTTGCAGTTTTAGAGAAAGGTCAATTTGGTCATTATCAGGTAGTTTCTTGTGTTATAATTTTAGGCCATTTTGTTACCTGAAATGTAAGGACATTCAAATGAAGGAATGATCTTTCTGTTTACCTTTCAGGCATGTCTCAAATTTTCTGCACCTAATTTTTATCTTTTATTTTAAAAGAGTAAAAAGTACTCTTCTCTCAGGTTAGGTTGACAGAGCTTCAATAAGAACCTTTACAAATCAGCCCTACTTCTCCCCCCCACACACAGTTTTATTAAATTTATACTATATTCTTTGGCGAATGAATTCATTTTTCCTGTACCTATTTCATTACTTGATGATACTCAAGTGAGTGCATTTGTTATGGTTATCACTCACGTTTATGCAAAAGGATTCCAATGAAAAGTGAAATGGAAGACAGAGTAGCTTGCAAATCTTTTGTTTATTTTTAAACACAAATTTCCTTTTTTCTATAATCGTAGCAATATAATTTGGCATTTTATTTTTAATGGCAGGACTTAACTGATAGAAGGTAGAGGCTAATTGGGATGTAGAGGTGATAGATAGTTAAAATAATAAGGTGAATGTCAGGCTGTAAACAAAACATTTTAACCATCACTATTTTTCCTGCAGATTATCCAATTTGGCATGTTATATTCTCTAATAAAAAGGACATTGAAGTAGGAATCAAGAGACTGTTGATTCTTCTGTAAATTTATTGTGAGATCTTATCTGTCTATATGCATATATTCTCATGTTTGATGTCCTAACCTGTAAGAGGAAAATAATACTTTGATCTCTAGAGTGTCCTAAGAATTAAGCACCTCAAAAGTATATCAGGTTCTTGTGTGTACGGTGAAAAACAAAAGACAAGTAACTCATGTAAGAAAATCAGTGAATCCGTGAAAGCAATGTGTCAAGCTATGGATTTCTCCAGTCCGTATGTTGTAGGAAAAAAACAGCTTTTAAAAAAGTATTCTAATACCATCACTTGAAGACATTGGGTTATCTTGGGAAGGGGGGAGATGGCAGCCTATTAGTGAAATATCAAAATTAAATAATCCTACAGGTAATTCACCTTGTACTCAAGGAGGCAACTTGCTCTTCTGCCAGAGTACTTATTAAATCTGACAGAAAACTTAAGTTACTAGGTTTGTTACCACCTACATGTTCTTGTTTCCCATCCCTAAAACAGAGCTCTTTGTACATAGTTCAGTATGTACAATAGGTTCAATATCTATTCATTGAAAAAATACACAAATGGCCTGAATCAAGGAGTACTTGGAATCTTTCATAACAGTGAGTGATGAAGGTATCTCCAGCTCCAGTTTAATAAGCACACCAGAGCCTTACAAATCACTATTGATTTCCAAAGGGCAATAATTTTTCTCTCTCCCTCCCCCTTCCCTACCTTACTTCATCTCTATTTTTACGTCTTCAAAATCCTTCTGTATCAAAAGCTTGAATTGTGACAGAGATTTACAAGTCTGCCCAAAGTTTCTAGAAAAATGAAGTTGCTCTTCTAGATGGTGTGAACATTATAAAGGGGTCAATAGATAGAAGAGGAACAACAGATTTATTGAACCACTGATGCTGATGAAACCTTTTTTGGGAGCAGAAAATGACAGGCCATGAGACCTAGATAGTGCACAACAAAGATTAGATTCTGCAGGAAAATCAGAAGAATCTGAGAACTAGTTTTACAATACCATGAAAATTCAGAGTAAAAACAGTATAACACCTGCCTTCTCAGGCTCATCTTAGATACAGTCCTTATTCAATATTCCTTAGCTCCTTTCATCTACTGAGTTATTCAAACTGGCCTATTCTCCAATCCTAAGTCTTCCCATATTTTGTATCCCTTGTTGATTAAGGGTGTTTTTCTTATTCCTTATGTCTTATTCCTTACCTCACATGCATTAATTCTGTAAGTCTCAACTTCAATGTCATTTCCTTCAAAAAGGCAATTAATTACTGGTCTTCCATATTGCTTCAACCCAATCTAAATTAGTTCCTTTATTTTTTCATGATATCTTATATGTATCTATAAAAATACCTGTCAAATTATAATTATATATTAACTTTATGACCTTTATATCTCTGCACTATCCTGTAAAATCCACAAAAGCAGGAACTGTGTCTATTTTGTTAATATCCTATCCTCAGTATCTGACACATTTTTTTTCTCACATGGAAGATGTTCTATGTGTATTTAGGGAAGGGAGGGAGGGAGGATGGGATTCTCTGTATGTTACCATAAAGGAAATTATGAAATAAGATATATTTGCATTTGAGCAAAGAAAAAAATTGATCTTAATTTAATCACAGATGTTTACATAGAAAAAAGTTTATATAACATATGGATCATTTACATAATAAAATAATTATTATAATTTCAAATAAAATTTAGTAACTCCAAGAAAAGGGATGACATATATTCATGAATTTAAAAGTTGTTCTTAGTGGGACACCTGGGTGGCTCATTCAGTTGAGTGTCTGACTCTTGGTTTTGGCTCAGGTCATGATGTCAGGGTCGTGGGATCAAGCCCCACTTCGGGGCTCCACAATCAGCGGGGAATCCACTTAAGATTCTCTCCCTCTTCCTCTGCCCCTACCACCCCCTCTTTCTCTGTAAAAATAAATAAGTAAATCTTTAAAGAAATGTTCTTAGTTTACACATGTACATTATGTCTTGCTTTTCAAAATGATTTCCCCAAAGGATTCTATCAAAATGGTGATATTCATGCATCCAAATCAAAAAGAAGGTATTTTATCCTTTTTGTATTGTTTAAATATAAAATGTGGCTCTATCTACATTTTTATAATAGATATTTCAAGATCGATTGTTTGCTGTTCCATCTCTGCTTTTCTAAAATTGGTGTTAACTGTAAAACTAAAACTAGTTTTTGTAACAGTCCTGAAATTTAGCCTCTAACACCTTATGCATGGAAGGATCATATCTTCTAATAAAGCTTAAGGACTGAAATACAGTTTTGTATACTGACACTATAGATCACTTAATTATAATAATTATTTCATTATGTCTCCAGGCAATAGTTCATTAGCAAAGGCCACTAGAGACATTTATAGCAATATTGTCTCACAGTTAGCCAGGAAGGACTAATGGCGATGATGCAAGGAAGAAGCCTTGGGCTTCAGTCAGGAGAACTGAGCCATAGTGCTAAGGATACCTTCCATGACTGTGTGACTTGAGGCTAGAGGAGTTCAATTCTGTGTCAGTTCTCTCAGTAATAAAATAAAACAGCTGCACTAGATAGAACCCAAAGTCCTTTCTAGTTTTAAAACTTCTACATATACATTTCTTTTTTTAAGTTTGTGATGATGACATTTTGCTATCCTAGAAGATGTAGTAAAGCATGACCACTCCCTCTATAGCTCTATCATTTTCAAGTCCATCTCCATGGATAAAACTGTGGGGTATGTCCACATTTGAGGGTGCTATCCCAGTAGACTCTTGGAGGAATCAAAGGAGAACTTAAAACTTCCAGATTTATCCCTTAATTCTCAGATGAGAAAACTGAGATGGTACATGCCCAGCATCACATTCTGAGCATACAGCAGGTCTGAGAGTGGAACCCATGGATGTTGACTTCCATTCCAGTGTGATTATCATTCACAACACTGCCTGGTTATAAATGATGATACTCCATCTCTTGCTGTGGATTCTCAATTTCTTAATGTAAAATTAGTTTTAGTCCTCTAAAGCCATATGAGTAGAAGGAATTATTAACAGTCCCTGAAGTATGGGGAAGCACATAATGAGTTTATAAAAAGATACTGAAATTAGTAATAATTATGAAATGCACTCTATCAACAAAAATGTACACTATCCACAAAAATTAATTACCTAAAAATTATTAAACTTATAAGTATGTAATTTGTGGATGTAACACTTTTATATTAATCATATGGATTATTCATTATTTGCATATTTCCTGTTTCTGTAAATCACATGTATATGCTGCATCTAATTATATTTATTGAAATAACTACATTCTCTGTCTCTTTTACCTAAATTACACATATATAAAATGCTATTATGAAAAAAATATATACACATTTTCATTAGCCTGCCTTTCTGGGGTTATTGTGGCTGTGTTTAAAATTTCATCATTGTATTCTTTACATATTTTAATATATTAATGGTTGCATTCAGTTTCATTTAGCTTCATTATATAATTTAGATTTCTAAGTATAGCAATTTAATGTAGTATCTAAATCTTTTCTGTAAAATTCCTCATAACGCTTTGCAAATTATTCCACATTCTTCCTGTCTCTTTGTTAGTCAACCAAACAATATATCTCTTTCCAGAACAAGTCACAAAAAATATGTCCAAATGTTTGAATTTAGTAAACATTATTAATTTCTATTATAGTCCTAAAATTAATAGAAATGGCTCTCAAAAATTGGAATAATGTTGCTTACTTTCAAAGCAACCTGGTAGAAATTTTCCCTTTTGTCCCTGAAAGCAGAAGCAGTTTGTAATGATTTAAAAGAATAAATTAGGCTTATTTTCTCCTGAAATGGGCTGAAATTAAAAAACAAGATAAAGTTTTCTTTTTTTTCTTGGTTTGGTTCTTTTTTTTTTTTGCTGACTAATGAATTCTTTAAACAATATTTAGTAAAATTGTTAGAAAATTATATTTGCATGTATATTCTCTGGCTTATTTTTAAGAGGACTTGAAATGACTGCCATGACCTTTTATTCCTTTCCCCTTCATGATGAAAGTGCATAACATAAACTCTAGAATCTGTATCAGGTATGAAATGTCACTTATTTATTCATCAATGATTTATTAAGCGTATATTATGTACCAATACTGATCTACATGTCAGCATCATTTTGAGCAAAATGGACATAATCTTCACCTTAATTGGAGAAGAGGGGGAGCACAGAGAAGGAGAAATATGGGGTTAAAATGCAGTGTGATATTATAGCACTCCTTTAGCCCTCCACCTAGGGTGGTCCAGAAATGCTTCCAAAGAAGGTAATGTCTAAACTTAGCCTAGTGGGTGCATAGTCATTACCCAGTTAATTTTGATAAAACATCCAATGTAGTTGTAAGCAAAAAGAACAAGAAATGTGACATACATTTTTAGTGGCTAATGTGTATAATCTGGACAGTGATAAAAAGGACACTGGAGAGGAATACAGAGATTAATCATGAAAACTCTTATAAACAGACCATCTTAAGAAGTTTTAACTTTGTTATAAAGATAGCAGGAAACCTTTCAAGTATATAAGCATAGAGATGACATGTTCAGAATTAGTTTATTAGGATTCCTAGTTGTCACAGGAGAAGTTAATGTTGAGGTGGAGTGAGACAAGAATAGAGGCTAACACCAGTTAGAAGATTATTGAAGTAATACAGGCAAGAGATGGTGATAATATAGACCAGGGTAGTGATGGTGAGGTTGAGGAGATGCTTAAGAAAAAGAGAGTCAAACTTTAGTCAATGCCACTGTTGTTTCTGCTAAGTTTGGTTTGGTCAATTCAATGCCAAAAAGTCAGTCAAACCTATTCCACTGAATGACAGAAATGGCCACCAAAAATAGCACAGGGGATAACCAAGTACACTAAATAAATGTGCTTATACAAATGACTGGCTACTCTTATTCCTTCAAATAACTAATCAGTTACATACAGACTGATTAATTAGTACAAATTAGATAAATTAGTACAAATCCAGTGTATGCCATGAAGGCAAAACCTGCTTTTCATTGCCATCTTAAATTTGCTCTTAGTTTTTAATATTTTCCTACAAGGTTTGGCCATGCCTGGTCTTTCTTCTCAAAGACAAGAAGGCTAAGAGTATGGACATGCTATGCTGAGCAGCAGAGCAGCTAGACAAGTGATGGAGGGAAAACATTTGCTAAATGTTATGATAGAAAATTAAAATAGGGAACCAAAGAAGAACCCAGATGAACAAAGATTAGAATAGCTATTAGATCATAGGTGGGAAGTAGGAAATTAGAAAAATACATGCTGTTCTTTTGAAAGATTTGTTCTGAAGGTAGAGTTGTAGATCACTAGCTTCAATAAAGGTCAGTTGTAAGAAGGTGTTGAGTTTTGCCAGTTGTGGGGATTACTTATGTTTGTAGTCTCAGGGGAAAGAACCAGAAGAGAAGCTGAAGATAAAAGGAAGTCTTTTTTTTGTTTTTTTAAGATTTTATTTATTTATTTGTCAGAGAGAGACACAGTGAGAGAGGGAACACAAGCAGGGGGAGTGGGAGAGGGAGAAGCAGGCTTCCTGCTGAGCAGGGAGCCCGATGCGGGACTCAATCCCAGGACCCTGGGACCATGACCTGAGCTGAAGGCAGCCGCTTAACAACTGAGCCACCCAGGCACCCCAAGAAAGCCTTTTTTTTTTAAATTTATTTGAGCTAGAGAGCGAGAGAGAGAGCATGAGCTCAAGTCGGGGGGGGGAGGGGCAGAGGAAGAGGGAGAAGCAGGCTCTCCGCTGAGCTGAGAGCCCGATGCAGGGCATGATCCCAGGACCCTGAGATCATGACCTGAGTTGAAGGCAGACGCTTAACTGACTGAGCCACCCAGGTGCCCCAAGAAAGTCTTGATATAAAAAGTGGATTATAGTCTTGAATGAGAATACAAAGGATAAGAGCAAGGAGTAAACCAGATAGTTTGCTATGAAGTGGAGGTTTCCTCTGAGCCTGAAGAAAAGGAGATAGGATGGTGAGAATGGAGATCAATTGAGAAGAGTAAAGGAAGTTGAGGGAGTTTATACCTCATGACACTGATGGTCACTATGTAAATACCTATCTCAACAAATTAACCACATGTATTCAGTAGGAGTCAGAGAGTCATACAAAAGGGGCATTTTCTTCTGATGAATATTGTGGCTTCTCAGATTCAGTAACAAGGGAGAAATAAATTTTGCAGCTATTAGTCTTTTAAGAAGGCTAAAAAAGGAAATAATTTTGGAGTGCTGGTTATATGTTATTTTCTGTTTCCAAATATTACTAAGTAATATATTAGCTGATCAGTAAATAAAGATAATATATATAAATTAATTTCAAACAACCTCACTTCTCAAATTACAGAATATGGTCACAAAGAAACATAGTATTTATTCCAATTTAATCTCTAATAACATTAATGTTCCGATTTGGTGTGAAAATGTAAAAGAGACAGTCAGCACTGTTCTTCCATCAAGAGAAGGAAGACTTAAAACTGTAAGAATCAGTAGTGAAGTTAGATCAGGTTGGCCAGAAAATCCAGAGGGAAGGAACATAAATTGCTACTAGGGAATGGCTGAAGTAAACAAACTTGGAGGACTTGGTTGTTCAAAAAGAAAAATAAAGCCATAAAATATTTGATAACAATGCAAAATAGATTTAGTAGGAGTAACAAAAATATAGGTAAAAGAAAGAGAATACCCAAAAGAAAAAAGGGAAAAGAAAAAGGTCTAATTTACACAAATCAATTCGAAATCGTGAGAGATTTATCTGTTTTCATCATAACAAGGAGAAATGTATGGCTTATGTAACTTTACCTACACAAATGACATGAATGAAAACAACTGGAACTCAAACTGATATCATTTGTGCTTAACCCAGATTTAACATCATCTCACTTGCCTGGTCTTATGCACCTATTCCCAGCTTCTGGTCAACTTAATATCTTGTTCTGACCATTAGCCTTGACTACTGGAACCAATTTTCCTCACCAGTATGGACTACAACATTGTACTAGTAAAGCAAGAAATTAGAAAGGTTATTGGTCAAAAATTCCCAAAGAAATAGGTGAATAAGCTCAAAGGCAATCAGGTAGATGATAAACATAAATGTGAAGAGGGTAGCCAAACTGGATTTATTTGTTCAGTAATTATGGATTTGTTTCTACTTTGTGCTGAGTACTGTTTTAGGCATAAGGTCAGCTAGAGACTTCTGGCTATGCCAGAAAGCAAATTAACTCTCAAAGACTAATGAATCTTATCAAAAGGACAAAAAGCCAAAGGAAGTGGCTCCCATTGGCCAAACATGGAACTATTTGAACATCAAAAAGAATAATGAATGCAATTGATTGTGCAAATTGAATATACAGGAAGTTATTGGTCCTGATACTAAACAAGAAAGAAGGCCTGGGGCTCCTGGGTGGCTCAGTTGATTAAGCATCCAACTCTTGATTTCTACTGGAGAGGAAAACTTACCCTCACTAGACTTCACCAGATTTGCCCTACTTTGATCTTAGACTTCACAAACTTCAGAACTATGAAATATAAATGTTTGTTTTTTAAGCCACCGAATCTATGGTACTTTAGCAGCCTAAACTAAGACATGCTATAATAAAAAAATAATTTGTAAAGGAAAAATAGAATAAATGTCTTTTTCTTTCAATTTTTCGTTGTCAAGAAAGAAATTGCTGCCTCTTACTTCCTCTGTTGTAGAATGAGTTGTTACTGCTGTTGTTGCTGTTTTTGAGAGGGCGAAGAGGGCCTTCCTCTTTTTTGTTTTTTTTTTTACAATTTTTAAAATTAGAGAGAGTGTGTGTGTAGGGGGAGGAACAGAGGGGGAGGGACAAGCGGACTCCTCTCTGAGTACAGAGTCCAATGCGGGGTTTGATCTCATAACCCTGAGATCATGACCTCAGTAGAAATCAAGAGTTGTAACTCCTAATGAAACAGCAGATTCTGTCATTAATCATTAATTCATTAAAATGCTATGTGAAAGGTTGTTAGGATCTTTATATGGAGCAACTAGGTTGTCACCACCTGAGCCTCTGTGATGTTAGCATCACTAAAAATGAAGCTAAGAGATAGGCAGAGGCCTATCTTCATTGTGTTAGAGTGTAGCATCTTTAAAATACAGGGCGACCAGATAGTATTTCCTAATGTAATGCAATAAAAAAACACACAAGAGTTGTGGAGTTGAGTTGCCAAAAGTTTATCTGAATCCATTTAAGTCTCTAGAGCGAGGTAGTCTCAACCTACTGGAAATGAAGAGAATAGAGGAATATTAAGCACTACCCAAAGTAAATAACCACACTAACCTAGAATGTGGATCAGTCAGCTCCATTCTTCATGATAACTTCCTAGGTTTCTGTGATAAGCTACAGGCATGGGTGACTGAAGGAGGCAAGAATGCTCTAGGGAGAAAACATAAAACTAAATAAAATGTATGGACCTCGCTTGGAATTTTACTTGAAGAAACAAATAGAAGACATTTTAGCACAATTGAAGAAATTTAATTAATTACAGATTGGGTATAAAATGACACTGGATAATAGTGTTAATTTAAAAGTATGATAATACAATGTTTATGTAAGAAAATGTCTATATTTTTTTAGAGATACACACTGAGATAAATAAGGATAATATGCTGTCTACAATTTCTTTTAAACTTGTTTAACAAAGAAAAGAAAAGAAAAAGTTAGATAAAGGAGATAAAGCCAATCTTGATCTAATTGATGGTATTTGGGGATATTATACTATTCCCATTACTTTTGTGTATATTTGAAAATATCCATGGTATTTTTTAAAGCTGTTGCAAAAATCCAGGTAAGAAATGAATATGGGCTGGGCATGAGTAGTTGTTATAGAAAGATTTAGAAACTATTTAGAAGATGGTCTACAGAGTTACTGAAGGAACTGATAGTTGAGATGGTGGAGGTGAGTGAAACTGAAGAACTTGATTTTCTGGATGCTAAATGTGGAGGAATATCTAAATACTGATTGTGGAACAATGGTCTAAAGGAAGCAGTATCTGATATCCAAAAGGACAGTGATTTAAACTCTAGCCCTTAGTGTACATGGCATAGAAAGCCAATCAAGCTCTCCTCCTTCTATCCAACCTCATCAACTGCCTTCAATTCTAACTCACCCATCAGTAGGTCTCAAATATGCCTCATCAGTCTGAGTTCCACACTAACTCTTGACAGAACCAACTAGATTACTCATAGAACTCTTAAGCTTGACCTCTTAGAAACTGTTGTATTATCTTTTCTACTCTCCATCTTGACCCCAAACCTGCTTCTCCTCCTGTATCCTCTGTTAATGACAATCATTTCCTCAGTTATCCAACATAGAAACCCAAGTTGATCTTGTCTCTTTGCTCTCCCTTACTCCCTCCCCCTTACTTTGTCCATCACAAAGTCCTGTAACTCCAAAACATTTCTGATATTTGTCCTCTCCTTTCCACTACCACTTCTAAAACCTACCATATAAAGTCAATTAGGCCACAATCAGAGTCCATCCTGCCTTTTCAACCTCATCTCTTGCCACATTTGCTTTTGTGTTAGTAGGTTCTATTCATGTGTTCTGGTAAAAGAGTCCGAGAAGACAATATGTCCTTTCTTCTTCTGGACCTTTGTTTAAGCTCTCTCTTTATTCCATTTATTTCTAGTAATTTTTAGTCATCCTCTAAGCCTTGTTTGAATCTTTGCTAATCTCACTCTATACTGCCAGCCAGAGGACCAACTCATAGCCCTCTCCTCTGTGCTCCTGTAGATGTCTCAGTAGAAGTGCTGCCACCTTCTAGTGCTGAGTTAGTTGTCCACTCTATACTGTGGACAAATTGAGGACAAAAAGCTTGTCTTACCCATTTTTATTGTCTTGTCACTCAATGTCAGATATATATTAAATGTTCAATTACAATTACTTGAATTGTGTTATAATCTACATTTTCTTTTGAAAATAAGTGTGATGAGTTTTGATTAGTAATATAAGGATAAAGTGCAGATAAGCCTTCCTTCTTTTTACCTTATTTAGTGAAATAAACATATGGCTTAGTCATTAGAGACTGAAATAAAATAGTGCATGCTAGACTTTCTTGGGCTCATTTGAAAATCCGGTCCTGATTTCTTTTCAAGATTATGAAAGAGATGCTTTCTCAATTGATTTTTTTTTTCCAAGTATCAGTCTCCTTTCTGTATTTCTGCCTAAATCTGCTTGTATATGTATCTGGTAGGAGAGATTACATGGACAATTCACTTTCTCTCTGTTTGGTAAGTTAATAGGTCATTAACAAAACTACTGTAGGTGAGGGCAGGTGGGTGTGCACTTTCTTACAGGGACAGCCCCAGCGTGACTGTTCATTGGGCAGTTAAGAATATGACAATAACATTAGGCTCTACCAAAAAGAAAGCAGGGATACTGATTTTACCCTTGTCTACCCAGAAGTCAGATTGTATCTTAACATTTCAGAGTTAAACACAATATTTCTCAGAATTTAGCTCAAGTTACCATTTCTGAGGAGATCACTTTTTACGGATTCATGGGTCTTCTTCTACTCGGGCTTAGTGTTCACATGTGGGGGAATCCTTTCAGGTACCTCTGTTACTGCAGGCTAGCAGAACTGGAAAGAGCCTGAGACTTCATGCCAGTATGAGCTTTATCCCTAAGACTCATCTGAATCATGTTCAGATGTTACTGCTTACCTGAGAGACATAGAGAAATAGACTCTTACTCCATTGTCTTCTTACAGATCTGTGGTAGCAGTTAAATAGGAAAGGGGAAGAGGCTATGGGAGGGCAGGAAATATGGAAGGAAGATACTTGCTAACTCCTTTCAGCCTATATCTTGGTGATGATGGAAGGATGAATAAAAGGATGTACTCAGAAATCCCAAGTACATAGAAATCCCTAGATGAACTTTATTCTGTATAGCTGAAATGGGCATTATTTGTGTCACATGGAATTACATTATGGCTTTTACCCATTCTACTGGGTTGTTTCTCCTTTGAATGTTGTGCAAACAAAGAGATAATGAAATGGACAATATGATATGGGTTTATTTAATATTGAATCTGATGTGTTTCATATTTTCTCTTAGACTACCCAATCAGTTCATTAAGAACTATGGAAACATCCTCAAACTATAGATCAATGCATATATAATGAAAATTAAAAATTAAACTTATCAAAGGCAGTTACTCCAATTCACCAACAGTTCTGCATTGGTTGTTGCTGAAGTCACTGCCTGTAAAGAGCAAAGGAGATTATAAACTATCTTCAGCCTTTTGTTAAACAATAGAGTATTTTTCTTTTCTATTTGAATCTAAGATAAGTAGGACTCAAGAGACTTGTGTTAATAATTTTATTTTTCAGAACAGAAAAAACCTAGTTCTTTATCCAACTTCATAAGCAAATGATTAGAAAGGAATATAAAGGAATGAAGATAGTCCAAGGGAACACTTTTAAATGTCAAGTTGGGGAATGTTTTTTTTTTTTTTAAAGATTTTATTTATTTATTTATTTGAGAGAGAGAGAGAGAGAAACAGCATGAGAGGGGAGAGGGTTAGAGGAAGAAGCAGGCTCCCCGCTAAGCCGGGAGCCCGATGCGGGACTCCAGGATCATGACCTGAGCCGAAGGCAGTCGCTTAACCAACTGAGCCACCCAGGCGCCCCAGGGAATATATTTTTTTGAAAAGGGTCCAGAAGAAGCTGAATAGGTAAAGAGTGCAGCATTTAAACATCACTGTTATACAAAGGCTAGAAATTATAGTGAAAAATGAAAATAGTTGATTACACATAGTGGTAAATTGGATGATTTTTAACATTATAAAACAATACTCCTACAATAAACAATTACGAGGAAAATTGTTTGGTGTAGTCCTGCCCTTATAAAACGTGAAATTTTGGCTACTATCTTAAAAAATGAAGCTGTAATCATATTCCTGGGCATCTGTAATATCTTGTAGGTGCCAAAAGTTGACCCATAAACATATTAAAAATTCAATCTCTTGGGAAGTGATAATGTGTGGAATTAGCACCTTTAAACAGATAATCCACAGTGATCCTGGAGATGTGTTTATGTAGCAAACTTTGAAAAGTCATTGAAGATGGAGAACAGCCAACTGAATTTTTTGTGACTTTCTCCTGAGAGCACATTGAAGAACAGAGAACACACTAAAAAAGAAATTACACCTGTACATTTTAGCATAAGAATCTAATACCAGGGTGTTTTGTTCCAAACTTAATCTCCGGGGAGTGGCAGAATATTTCAAAAAGATTTTGCTAACTTGTGGCTTTAGTCTTTAAAATTCCGTTAGCTCTTTTTAAATGGAGTCTTAGGTTGTGTGTGCATCCATTATGTACAGCTATTTGCTTTGGCATCTTGCAAAAAGTTTCAATGAAAGAGTGATTCCTTCATTCCGCGCATGTTTGCAGGAAGTGGGTTGTCAGCCTCTCCTAGAAGATCCTATTAGAGCAAACAAAACCATTAGAAAACAAGTTATTTTTTTTCTCAGCACTCAAGCTTAGATAACAGCCTAATTTTTAGAAACTGCCAGCTTTCGTTTTAGAGTTTAGACCTTCTATTTTAAAATTAAATTTAAAACTCCCGCAAATATTGTTGATAGCAATATTCTTTCTCTACATAAAACTGACTTGCTGGGATTGTTTTTACGTTCTTAACAGAAAGATTTTATTTAAAATTTTCAGTTACCATGCAGTCTATATAATAGAGATAATTTTATATGTATATTTATTTCAGTAACATCAAGAATATATTTCATTCATAGTACTAAAAAGTTCTAGCACTGATTTCTGACAAAATAGAATAAACTAAGGTCTAAAAAAACTGAAATTATTTTATATGTATTCCCATCACATTTTTTGTTAATGACCATTGATGTGGTATCTAAAATCATGTGCCTAAAAAAATTGAGTAAGAAAAAAAGGATTATCAAAATAACACACTTATGAAAAGTGGTTGCCAAAATTAACACTAATATATACATATGTTTGAAAATAGGAAAGGATTAGCCTCTGTGAACTTCTGTCATCAATTGTGTTGGGAATTGGGCCAAATCCTGACTTCGTTCATGAACGGTTTATACTCAGATACATGGGGCACACTCCTTAGAATTCTAGGCCATAATTTATCCTACTACCTACAAGCAGCACTGTTTATAAAAGCAGTCCTGTAGAAGGGCTGTACCTTGTATTCCAGAGAGGTAAACACTGGTGTAATTTTTAAATTACAGCTATTGAGGTTCATAGACTGAAACTGTAAACATAAGTTTGCCTCACTCACATTGGTTCTTAAAGATTCATAATCCTCTAAGCTTCCCTACATGGTAAGAAATTGTGTTGGAATGTGGAAAAAAGAAACTTTGGAAGGTTTAAAAACATTTTTAGTTTTTCAAATGAGCTGTTCCTTTCCTTCCATGACTATTCACCTTTTATTTTGAGACAGTAGAAAGTTCTTAATACTTTTTGGTTTATTTTTATGGGTATAACAATAGATATTCTTAAAAACTATATAAACTACCTTGCTATTAATAAAATAATAATATCTACTATTATTTGAGTACTTATCATGTACTAAACAATGTTCCAAGAATTTTACTTGCATTATTTTGTTCAGTATTGGCTTTTTAAAAATATCATTCACTAGATAGGCTATAAGGAGACAGTAGATAAATCATAAAACATGCACATGAATAAATTGGCTTCAAAATGGTTCTAGTTGTTTCTTGGGCTGTTACAGATTATAACAGTAAATAATGATCATATATCCTAGATTTTCTGGAATAGGACTAAATTAATATACTTTCTCAGTTTAAGATCATTGACTATCACAGTCTCAGAAGACTGGTCCAGATTTCTTCTTTACATAAGAGATTCCCAGAAATAAGTCCAGAAAAGTAGAAGTGACTATTGAAGATAGGAGTGAATTCTAGCTTTTACTGGTTAACTTCAAGTAAACTTAAAGCTTCATAGGATCTCTGGAATCAGGACTTAGAAGAAATTCAGGGAATTAGATAAAATGAGTGCAGAATTTGCAAAACCACTAAAAATTTGAGAAGGGCTTGAGACCCTACAGACAGATGAAACTTCTACAAAATGTGGAGGGATCTTCCTCAGTGGATGTTGTTTGCCTAGGACTATTATCACTATGAACTAAGATGAGTCCAGATACAATGAATAGAAATCAGCTGTTTTTATAACAGGAAAATGAATATAGTAAAAAAAAATTCAAGTGGTACAAAACAGTACAAAATGATGTCTCCCTGCCAACTTTAGGCATCTGTGTCTCAGTGGCAAACATGATTTTACTTGTTTTTGTATCATTCCAGGCATTCTGTGCATAAAGAATTCATGACCGTTCATTCATTTTACAAAAATGCAAAATGGGAAAAGTTGTTGAAAATAGCAGAACATTGTGCATATTATCTTTTAAAGATTGTTCCAACCAGTATATATAGTCATTCTCTGAGATGGCTGCATAATATTCTATTGCATGGATATAACATAATTTATCCAACCAATGTCTTGCCATCACATATTTATTTAGTTCTGGTTTTCTGACATCGTAAACTGTGCTTCATGATCTCCATATCAATTTCTATTCATATATCTTAAAAGGAGAATTGCAAAGTCAAGGTGCATGCGTAGTTTTATTTTTGATAGATATCGCCAAATTTTTCTGCTGAGAAATTTTAACAATTTGCATGCTTATAATATATGTATGGGTGTTTCTTTTTCCAGTCAGAGACCAAATAAAGTATTATCAAACTGATCTTTGCAAAGCTAGCAGATGAAAAATAGTTTCTCATCTTTAATTTGCATTTATTTAATTTTGAATGCTACTGAGTACCTTGTCTTAAAGGGTGTTCTTTCTTATATATTTTATAATTTATCTGAACATATCCTTTGCAAATATTGTTTCCCAGGTGTATTTTGTAATTAATTTTTGGCATGCAGAAAATTTTAAACTTTGTAATATTAAACTAATTTGTATACTTTTTTTGTGAAATCTAGGAATTTTGGTATAGCCACACAAACTCATTCCAAGGAGTTTTTTGTTATTTAACATTATTTTCTTGAGATAGAGTTTATAAAGTTTTGTGCTCAAGATAAGCTTGAGAATAGAATTGCCAATTTTTTTTTTCTTTTGATAACCTGTCTTGGCCTCTGCCTTATGTATTCCTATTTGCCTTTACATAGAAAGCACAAAGTTAAGAGTTGCTCTCATTACAGCAATGATTTTTAGGCTTGATTTTTGGAAACTAACTTTTAATTTTTATCTTTGTGCTTAATTACTTCTATCTGTGCTTTTTTTTTTAAGATTTTATTTATTTATTTGAGAGAGAGAGACTGAGAGAGAGAGCATGAGAGGGGGGAGGGTCGGGAGGGTCAGAGGGAGAAGCAGACTCCCTGCCGAGCAGGGAGCCCGATGCGGGACTCGATCCAGGGACTCCAGGATCATGACCTGAGCCGAAGGCAGTCGCTTAACCAACTGAGCCACCCAGGCACCCTATCTGTGCTTTTTTTTAATGTTGTATTTCATACCTTTAGATATAGGAAGACAATAGTTACAACTTTAAAGTACTTTACATGTTTCTATCACATATTAATTTGATTGCCATATTGGGCAAGTATTCTCATTTTTATTTTGTTATAGGAGGAAATAAATATTTGAAAATTAGTGACTTGGTGAAATAACATAGGTACTAAGCCAACTCAAATATTTTTATTTTAAATGTACTGTGCTCTCTACTATATTACTCTCCTCTCCACCCTAATAAAATAAAATATATTTATTTATTTATTTTATCTAAGAATAACAAATGCCATGTTAATGGTTCAGGATGTGCTTTAATACCAATCACCTGAGAGTGATGTTAGGATGTATAAATCCAGATTCACAATATGCATAGGACTGAAAGGACCCTGTGAAACCTCCTCTAGGGAAATTTAGAAAATGGCCTTTAAATATGATGATTAATTAAAATATATTTTTTAGGATTTGAAGTAGATCATAGACAAGTCACATGCTTGCCAAATAAAAGAGATGAATGACAATATAGTTTGACATTCTTGGATTAAGTTCCCAATAATCTGAGGTATTATTTTTTCACCATTTAAATTGATTTAGATTCACATTTAATACCCAATTAATGCTGATATCACTTTTATCGTATATTTTAATTATTGAAGCCCTACATGGTAATTAAGCACATTAATTTCTCCCACAGCACCCATCATGGCTTTTAGGCAATAGCTCTCCTCCGATTTTTCCTTTAAGATATTTCTTCTTCTTTTGTGATATGCCAAATGTGATCCCATACTGGAGCACGCAAACTTCAGTTCTTTGACTTTCACTGTTCGTCTCCATGTCTCTGTTAACTCCAAGCATATGTGACAGAACTGTTCCATCTTGAGGATCATACCATATTCACACTCAGTCTTCGATCTTGACTTCAGCTGTTTTTTGTTTCATTTTACAAAAATAAGGAATCTAACAAATTCATCTCTTAGTCCGTTTCGGCTCTAAAGTGTTATAACCCTGTGATTCATCCACCAAAAACCTAGAATCTAGGTGTATTTGAGAAATGGTTGGATTTCAACCTAGAAGTCATCTTGGCTTTTTATCAGAAGACATGCATGTTTTAAAATTTTTCTGTACAAGATAGACTGACTTTACTATTAGTATGATTTTTTTTGTATAAAAATTTCTCACTTATACCTGAAGGAACAAAGCCACTTGATTACAACCCAAACACAACACTGGAAAGTGCACTGTCTTCTGAGTAATCAGGTAATTTCTCACCATCTCCATCTGTATCTGACCCCCTCAGTTCACATTTTTATACTTATCTTACTTCTCATTTATAACCTTCATTTCTTTTTTTCCCTAACGTACTAAAATAAATGTTTACTTATTACACAAAGTTCAATCTTCTAAAATAATGTAAATATTTCCTTTTGAAGCATAATAAAAGAAAGTTGTTCTGCAAACATAACTACAATTTATCATTGAAAACATACATCATTCACGCCTAAACACATTATATATATACTAACCTTACTCTCCAGTGACTATTACATAAATGTATTTGGTGTCACAGTATTTTTTCTTCATCTGATATCCTTTATAAAGAACTAATACTGTATTTTATACATATCAAAATCAAGGATTAAGTTGCAGAGGATTTTATAAATTATTAGATTCCTAAATACCTTATGTATATAGTAATACACATAAGAATTACTGTGGTTTGGGGCTCCTGGATGGCTCAGTCATTAAGCGTCTGTTTTCGGCTCCGGTCATGATCCCAGGATTCTGGGATCGAGCCCCGCATCGGCATCGGGCTCCTTGCTCAGTGGGAAGCCTGCTTCTCCCTCTCCCACTCCCCCTGCTTGAGTTCCTTCTCTTGCTGTGTCTCTGTCAAATAAATAAATAAAATCTTAAAAAAAGAATTACTGTGATTTAAGAAGCAATTTAGCTCAATTGTGCATGGTAGGAATTCATTATAACCAAATTTTTTTTTGTACTTTAGTTACTACATATAAATATAGAAAATTCATCTCACTGTGATCAATATTATGCTCTTTAAGCACAAAACATATGAAAAAACACCAAAAGCTTTCTTGATTTTGACATAATTAAACTAAGGTTATAACAACATGTTATTACATATACCACTAAACAAAACACAAAGACTATTTGAAATGTAAAGTATCCTTAGGCTATTTTTAAAATGCTGTCCATAAAATGTGAATTACATTTTTCTTTTCTTTCCCCGTTGCTTTTGGATGCAAAGAGAGTACTGAAATCACATAATTCTATGTTGTTGGCTCACTATCACCATTGGTTTAAGAAAAGCTTCTCTATTGATTAGACTATTTCCTACTCCTTTTATCCTCCCCTTACCCTCCAGAGACTACCATTTTAATGTGTTTAGGCATACAAGTTTTTTATGTCTTCATTAAATATTTAGTGTTTGTGTGTATAGAAGTATCTTAAATTTGCATAAATAAATTTTATCATTTATTTAATTTACTCAGCATCTTGTCCCTTAGCTTTATTTTTATTTACTTTTTTTAAATTTCCCATGTTTTTTAAGGTGTAAAATATGATTTTAATATATGCATGTATTTAAAAATGATTACCACAACCAAATTAATTAACACACCCATCACCTCATATAGCTATCATTGGTGTATGTGTGTGAGAACACTTAAGATCTACTTTCTTTGCAATTTCCAAGTGTACAATACAGTATTATTAACTACAGTCACCATACTGTACCTTAGATCCTAGAGATTACTCATAACTAAACATTTGTACCTTTGACCAACATCTCCCATTACTCCCACCACCATGGCCCTAGCAACTACTATTCTACTCTCTGATTTTATGAGTTTGACTTTTTATATTACATATAAGTAAGATCATACAGTATTTATCTTTCTCCATCTGGCTTATTTCATTGAACATAATGTCCTCTAGGTTTATCCATGTTTGCAAAATTGCATAATTTCCTTCTTTTTTTAAGAAGTTCTGAATAATACCACATTTTATTATTGTAATACCACTATATATATATATGTATATATATATATATATATACACATACACATACAGCTATATATACACACACTTACATCTATTCTACCCTCTTACTGATGTTGCTCCTGCTTATTCTATTTCTAAATTTCTCCACTTACCACTGCGATGATAAGGTCTCTACATTGCTGCATGTGCATCTTAGATGCTTATCAATCTTCTCAGAAACAAATGCCTACACTGTATTTAATTGTACACAATCACACAGACACACACAAACTGTAAGGAACATTCCTGTTCTTGATCTCTGATGGACCTGTCTGCAAATTACTCTGGGATGCACAAAATATTAAAAAATTCTAAATAAAGATGAAATTGTTTTTAGAATAAGGAGTCTATTTCAGAAAAAGGTACACATTTAATATAAAACAATATAAATGATTATTAATCTATTAACAGCAGTCTGTTAATTCCCTCTGCTTCATATGTGAAAGGGAATATAAATGATTATTGATCTATTAATAGCAGTCTGTTAATTCCCTCTGCTTCATATGTGAAAGGGAAACAATAAAATGATTATTAATCTATTAATAGCAGTCTGTTAATTCCCCCTGCTTCATATGTGAAAGGGAAAATGTATAATGATCTCTGTTAAAATCAGAACCCATAAAGAAGAGTCCCCAAGTGTCTTTTGCAATAAATATCCAGGAATAAATTTTAAGGAAAAAAATGCAAGACCAATATGTGAAAACCTATAAAAATTTATTGAAGAACATAAAAGATAATCAGAGTAAATGGAGAGTAATAACATGGTTCTGAATGAGAAGAGTCAGGATTTTGAAGACATCAGTTTCCCCCAAATTATTCTATAAATCCATAGAACCAAACACAAATATCAACAAAATAGTTTGTGGAACTTGGGAAGTTAATTCTAAAGTTCACCTTGAAGGAGAAATATCTAATAATAGTCAAGAACTTATCAAAAAAGAAAAGTAATAAAGAATGACTTATGCTATGAGAATTCAAATATGACAGCTGTAGTAATATAAAGCTAGGGTAATTAAAATGACAATACATTTGTGAGGAAATACACAAGTTTTTAATTTAAAATAGAGATTCTAGAAACACACTAATGTGTATATGGGAATTTAGTATGATATAGATGTAGATGGTATTAAAAATCAATGGGAGGGGCGCCTGGGTGGCTCAGTCGTTGAGCGTCTGCCTTCAGCTCAGGTCATGATCTCAGGGTCCTGGGATCGAGCCCCGCATCGGGCTCCCTGCTTGGCGGGAGGCCTGCTTCTCCCTCTCCCACTCCCCCTACTTGTAGTCCCTCTCTCACTGTGTCTCTCTCTGTCAAATAAATAAAATCTTAAAAAAAAAAAAAATCAATGGGAAAAAAAGAAACCTAGAAAAATTTAATGCCATTTAGACAAAAATTCACGAAATATTTCATCTGTCTCATTTATGCAAAGATAATTCCAGATAATTTAAAGATATGCATATATATTGAAATACATGAAGGTAAAGATATCTATGTCTCTATATTTATCTATTTATATATATGAAGTATGAATTTACTAGGAGAAACTACAGATTAGTAGCTAATTATCTTGGGATGGTGAGCGTTTACCTAATAAAAATGAAGAATCCGGAAACCATAATATAAAAGTTAGAAATAGATGTCTATAAAAATATTTAAAATAATTATAAAAACAAAAGATTGCATATGCAGAGGGGAGAGAGATTGAGAGACAAACAGGGATAAATACTTGTCACAGATAACATAAAGTCTTGGTACCCATCATTAATCCCATAAATCCATCACAGATATAAATCAATAAGAAAAAATACAGAGAAAATGGGAAAATATATAAATAGGCAACCTCTAGAAGAATAATTTTGAAATTACAAAAAATATATATAAGTACATGCATTATCTCAGTAATAATAACCAAGTAAGTGTACTTGCTGGCCATCAGATTTGCAAAGAAAACCGTTTAGAATTTGATAATATGGAGAGTTGTTAAGCTGTGGAAAACGAACATATAGATCTGTTTTGCTCTGCATGTACTGCTGTGTAAGTGCGCGTGCTAACTGATTGCACCACTGGAGCTCCCATATAGATCTGTTTTGGACTGCTGACTGTCTTTACCAAAATGTATTATGTAATCTCTTCTGGCTGCAGAAATTCCACTGACTTTTAGGAGTTACAAGCAGTCACACGTATGTGAAAAAGTAGAAACAATCCATATTGCCACAGATAATACAAAAGTTAAGAAATGTAATTCTGTGGTATGGAGTACTATGAAACTTTTTTTTTTCCTTCAGTGAAATAATATTGTGTGTGTAGTATTGAATTATCTTTAAGATATTTTGAAAAGTGCATTAAAGCAAGTCACAGAAATACGTGTATAGTAGGATTCATTTATGTAAAATGGACACAGAATATGCTGTTCTCTATATGCATTTGTGTGTGAACGTGTGTTTCAACATACAGAATCACTTCCAGAAGTAAATGTATTTTATTTGATAATGGTTATCTAGAGGGAAAGACTGAGATTAAAGTAGTGGGGAGGGTTGTGTATGTGCGTGCGTGTGCACGTATGTGTGTGTGTATGTGTGTGTGGTAGTGGGGCTTGGCGGGGACTTTTACTTTATATTCTGTGTGTCCTTTTGAATTTTTTTAAACTTCAAATATTTATCACATTTAATGCAATTTTTAAGGGACAATTTAAAAAGTGATAGCTGTTTACCATTGTTGGCATGCAAAAACATCTTTTCTTTTTTAAAGAATTTATTCATTTATTTGAGTGAGAGAGAGGGGGGGCAAGCAAGCATGAGCAGAGGCAGAGGCAGAGAGAGAAGCAGACGCCCCGCTGAGCAGGGAGCCTGGCAAGGGGCTAGATCCCAGGATGCAGGGATCATGACCTGAGCCGAATTTAACCGACTGAACCACTGAGCCACCCCTCAAAGACATCTTTTAATAGAAGAATAAACAAGAATGTTTTGGACCTTGTGTAAAGCAGATAAAAACACCCTCTGTCTAAAATGCAAAGATTTATTTTTGAGTTGTCAGGGTCAGATATGAGGTGCAGATCTCAATCTGGCATTTTAGTTATTGGTTTAACCTGAAAGTCCTGACTGTAGGCAAAGAAAAAAAGCTGCCAGGGTTTTTTCTCGGAGTGATGAAGAAAGATCAGTGACACTCCCTCTCCATCTGCATTAGAGCACAGAGCCACAGGAAGGACACCACAGGGCAGCCAGGGGTCTGAGAGCTTTTGTGCGCCGCAGCAGGAACTCACAGCCATGGCTTCATTGTGTTTGGTCTGAAAAGCAGAGAAAATCATCAAATTGCCTGAATAGAGGGAACATTTTTATTGAACCATCTACAGGGCTAAATTAATTGAGCAATGGAACATGATAGTTCAATAGGTGAGATTATCAAAAGAAAACTGCCCCCCTAGGGCAGAAGCCCCAGATGGGTGCCTGAGGGTTTCTGAGAATGGCGATTGCTGCATGATAAAATATAATTGCCCCCTATTGTTACATTGCCCTTTAATGAATCCCATCCTGCACCTAAATATGACAAATAGGAAGGGATGGTGTGCAAAAGGATTGATAGTTACATCTGATGTTAAATCAGATGAGGCTACACAACTTTGAAGAGAAGCTGTCCTTTGTCTTGGAAAATCTAAGAATCCTTTCTTGATCACTTCTGTGGGATTTTTGATTAACATAGAACTTGAAGAATGTATTTTATTTCAAATGACCCAAATAAATGAATAATCTCAGAAAAACAATGAACCAAAAGCTGTTTTTTTTTAAGGATTTTATTTATTTATTTGAGAGAGAGAGAATGAGAGAGAGCACATGAGAGGGGGGGAGGGTCAGAGGGAGAAGCAGACTTCCTGCCAAGCAGGGAGCCCGATGCGGGACTCGATCCAGGGACTCCAGGATCATGACCTGAGCCGAAGGCAGTGGCTTAACCAACTGAGCCACCCAGGCGCCCCCAAAAGCTGTTTTTATGAGGAAAACATACAATATTAAATATGAAGGAGCTTGGCAATTTATTCATTCCTTTAGTAATTGACCAAAAATTTGAGTGCTTACTAAAGGGCCAGACAAAATGATAGAAGTTGTCATTTAAGAGAATCACAGTTTTTATTTGGTGCACAAAATTCTTAATGTTTAATATTTAAACAGCTTAACTCTCTATCAGCTAGCTTGCTTCCAGTTAGAAGGAATTGGAAGCTCAGCTCAAACTGGCTTAACCAACAATGGCATTTATTGATTCACACATATGGAAATCCAAACATAAGGCAAGCTTCAGGGTTGATTTAATCTAATGTTTCCAGTGCTGTTTCTTTGTGATTCTCTAGACTAACACTACCCAATGGAACTTTCTGCAATAACAGAAATGCACAATCCAATGGTTGCCACTAGCCACGTGTGACTATTGAGCAGTTAAGAACTGCCACTGTCATTTAGGAAATGAATTTTTAAGTGTATTTAATTTTTAGTAATTTAAATAACTAGTAAAGCTAGTAGCCATCATATTGGAAAATGCAACTCAACACTCTGCCCTCTTGCACAGTATGTGACAACATCATCCACAGCTTTTTAATATATCAGCTGCAACTAATTACACATGAAATCATTCAGATCAAAGCAAGGGATAGTTATGAGAGTTTCACCCAGAAGAGCAAATATCTCCTTTTCAGAATACATTGACTAAAATTAGATCACAAGTCTATTCCTGAACTGATCACTGGAAGAAAGATGATATAATCATTAGTCCTCCTGAGTTTATTCCTGTTACAGAAATAGGGTTGGCTTCCTCTGGGGTCCACAGGCTTGGGTGGGGCGGGGGGGATGGATGACACCTCAATAATATCTGTATTTGCATAGTGGGAGGAAAAACAAATTGGTTGCTGGGAGGACAGCTAACTATACCCTCCTCACTTTTTAAACAGCAGTTTGAACCAACTAGTCAAAATGAGATAAGTGTCTGTGTTCTAGTTTCTGTTGCTGGATCATCCCTAACCTTGTTATTCTATCATTAGCCAAAAGTTGCTAGAGAAAAATTGTCCTTTAAAATTTTTTACCCCCATATTTGGTTGGTTGCTATTAGTGACCATGAGTTTCCGCTCTTCTAATATTTCTATGGTCCAATTTCTTGTCCTAGTAGTCAAAATAAAGTATCTGGAACTGAATTCACAAAAATCACTGAACTCTCAACACAGTGTCATAAAGCTCCTGCTGTCTGTTTTGGTGCAGCTATACTTAGCTTCTTGTATTTGTTCACCATGTTCTCTATCAGCTCAAGTGTCTCAGAATCACGAGAATTCTCTCTGCATGCAACTCCTTGCCACCCTCCAGGTCTCCACTTAGACATCTCTTCTTCCAAGAAGGCTCCCTTGATCCATCCACATCTGGGTTAGGTACTCCGTTTTGTGCTTTGATAACATTCCATGCTTCTCAAATCTTAGTCATTTTCATAATCTATTGTTTTCTCTATTTACTTGTCTTTATCTTTGGTTGTACTGAAATTCTACCAGGTCAGAGAATTTGTCTTGTTCACTTGAATATCCTTAATGTCTATCTACAATATCACAGGCATGTAGCAGGCAATCAACAACTATTTTGAATTAACAAATGATACATGCTGAAGAAATGAGTTGGTTAATAAATGAACAGGGTGGGTAGTCCTGTACCTATCATACTACATCACATAACACATATCTTTTTAATTCTAAATTTTTTTTTGTATGCACATATATACTCATATAGAAAGCTTCAACTACCTGTACTTTAATAGTTAACATATTCTAAAAAATATATATATATTTTTTTCCGAATTAAAGTTGCCTTGCTAGCTTAGTTCCTAGTTTTTGGTTTACCAACATTGACGGACTCTCTTGGTTTAAAAGTTTTATGGGACCTTGACTGATATTTTAGGAATGTGAAGAATTTCATTTTCAGCATCTGTATGCAGCACAGTAAGTAAAAGTATTTCTTTTCAGATAGCTTATCTCATGCAATACGCTGGAACTCATTTGAGAAGTAGTCGAATCATTGAAGCAGACCTTGATTGATCAGATATAAAAGTTCTACAGTAACCCTTACTCTTTTTTTTTTTAATTCAGTGTAAGCATGCTTTTCATCATGGTTTGCTTTATACTGACTACAAAAACCCAATCCTCAGTCTCTCTCTCTCTGTACATCATTAATTAAAAGCTTTAAGGAGTTAAGACATAATACAGCAAAATAAGCTATGCCTTATTGTTACTTATCAGGCAGATCTGATGGGATATATGCAGTCTAGTATTCCCAGCAGAAGAAAACTACTACTCTTAAACCACTTCCTTTTTGGAGAGAAAAATTAATTTCTTAAATGCAGAAGTAAGAAGAGGTATTCTCCAACTTCTTATGCATATACTGGTATCGTAAAGGCTATTTTAGTCCCATAGAAAAAAATGTTGGAAGCACATTGAGAACAATAACTGAGCATCTAGAAGCATTACCAGGAAGGCTTGTATTTGACTATAGCGTTCAGATAAGGTGCTGATGTAACAAATTTAATCTTGACCCCCCCACCCTTTGCCCCATGGAAGCCCATAGAGGAGCTACACTACAAATCTGTAGAGATCTATTCCTGATTTATGGGGATACACACACATGTCCTGATGCTTAGTAAGTATGTAAAAACACTGAGAAAAATGTTTCCTTATTTTGCCAATATTTAAAAACCAGCTACAAATTCAGCTTCAGAGATGTAATGATTAAAATAGAGATTATTGGGAACAATAAAAAAGGTACTTTATAAAAAGGTACCAATATTGGTTTGAATAACTTTGTATAAGGTAGCTTCATCTTTAATAACAGAAAGGGGAACACAGAAAAATGTAGTCATCCTTGCAAAATCCAGTGCTTCTTTATTTATAGAAGTACTCATTTATTTATTCATTCAACAAATATTTATTACCCAACTATAATGTTCCAGAGATGGCATGATCTCTGTCCACAGGCAGGTCATGGTCTGGTAGAGGGGACAACCATTAACAAATATTCACTATATAATGTAAGCCGTATGATTTGATAAAAGTGTGTACCAAGCTCACACATCAGGAATTAATTATAGTGACTAATCTTACATTTCAAGCTGAGTAAAAAAGGGCATTTTTGCATAGGACTTGAGAGTTGTATGCATTTGGCAGGGGTAGGTGAAAGAAAGAAGGTTCTTTTTTTTTTTTTAAGATTTTATTTGTTCATTTGACACAGAGAGAGAGAGAGCACAAATGGGGAGCGGCAGGCAGAGGGAGAGGGAGAAGCAGACTCCCCGCTGAGCAGGGAGCCCGATGCCAGCTCCATCCCAAGACCCTGGGATCATGACCTGAGCAGAAGGCAGGTGCTTAACCGACTGAGTCACCCAGGCCTCCCAGGAAAGAAGATTCTTAAGGAAGGAAATTTGTAAGAGCATGAGGGCACACGTGGCATGGTATATTTAGGAAATAAGGAAGATCTCAGGACAAAGAAAAAGAGGTACTTGAAGAAAATTGCCAGAGGATGCCTCTAAAAAGATGTTTGGGACCAGAAGGTGAAGAACTTCATATAATCTATGGACCTTGAGCATATTCTATAGATAATAAGATCTTAATGTAGCATATGACACAATAGGTATATATTTTAAAACATTTTTTTCTGACAAAAAGGAAAAGAAAGAAATAAAGCAGGAAGAGATTAGGAACAACAACAACAAAAAAAGATGGGCAATAAAGAAGTTACTTTGATTCCATAATGGGAAGTGATGAGCATTGGGAGGAAGGTATGGCAGAAGGAATTAGGCAGGGGATAAGACACAGAGGTCTTGGGAGAGGTAAACAGTTATTGTTGATTGTACCGGGTAGAAGCCATTTGAAAGAAGTCAAGGATGTTTAAGGCAACTAGTTGAGTGGTAAGATTTTAGGCTAGATAGGAAATACAGAAAAAAAAAAGTATAGTTAAAGAAATAGGGAGTTTAATTTTAGACCTTCTGAGTCTGCTATATCTGTGGGAATTTTAGATGGAGTTGCTTGCTCAGTAGGCTGAAGAAAATACTGATCTGGAGCTCAGGAAGAAGGTAAGAGCCAGATATATAGAAACTGGAGTGATAACTATAAAGATGAGGGTTTATTCTCTGACAGTGAATGAGATTTTCTAGAGAGTGTAAAATGAAAAGGAAATACTTAGAGTGCAAACACACTTAGGGAGTTTAGCCAACTAACAAAGCAATTAAATAATAAACAGAGTGGCTGCAGAGTCCCTGAGAGGACAGTTGGAATGAGTTTGTTTGTTTTCAAACTCCACTGAGTGGAGAGAAGTCTGCAGGGCCAGATGTTACCAAGAAAATAAGTGTGATTAAATGGGGGGGGGGGGAGCCAAAATGCTGAATATAAGAGAAGGCCCTAGGGACTTTAGTGATACTTTTTCTTTTAAGGTGGTGAAGCTAGAAGCTAGAATGCTGTGAGTTCAAGTGTCGATCAGTATTCTAAGAAGGTTGACAGTATAGGTCCAGGGAGGGGACAGGGATGGGTGAGAACAGTCACAGAAATTCTCTCAATATCATTGTGAGTATACCTATAATAAATACTGAAATGCTAAACTTGAGCCCCAATATCATTTTCAGCATTGTCACATGTTTATAATTTCACGAGTTGTGTTAGCCTCTTTTGCATATCCTTTATCTGATAATTGGAAATAAAAAAATCAAATGATAAATACCTGCAAGTAAGGTGGTATTTAATATTTTAGCATTATGCTCTCTTGAATGTGCACTGTCTCTGACAACATTTAATTATGTATTTGAGACAGTGGTATTGGGAAGTAAGCAATAAACAATACTTCTCCATGATCATTAGTGTCATTGTCATAGACATAACATGAAATAAATGGAATATGGTTTTATTCTGAAGAGACCTCATATTGCCTTTCCTTTTCTTCCACTAGCTGGCTACATCATTTAATTACTGAGGATACAAGAAAAATAATGTCTATGAGCTATGCCGTAATTGCCTCCCAACTCCTTTGAGAATCCATTATGTTTTTCCCTGAAATTAAAATTGAAACTGTAGTACGAGGGAGATGGCTCATCTAGAAGATCAAAGCCTCATGGTGTGTCTTTCTATTCTGGGTACATTCATCACCTTTAAAATAAAATAATTTTTTTCTACTTGAACTTGTTACTTACATCTTTTAAGTTTTCTGAGTCTGAATTGGACTTGAGTTCTAAAAGCTTATGCTACCTGTGAGTTTAGGAGTGTAGACACCTGGTCACACTGAAGATACCGGCCTGGTTTAGCCTCTGTCTTCAAGCAGTTTCCAGTGTGAGTCAATGGGAGCCTAACGCATGGAGAAATCTTAAGCCTAGTCAAGGCAAGATGTTTTTAGCATACCTTACACTAGTAGTTATAATTATGGTTCTGAGAGCTTCAGTAGATGTAATCGTATCATCTGACACAAACTTCCAGGAATGAATTCACTTTTACTTCCTGTTATTTCTGAAGCTGCATACTTTAAGTGGTATGTGCAAGGTTAAAGTTAAGAATAAATTTGCTGCCTGTTAATCTGGGATGTTGCCCACCATAATTCACTGTCTTGCTGTTCTGTTCTCAGAACTTTTATTCATCCTCCTCAAGTAGCTCAGTCCCAAGGACAAGCCTGTTGGTAGCATTGCTTTTGCAAAAAACTAAATCTTTGGTCTTGTGCTCTAAGCCTTACACACTCTAGTACCTTCAGTCTCCAAAATATTGCTGTTTTCACTGAACAGTAAAGTTTAAAAAGATGCTTAGTCTTCTTTGGTTTAAATTTTTTATTTGACATAGAAATTTATGATAAATTGGATCCCACATATTTTATTACATCACATAAGCCTAATAATGCACCAATCTGATGCAAAAAAAAAATGCTTTAGATTCATGCAAATGTATTTTTATACCTGCCTGACTGAGCTGTTAGGTATAGTAACTGTGGTACACAGCTTCTGACATGGCTCCCAGTGATCTCCTCCTCCTATTATTCATGCCCTTGTGTAATCTCCTTCCCTCGCATATGGGCTGGAACTAGTGATTCTCTTCTAATGAACAGAATGTGGCAAATGTGATGGGTATCACTTCTATTATTAGGTTATAAAATACCATGACCTCTATTTTCTTAGCAGGCTCTCTCTTCCTGTCTTTAATGGAAAAGATGCTATATTGGAGAGGTCCATGTGGCAAGGAACTGAAGGTGTCCACTAGCCAATAGCCAATAAGGAACAGAGGCTTGCTTTCAACTAGGCACGAGGAACCAATTAACAACTTCATGAGTGAGGTTGGAAATCATTTCTTCCTTGGTAGAACCTTTAGATGAGACCCCAGGTCTTGACTATCACCTTTTAAAAGTCTTTGAAGCATGAAGCCTAGTTAAGCTTTCCCCAGTTGCTGGCTCACAGAAACTGAGATAATAAATGTGGGGAAAGTGGCTAAATTTGGGGATGCCAAGCAGCAATATATAACTAACAAATCAACGTTCATCCAGGTGGCAAATATGCAGGAATATCTAAATATGTAATAAAAAACACATAAGCAAAAAAAAATTAAGCAGGTAATTTATTCTTTAACAATAATCTCAGGTCCTCTTTCAATTCTTATTTCCTTTTACTTCAGACAGTTTACACATATCCAGACTTTCAGATTTCCCAACAAACAACACATACAAATTAAAAAAAAAAAAAAAAAACCTTAAAAAAATGAAACTTGAAAGTGCAGCCAAATCATTAGCAGTTAGATGTGACTCAGAAATCCAATAGGAAAGAAGGAAAAGAAAAGATTTTGAGGGTAAATTTTAATGTAGGTGATTTCATGTATGAGAAAAGAAAGTTTAAAATTCTATGAGAGAATTTATATATTTAACACATTAAAATAGTTAAGATCTTCACTATAATCTTGTCTAATTAATTGGAGTTTAAAATATAATTTAAAATAAATACAATATAATATATTTTTAAATATCTTGTAAGTTAAATAAACTTTGGAAAGATTAATAACAAAAGTATTTACAACAGCATGGAAACTGTTTACTTGGGACATTTGCTCTATATAGCAATTCATTCCTGAATGAAACTAGATAAATGGAGTGTTGGTACATTTTAAAAGAATTCTGTTTTGGAATAAGTCATTATGTCCATCCCATGCTTGCAAGAAAATTTAAACCATCCTGGAAAAAGGAGAAGATGACCTGTATGTAAAGACCTCCAAAGAAGAGATTATAGTTTCATTGACTACACATTCCATGCCTTAATAAACATCACTGTCAGAAAGTTCTCATATCTAACATAAATCTCTTTAGTTTCACTTCAAGCCCAGTTGCTGTATTTTGTGTTAAACAGATGGAAGACGGCTGCTAAGCTCTGAAGATCCTTTAAGAGACTTGAAAACAAGTTTCATGTGCTAGAATCCTTCATATTATTGATTCACAGCTCAGGGTTTTTAAATATTGGCTATGCCACTGCTCACCCCTATCCCAACCCCACTCCAGAGTTGGTCTTTAATTGACCCTTTAAGTACAGAGTGTTGAAAGGTAGAAGTCTTCATATTTAAGAGTCAGGAAAAACAGCTGTTTCTATAACTTCCACTCATGGGGACCCATGGTTCTGAAGAGTCCAAATATTTTCCAACTTCCATATGATATTTGTTCAAATATTTGGAAATTACTCTCAAATCACCATTATTTCTCTTATAGAATAAAAATCTTAACATTCCTTCTACCAATTCATCTTATGTAACATGAATTGGTATCTCTTCACTTATTCTGATCTTTTCATCTAGATACATTATAACATCATTTCTCTGCTTTTTAAAGTTCCAGTTTTTCTTTTATAAACATATAACTCTTATACTCTTTTAATGAGCTATGACCTTGATTGATAGCAATGGGAAGTATAGTATTTTTTATCTATCTACCACCAGTTTAAAAATTTTTTCTTTCATTATTTTCAGAACTTGGTATATAAAAGTGCTAAAAATGGTGTTTTGATTTTCAAATACCAAATAATATTGTATTGAATGGCCTTTCAAACTATCTATCTACCTTTGATTTTTGTGACCACCAGGGTGCCTACTTCTGTTTCCTTCATTTCATAATACTGTACAAAAGTTTGAAATTTTTCCTATGAATGTGTGATATCAAAAGTTAGATATAATACTTCAAACACTGAAGTAGTATAGAGTTCAAGGGTAGGTTCAATTTAATTAGTATAACAATGTATTCATGACAGCAACCAATCACCAAATTTCAGTGTCCAGAGATTTTACTGGAACTTCATTATGTAGGCATGACTGATTGATCGATTGTCATGTGGTTAATCTCCAAGTCGATTGATCCCAGCTGACCCAAAGCCACCAGTCTAAATCATACTGTTGGCCTTTCTGCCATGGACACCTCTAAGCTGAGACCACTGAGGGTGGTGAGCCCCAACTTAAGTAAAAACATTCCTATCAGGTCTGACATACATTACCTGTTAGAGCCAAGAGCAAAGGCAAGACCTGTCTTTGGGCAAGGCAAATTATTTACTACACACTCATAGTCTTTGCCTTTAAGAGGGATGGTGGACCATTAACATTTATGTAATTATTAATATGGTTGAATTTAACTCCACCATTTTGTTATTTGCTTTCCATTTGTCCTGTCTGATCCCTATTTCTTTTTTTCATGACTTCTTTTGTATTAACCAAGTATTTAATTGTAAGATTCCATTATATCTCCACCCTTAGCTTATTAGCTACATTTCTTTGTTTTTATTCTCAATGGTTGTTTTAGAGTTTATGATGTACTTATTTAATTATCAAAGGCTAACTTCAAATATTAAACCTTGGTATGCTATAAAAACTTCACATTAATATACAAACATTTTACTCTTGGTCTTTACCAAGTTTCATATATTTAACACCTAAATATAATAGATAACTTTAGATACATTTTTATTATTTTAGCTCCAAACAGACAATTAACTTTTAGAGGTATTACACAATGAAAAAAAAATTAAATTTACTCATTGCTTATAATTTCTGGTGATATTTAATCTTTTTTATAGTTTCAAATTTCTATTAAGTATCATTTCAGAAGTTCTTCTGAGAACTTCCTTTAACTTTTCTTACAGTGCAGGATTCCTGATTATAAATTTGTGCAAGTTTTGCTTAAATGGATAAAAACTATTTTTTCTTCATTTTTAAAAAATATTTGAGTGAGAGAAAGAGAGAGAGAGAGCTCAAGGGTGGGGGCAGAGGGAGAGAGAATCTTTTAAGGGGACTCTATGCTGAGCGTGGAGCCCGGCCTGGGGCTCAATCTCACCACCCGGAGATCACAATCTGAGCCCAAACTGACAGTTGGTCACTTACGCAACTGTGCCACCCAGGTGCCCCAGTTTTTTTCACTTTTGAAAATATGGTTTTCACTGGCTTAACGATTCTAGGATGACTTTTTGTGTGTGTTTCAGAGACACCATTCCACTGTCTTTCAACTTTCATTGTTCCTTTCAACAAAACTATGATATTGTTGTTCTTTTATGAGTAATCGATCTCTGGCCACTTTAATTTTTTTTTCTATTTATCAATGAATTCTCTGTGATTGATTGTGATGTGAATAATTGTTTCTTCTTTAGGTTTATTTTGCTTAATGCCCATTTGTAAAATTTTCCACTGTTTCTTTTAAATATTTTTATGTACTTTCCTCTCCCTCTTCTTACATCATTTCAGTTACACATAATTAGATCACATGAACTTATTCCACAGCTCTCTGATGTTCTCATTATTTTCTTTGTTTCATTCTGCATAGTTTCTATTGTTATATCTTCAAGTTCATGAATTTTTTCTTCTCTAATCTCTAATAAGCCCTTAATCTCTTTTCACTTTTATCTCAAGCATTATAATTTTTATTTCTAGAAGTTTGATTTGAGTCTTTCTTACATATTTTATATCTCTATTTAATGTTCAAGCATTTCTTTAGCTTCTTAAACATATAGAATACAGTCATAACTGTTTTGCTTCTTAAACATATAGAATACAGTCATAACTGTTTTAATGTCCTTGTTTTATCACCTGGATAATTTCATGGTTATTTTAATTGGTTGATTTTTCTACTCCTGTTGGGTTGCATTTGTTTGCTTCTTTTCATGGGTGGTAATTTTGATTGGTTGCCAGACATGAATTTCACTTTGTTGTATTTGGATATATTTGTATTCCTACAAGCATTCTTAAGCTTTGTGCTTAGATCCAGTGAAGTAATTTGGAAAAACTTTTATCCTTTTGTGCCTTGCTTTTAGCTTTTGTTATACAGGCCAAGGGTGACATTTTGACAAGGGCTAATTTTGCCCTATTGAAGCAGAGCCCTTTTTAAAAGGCTACCTAATGCTCCATAGATTATGACATTTTCTCCCTTGCTGATGGTTTAAAAAAAATACATACTAGTGTTCCTGGGATTGTTGCATTTAATTTTTTCAGTGGTTATTTTCCCAGCCCTGGTTAATTTTTTTCACATAAATGAGCTTATCAGTATTCAGCTGATAGACTTGAGGGAGGGCTTCTATAGATCTCCAGAATTCTTTCTCTGTATTCTTTTCATTCCAGTATTCTACTATGCAAACTCTAACTACCTTGGACTCCTCAAACTACCAATCTTGTGTCTTCAATTGAGGGAGACTGTCTAGTCCTGCCTGAGTTCCTTGTTTTTGCATTATGACCTGAAAATTATTTCCAGGCAGTAAACTGGGGCATTTGGGGCATTTTTTTTTACTATCCCTCAGAGATCACTATCCTTCATATCCAGGGGCCCAATTTTTTTTTTTAAGATTTATTTATTTATTTTAGAGCTATAGAGAGTGGGGGGTTGTTGCAGAAGGACAGGGAGAGATTGAATCTTAAGCAGACTTCCTGCTGAGCTTGGAGCCTGACATGGGGCTCCATCTCATGACCCTGAGATTATGACCTGAGCCGAAATCAAGAGTCCAGTGCTCAACCAACTGAGCCCCCAGGTGCCCCCAGAGGTTCAATGTTTTAAAACCATTACTTAAAATATATTTCTGATTTGTGTGTGTGTGTGTCTGTGTGTGTGTGTGTGTGTGTGTGGTTTCAGAGAGGCTAATTTTACTTCCTTTAATCCCATTTTGGCTAAGAGCATAAGTCTTATCTACCTTTTTAAAAATGTTTAATAGCAGTGGAGGCAAATTTCTTAAGTTTTTCCTTTATAGGAAAGAAACATTCAACATTAGGCAAAATTTCTAAGGGTTATTAAGTATTTCCTTTTAAGTTGGGGTAAATGAATAAAGTGAGTAGTTGGGATTTCATAGTTATTAAATTTTTAAATATTCACTGAAAATATTGATTAAAATGAAAACATATTGGTCCCAAACCTTTGGAATGCAGCAAAAGTGGTCCTAGAAGGGAAGTAGATAGCAATACAGGCCTACCTCAAGAAGGAAGAAAAATCTCAAATAAATGACCTAACTTTACACCTAAAGGAGCTAGAAAAAGAACAGTAAATGAAGCCTAAAGCCAGCTGAAGGAGGGAAATAATAAAGATTAGAGCAGAAATAAATGATATAGGGAGAAAAAAAATAGAACAGATCAGTGAAGTCAGGAGGTGGTTCTTTGAAAAAATTGATAAACCCTTAGCCAGACTTATCAAAAAGAAAAGAGAAAGGACCTAAATAAATAAAATCATAAATGAGAAAGGAGAAATAGCAACCAACACCACAGAAATACAAACAATTGTAAGAGAATATTATGAAAAATTATATGCCCCAAAATTGGACAATTTAGAAGAAATGGATAAATTCCTAGAGACATATAAATTACCAAAACTGAAACAGGGAGAAATAGAAAACTTGAACAGACTGATAACCAGCAAAGAAATTGGATCAGTAATAAAAAATTTCCCAAAAAACAAAAGTCTAGGACCAGATGGCCTCCCAGGGGAATTCTACCAAACATTTAAAGAAGAGTTAATACCTATTCTTCTCAAACTTTTCCAAGAAATAGAAATGGAAGGACAACTTCCAAATTTGTCCTATGAGGCCAGCATTACACTAATGCCAAAACCAGACAAAGATTCCACTAAAAAAGAGAACTACAGGTTAATGTCCCTGATGAACATGGATACAAAAGTTCTCAATAAAATACTAGCAAACCAAATCCAACAATACATTAAAAAAATCATTCACAATGATCAAGTGGGATTTATTCCTGGGTTGCAAGGGTGCTTCAATATTCTCAAATTAATCAACTTGATACACCATATTAATAAAAGAAAGGATGAGAAGTATATGATCATTTTAGTAGATGCAGAAAAGCATTTGACAAAATACAACATCCATTCATGATAAAAACCCTTAACAAAGTAGGTCTAGAGGGAACATATCTCAACATAATAAAGGCTATCTATGAAAAACCCACAGCTAATATCATCCTCAATGGGAAAAACCTGAGAGCTTTCCCTCTATAGTCAGGAACAAGACAGGATGTCTACTCTCACCACTTTTATTCAACATCATACTGGAAGTCCAGCCACAACAATCAGACAACAAAAATAAATAAAAGTTATCCAAATTGGCAAGGAAGAAGTAAAACTTCCACTACTTGCAGATGACATGATACTCTATATAGAAAACGAAAGACTCCACCAAAAAATTGCTAGAGCTGATACACGAGTTAAGACTCAAGATATAAAACCAATGTAGAGAAATCTGTTGCATTTCTGTATACAAAAAATGAAGCAGCAGAAAGTGAAATTAAGGAATGAATCCCATTTATAATTGCACCAAAAACCGTAAGATACCTAGAAACGAACCTAACCAAAGAGGTGAAATACCTGTCCTCTAAAAACTATAAAATACTATTGGGGGCACCTGGGTGGCTCAGTCAGTTAAGGGGCTGGGCCCAGGGTTCTAGGATTGAGCCCCACATTGGGCTCCCTGCTCAGCTGGGAATCTGCTTCTCCCTCTCCCTCTCCCTCTGCCCCTTCCTCTGCTCGTGCTCTCTCTCTCTCTTAAAAAAATAAAATCTTTAAAAAAACCTATAAAATACTGATGTAAGAAATTGAAGAGGACACAAAGAAATGGAAAAAACATTTCATGCTCATGGAATGGAAGAATAAATACTGTTAAAATGTCTATAGGACTCAAAGCAGTTTACATACTTAATGCAATCCTTATCAAAATACCAGCAGCATTTTTCACAGAACTAGAACAATCTTAAAATTTATATGGAACCACAAAGACCCCAGATAACCAAAGCAAACTTGAAAAAGAAAAAAAAAAAAAAAACTGGAAGTATCATAATTCCAGACTTCAAGCTATATAACAAAGCTGTAGTAATCAAAACAATACGGTACTGGCCCAAAAAATAGATGCATAGGTCAATAGAACAGAACAGATAAACCCAGAAATGAGCCCACAACTATATGGTCAATTAATCTTTGACAAAGCAGAAAAAAATATCCAATGGAAAGAAGGCAGTCTCTTCAACAAATGGTATTGGGAAAACTGGTCCACTTTCTAACACCACACACAAAAATAAATTCAAAAGGGATTAAAGACCTAAATGTGAGACTTGAAACCATTAAAATCCTAGAGGAGAACACAGGCAGTAACATCTATGACATTGGCCATAGCAACTTCTTACTAGATACATTTCCTGAGAAAAGGGAAACAAAAGCAAAAATAAACTATTGAGACTTTATCAAAATAAAAACTTCTGCTTTTTTTGTGAGGCAAACAATCAACAAAACTAAAAGGCAACCTATGGCATGGGAGAAGATATTTGTAAATGACATATCTGACAAAGGGTTAGTATCCAAAATATATAAATAACTTATAAAACTGAACACCCAAAAAACATAATGCAGTTAAAAAATGGGCAGAAGACATGAATAAACATTTCTCCAAAGATGATATACAGATGCTGACAGACACATGACAAGGTGCTCAACATCCCTTATAGTCAGGGAAATGCAAATCAAAACTACAGTGAGATATAACCTTACACCTGTCAGAATGGTTAAAATTAGCAACACAGGAGACCACAGGTGTTGGTGAGGATGTGGAGAAAGGGGAACCCTCTTACACTGTTGGTGGGAATGTAAACTGGTGTAGCCACTCTGGAAAAAGTATGGCATTTCCTTAAAAAGCTAAAAATAGAACTACCTTATGATCCAGCAATTGTACTACTAGATATTTTCCCATTGGATACAAAATACTAATTTAAAGGGGTACATGTACCCCGATGTTTATAGCAGCATTATCAACAATAGTCAAATTTGAAAAGAGCACAGATGTTCATTGACTGATGAATGGGTAAAGAAGACGTGGTGTGTGTGTGTGTTTGTGTAGTATTTATATTTTTATTTATACACACACAGTGGAACATTACTCAGCCATTAAAAAGAATGAAATCTTGCCATTTGCAAAGATATGGATGGAGCTAGAGACTACTATGCTAAGCAAAATAAGCCAGTCAGAAAAAGACAAATGCCATCTGCTTTCACTCGTATGTAGAATTTAAGAAACAAAATAAATGCACATAGGGGAGGACAAAAGGGAGGCAAACCAAGAAACAGACTCTTAACTATAGAGAACAAAATGATGGTTACCCGGGGGAGGAGGGGGAGATGGGTTACATAGGTGATGGGCATTAAGGAGGCACTTGTGATGAGTACCCCTTGTTGTATGTAAGTGTTGAATCAATAAATTCTACACCTGAAACTAATACTATGCTGTATATTAACTGGAATTTAAATATTTTTATTTATTTGAGAGAGAGAAAGTGAGTGGAGGGGCAGAGGGAGAGTGAAAGGGACAAACAGACTCCACGCTGAGCACAGAGTCTGGTGTGGGGCTTGATCCCATGACCCTGAGATCATGACCTGAGCCAAAACCAAGTCAGATGCTTAACCGACTGAGCCACCAAGGAACCCCTAACTAACTGGAATGTAAATAAAAACTTGGGAGAAAAAATAATAAAGACAGAAGCTCCATTCTAAAAAAAACCAAGAAAAACATAGAATTTAAGACTAAAGAGCTATCTTAGATAATCAATAAAAAATTATTATAGTCATAATCCTTTATGCCAAAATCTAAAAGTTTTATCACACTCAAAAGAACTAGAAGATTTTAATTATGGTTATCATGAAAGATGTTAATAAATCTCAAAAAATTTAAAAAGATGCATATACTTTAAGCATAGTAATTAACTCTAGTATCTCCATCTGTTCATCCACATATTTACTAATCTTTATCCGTCAATTGATATGGACCATGAAGGTATTGCTTATAGCCCAGATACAGACCCTGGGGAGGTCAAATCAGCCTTTCTGAAGTGGAACAGATGAAGCAAAGAAAGAGTCTCAGGCAGGAAAAATAGCATTTGTTAAGTAAGGCACAGAATTTAAAGAAATAATGCCTCATTGAAGGCTGAAAGTACAGAGCTAAATCAGTATAATAGGAAGAGTGGATGCTCTCAGGAAAAATGATTCTAAAGAGATAAGTAAGGAGCCAGATCAGAAACACCTTTTATGCCTACCAAATTGCTTATATTTTTATCTTGTTGGTGATGAAGAAGCAGCATGTTTGTTGTATACCTTATGAGCTTTGGATCCCAAACCTGATCCATCCCACACCTGACTTAACTCCAAATCTGATTGATGCTCATTAATTATATAGCCTTATGTAACTACTTAGCCTTTCTGCCCCTCAGTCCTTTCATGAATAAAATAGGGTTAAAAATACTTAACTTTTGGAGTTGCATGAGAGCTTTGAGCTATGTAGTGTGGGGCACATTGTAGTTAATCAATAAATATTAGCTATTTATTATACTTATAAATTAGCTATAACATTAGCTATTTTTTTGAAGCACGAGAGTGGTAAAGTTTTTTCTCTAAAAATTATTGCATTTTCAACTGTATAAAACACTAGAGACAGAAGATCACTGGAGATGTTTTTGACAATCAAAATGAGGAATTTTATGGTTCTGCAGTAGAGTAGTCTTGGGGATGTTGGGACACAGTGACTGAGAGAATGTCAGAGGTAAAGAAGAGGGAGGATTGTAGGTTTATTCCAGTTTTCTTCCTTGACTGATTTCCTTAAAAGGGGTTGTGTTGCTAAAAGCAGGTTCAGGGGTAATCATAATAGCATTTATATAGCACTTATTTGCACCCAGAATCTAGAAATTGCTAAAAATGTAACTGTCATTTCATCTTCACTGTCATCATGTGTGGTTAAGGGCTATTTCAATTTGACAAATGAGGAAAACTAAGCCATAGCAGGATGGCTTTATTTCAGGGTCATCCAGCTGGTAATTGGCAGAGCTGAGATTCAAACCCAGTGAAATGTTCCATTCACAATATTTTAACTACTTTCATCTATTGCATGATTATGAAAATGGTGTGGAATATGTAGAGCAGATGAGGCAATGTTCTGGACCTTTGTACTGAGACGTTTAAAATATTGGTATCAATTTCCTCATTTGAAAAACTGTAATTATAGGATTAGATAGTTTATGGTGACCTTTAATTTATTAGATTCTTTTAACTTAAATTTAAAAATGGTGAAGAGAAAATTCAAGGAATAATTGGGAAGATAAGAAAAGTGAAGTTAGCTGTAAGCAGTAAAGCCAAGAGAAAGAAAAGAAGACAAATGGAAAAAGGAAAGAGAAACTGACAAAATAAATCGTGGATCACTACATCAAAAACTAGTGATGTATTGTATGGTGACTAACATAACATAATAAAATTAAATTAAATTAAAAAAAACCTGACAAAATAGAAAAGAAAAAAAATTAGCAAGAAAAACTGAACATGAATGGACTGACAAGAGGGATACTGAGCTATGAGAGACTATGTGCCTCCAATAAATTAAAATCTTGAAGTAAGAAAAGACAGTGTTAAGGTTTAAAAACAAAAAAAACAGGTGCTTATGTGGCTATTTTACGTGCGAGGTTCTGATGGTAAGAAGGATTTTAATATCACTTAAACACCCCAGACTGTACCATCAGTGCAAGAATAATTGATGACAGTACTGTTGTTTCCATGCCTTAGTATCCATTCATATGTATACAAGATGATTTGTTATGTAAATATGATGTAAATGAACCCATTGTGACTTCAAGGCAAAAGACTCTGGATGACTCAGTGCTATCATATCCACCTAGGGCAGGCAGTTAGGAAGCATAAAAGCAGCATTAACTACGAGAGTGTGTATATTATAAAAGAGGCCAGGCTGATAGCGATTTGACTGGTCTGGATGCTGTTCAAGGTGGAGCTCTTTTCCAAATGTAATTCTGTTATGTTGCATAAACCTACAGTTAATTTATCTTTTTCCATCAAGATCCAAATCACACATAATATAATTGCCTTTGTAAGTAGACTATCCATCATGACTAATGATGCAAAGATGAACCGGATGGCCAAAGGTCTGATGCATTTATCCTTTACAGAATGAAAGAAAAGAACATCTCACTTTTTACATAATATATAATAAGTCTCTAATAGGTAGAAATGTTTTGAATTCTTAAAATAGTTCAGTTTTGATCAGGATACATTGGCCATCTCTAACTTACACATAGATTGAATTTCAGCAATGTTATCTCAATTCCAGGATATGTTTTCCTACAGGAGGATGTTAAAACTAGAGATCAGAGTCCTAGGCCAGCCCACATAAGCCTTCATTTTTTTTTTTTTTTTTAGACCTCACATATGGTGGAGACCCTTTATGTGCCAGGCAGTCTTCCATGAACTTGAAATACAGCAGTAAACAACAGGGATGAGTCATTGGCCACATAGAGTAATAAACAGTCTCATAACATTGTCTTCAGTGCTATGAAGAAATAGGCAAGGAGGATTCAAAGTGACAGGAGATACAATTTAGATAGGTTTAAGATAGGTTCTGTGAGATATTAAACAGATACTGAGATAGAGGTTTGGGTTCAAGGTGTTAGGTATTAACACCTGGGAAATGAAGGAGAAAGAAGTAGAAATGGGCAGAGCAAGGAGTCAGATTGTGATACAGTCCAGACAAAGCCTTAGCCAATCCATTTGGGAACTTTTGAGTAACTATTGTCCATTAGAATGTCCCCACAGGGTGTTTTATCCCTGCCTTTCTCAACCAGTTAAGTGGACTGTCACAGGAAAGGCACTATGAGTGGGCCATTTTCTGCAAAGGAGGTAGACCCTGAAGGAGCTGACAGCCAGAGTCTGTCCGCTGATTGCACTCCCCACAGCTGAAGAGTGTGTTCTTCCTTGAGATGGGATCTAGGTGGCACATCTTCATAACACAATAGGATAAGGAGGGAAGTTTTTTTCTGAACAGAAAACTGTAAGAAATAAAAAAATGAACTTGGCTAATGTATATAGATGTGTATCAAAAAAAAGTGAACAGCAATTGCAAAGACTCTGAAACAGGAACATGTTTGATGTTTAAGGAACAAGAAGAAGAGTAGCCAGTGTGACTTGAATAAAATAACAGAAAAATAACATAAAAAATGGAGTTGAATGTGGGCAGAACCGAAGATTACTGATATTAAGTGTGATGGGAGGGTTTTAAACAAGGTAATGGCATGACTCACATTTTAAAAATATTTCTGGGGGGGCGCCTGGGTGGCTCAGTCGTTAAGCTTCTGCCTTCGGCTCGGGTCATGATCCCAGGGTCCTGGGATCGAGCCCCGCATCGGGCTCCCTGCTCGGCGGGAAGCCTGCTTCTCCCTCTCCCGCTCCCCCTGCTTGTGTTCCCTCTCTTGCTGTGTCTCTCTCTGTCAAATAAATTTAAAAAAAAAAATCTTAAAAAAAATATTTCTGGGGCTGCCTCACAGAAAATTAAGTGGAGAGAAGTCAGAGAGAAAGATGGGAGATAGAGTTGAAAGCTATTGCAATAATCCACCAAGAAATTGAAGACTTAGACTAGCATGGCAGCTATTGAGGTGATGAGAATTGGTCAGATTCAATTATGCTTCGGAGTTCAAGCCACCAGAATTTGCTGATAAAATGGATGTAGAAATATGTGTGTGAGAAAGAGTGTCATCAATGATGACCACTAGTTTTGGGCCAGAAAACCTAGGTGAAGAGTGGTGCTTTATTTGAAAATGGAGAACAAGGGTAATGAGCATTTTCAGATGTCCAATCGGGAATTAGAATCTCATTAGGCATAGTAAAATTGAGTGAAGATGTTACACCAGCCAGTGAATATTCAAATAAAATTTCAGGGTAGAAGTCCCAGCTAAACATAAGATGACATTTAAAGCCAGGAGACAGGAGAAGATTATAACACCAAAAGAGTGAGTGTTAATAATAGAAAGGACATGGTGACTGAGTGCTGTGTAACTCTATATTAGTCAGGATTGCGTTGGTTCTAATGCAATAACAAACACCCCCCTTACTTCTCACTCACTCTAAATGTTTAGAGTAGATTAGCTGAAGTTTATTTCCATTTTGTCTTTACCCTAGGGCTATGGTTAAAGAGTTGCCACTTATTTGAAACGTTAGGGGTCATCGTGGCAGAAGAAAAGAGAATGTGATAAAGTATATACAGGCCCTTAAAGCTTCTGCCTGTGACACATGTTGCTTGCACTCACATTTCAGTGGCCCAAAGCAAGTCATCTTGTATCTAATTACAGGTGGATTGGGAAGTACAATCTTATCATATATCCTAAAGAAAAAAAAGTTCAAATGTTTGTGAACAACCCTAATGACTTCACAGATACTTTAAACTTTTGAGGTAAATAAAAGAAGATGATCTGGCAAATGATACTGAAAAGAAGTGGCTAAATATGTAGGATGAAAATGAGAAGTAAGGTATAAAAAGCATTTAAAGATTAAAAACATATTTTATCATAATTTATTTCTATGAAGCATCAACTTTTTTTTAAAGAATATATGAAGCTGACTTCCCAGTTTCTGGTTCCACATGTAAGGAGCTTGTAAGTTGCCATCCTAACAACTAAAAAGCAGAACAGACTGAAAAACCAATCCTTCTTGGATTCATAAGGGAGGGGAAGACACAGTGTAAACTGCTGCTTCCAGGATTGGAGAGACAGGAAAATCCAGGGATTAATGCCTTACCAGAGCAGAGGTTCAGAGCGAAAACCACAGTGGGAACCAGTACCCGGTGGGAAAGCCTGAACTGCAATTGTCGAATTGCTGGACACTCAGTGTGGACAAGTCTGAGAGTTAAAAACTCCAAGGAAACCCTGTCATAAGGAGGGTCTCACAATATTATGAGATTTACCCAGGAGCTTGATCGGAATATGTGAAATAAACAAGAGACAGTCAGTGGAGAGGTCAGAAAAAAACCTTCAAGAAATACAGGGAGTGATGATGAGAACAAGAGTACAAAGGAAAGGAGACAGGATATGCATATACTAAACATAACAATCAAAGCATGCACTGAGCCAGCATTTCCTAACAAGAGAGGCATCCTGGAGGGCCATGTTTGATACTAAGCGATCTTGTACTTACCCTTGGCACAGCTATCTGGAGCAGGCATGCTCACCTCACCCAAAGAGAGCTAATTCACAGAGGCTGGATAGCACTTGTAACCTATGACTTGGCATGGCGTAGAACTCATAGCTGGCCCATCAGATTACTGAACTAGAAAATTTGAGTTTAGGGGCACTTGGGTGTCTCAGTCACTTAAGCATTGGCCTTTGGCTCAGGTCATGATCCTGGGGTCCTGGGATCGAGCCCAGATGGAGCCCTACATCGGGCTTCCTGCCCAGCAGGGAGTCTGCTTTTCTTTCTCTCTCTCTTTCCCTGTGCCCCTCACCACCATGTGCTCTCTCTCTCTCAAATAAATAAATAAAACTTTAAAAAATTTTTGAGTTTAAAAGAATAAAAGAATTGATAAATTTAAGGAAATTGAAGTTAAGAAGTAGGGAGAGCATTCAGGGATAGGATAGACCCAAGATAAAGAAGGAGAAAACCTTTTTTTTTTTTTTTAAGATTTTATTTATTTATTTGATAGACAGAGAGAGCACAAGCAGGGGAGAGGGGCCAGAAGGAGAGGGAGAAGTAGGCTCCCTGCATCAGGGAGCTCAACACAGGACTTGATCCCAGGATCCTGGGATCATGACCTGAGCTGAAGGCAGACACTTAACTGACTGAGACACCCAGGCGGCCCAGGAGAACCTAAATTTTACGTTTAGTTAGAGAAAATTAAACGTTTAGTTAGAGAAAATACATGTAATGTAAAGGGAAAAAAGTCAAATAGGTAAAGAAGGAATCTGTACAGAGTTACAGAGAATAGCTCAATAGGGCTAATGGCAGGGAAAGTGAAGATGATGGAGCTCTTAGGTACATAGCTCATGTTATAAAACCTACAGGGTATTTCCTGTTTTGTGAATCCTGAGAATCAAGGATTTCCATGCCCTTTGCATGCTAAGAGTGCAAATATAATATGCCCTAGGTAACTTGAGGTAATTTTTGTTCCTTGAATCTAAGATTCTGTTAGAACAAATGTCTAAGAAATGGAGTGGTGAGAATCTTCCACTGAGACTAAAATCGGGAGTGGTTGGATATTACTTGGCCATTGTTATTTCTACTCCACCCTCTCAGTTTTATATTTTCACCTTCTGTATCTTTTAAACTTAATTTTTATTGAAGTATAGTTGACACACAATGTTACATTATTCTCGGATGTACAACATGGTGATTCAACAAGTCTATATGGTATGCTATGCTTATCACAAGTGCAGCTACCATCTGTCACCATACAACACTATTACAATACTACTGACTATATTTCCTTATTCTGTACTTTTTATTCCCATGACTTACTCATTCCATAACTACAAGTCTGTATGTCCCACACTCCTTCACCCATTTTTCCTATCCTACTACTCCCTCCTCTCTGGCAACCATCAGTTTGTTCTCTGTATTTATGGGTCTGTTTCCACTTTTTGTTTGTTTATTTGTTTTTTAAATTGCACATATAAGGGAAATCATATGGTATTTGTTTCTCTCTGCCTTATTTCACTTATGTCAAAACTGGCAAGATCTCATTTTTTATGGCTGAGTAATATTTCATTTTCTTTAACCAATCATTTATTAATTGACACTTGGGTTGCTTCCATATCCTGGCTATTAGAAATAGTGCTGCAGTAAACATGGGGGTATGTATATATTTGCAAATTTGTGTTTTCATTTTTTTTAGTCAATACTCAGTGATGGAATTACTAGATCATATGGTATTTCTATTTTTAATATTTTGAGGTATCTCCTTACTGTTTCCCACAGTGACTGCACCAATTTACATTCCCACCAATGAAGCATGAGGGTTCCTTTTTCTCCACATCCTCACTTACACTTGTTATTTCTTGTCTTTTTTATTCTAGCCATTCTAATGGATGTAAGGTGATTTAATTGTGGTTTTGGTTTTCATTTCTCTGATGATGAGTGATGTTGAACATTTTCTCATGTGTCTTTTGGCCATGTCTTCTTTGGAAAAATTTTTATCCAGGTCCTCTGTTTATTTTTTAATTGGGTTGTTTTTTGGTGTTGAGTTGTACAAATTCTTCATATATTTTGGATATTAACCCCTTATCAGATATACCATTTGCAAATATCATCTCCCATTCAGTAGGTTACCTTTTTGTTTTGTTGATGGTTTCCTTTGCTGTGCAAAAGCTTTTTGTTTTGGTATAGTCTAAATAACTTATTTTTGCTTTTGTTTCCCTTGCTTGAAGAGCCTTATCTAGAAAAATGTTGCAAAGGCCCCCATCTTCCACATTTTAATTGTAAGTTCATATAAGACTTGGAACAATGCCATATGTTCATTATATTGACATGAGATCAAGGACGAGCTGTTCATATTATTACTGCCAGGATAGAACTCTAGACTTCTTTTTCTATCACTCAAATTTGGACCCAGTAAAATCTGAGTTCAAATTTGAGGTCTGTGTCTTAAAACTCTTTGACTTGTGGCTACCTCCCTATCTGAAAAATAGGGATAGTTAATACATTTTATCTTTCAGTTTGATTGTGTCAATAGCTACAACATGGCATTTGGTAGCTATTTGATTTATTGTAGCTTTCATATTAATTAAGAAAGAATTTAATTCCTTCCAGGTCTTCAAGGCTTGTTGGGGGGAGGAGAGAGATGAAGAACAGTGTGTAACAGATTCTCATTCTGTAGGAGAATCAACTGAAATTAGTGTTGGGGAGAAAAACTCTCACCCTTTCTCAGGAAAAACTAGAGAGGATTTTTTTTCTTTTTTTTTTTGTAGAGAGAAATTCTTAATAATCATACATTGAGAATGAAGCATTTATTGTGTTTCAGTGTGAAATTACCTGTATTTCAGACTCTAGACAATCCAAGAAAGTTTTTCCTGACACCTGGTTTACTCAAGAGTTGAAACTCTTAAAAATTACTTTTAAAATTTACTAAGGAAATAAAATTAACTTTTAGCCTCCTGAAGATCACATAATTTCTGCATAGGCAAATATTATTTTACTGAGCACTTCAGTAATTGGTTTCTTCTTGAAGAGTTTAGAACTAGTTCATTGAAGAATACAAAATCTTAAGAGTATTTTTAGCTGTCATATTTTAAATATGTAGAGTAAAAATGCAACCTCTATGGAATATCTTATCCTCATCAGATGATACAACATACTAATTATTCAGGAAGATATTATTCAAAATGTTATACTTTAAAGGTTTGCTAATAAGCAGATTCTGTACACAAGTAAATTGTTGCATAAAGCAATGTAAGATTTTCCTTCAGAGCCAGGACAGTCAAAATTTCAGTTGTATTTCTTTATGCTCATATCTTCATTTGAACAAATCAGTCAACAAACATACTCCATAAGCTTGATCATCAAACCTAATCACAAGGCTTAGCCACACATTTGGCTATCTTCATCAATCACTTCAAAAGAGAAGTAGGTACTGACCCTGAGGCTATTTAAAAGTGTGTGGTATGTTCTGGAAAATATTTCTAAAAATGAGTTAAATATTTTGAACGTAGAAATGGCATTGGAATGAATCCTCAAAAAATGACAACTTTGAAGGAGATAATATCCGTTTTGATGAAGAAATTCTAGTATGTTTGTTTAAACAGTAACTCTCTTTCATACTCACAATTCATATTGATTGGCAACACATTTTTCTACAACCCTGTCACTCTGATTTCTCAGGCCACCCATGGTTTTTTGAGCCGCTCTGCCCTCTTGTTGTTTCAGCCAAACACTTGAGGGTAAAGAAGCCTGATAAAATGAAATTAGATGATGGCATGGTTTTGGAATATGGTCACAGTGTTATTCCATTCTTGTGATATCTTCTTCTGAATTTCTGTATAGTTTTGTCATGCTTTCATACCCTCTCCAAATAGTTTGGAAAGGGCTGGCATAATTTCTGACCATGAATATAGCTATCACTTGCTTGTTTGCGAATATGCTATTTCGTTCTGGCTTTCCTGGTTTTCCAAAAGTTTGATGGGATGGCAGAATCTATGCAATAAATGTTTCTATTGCTTGAATTACTTTTATTTCTTAATATAAATGATAATATTTCAAACAAGAGTCTAAATGTAGACTCCACCATTGTGATCTGATCATTCCCATTTTTTCTGGTTGAGCAGACTTTTACTTTCTCTATTTTTTTCATTTCCTCTTCCTCCTCTTCCCCACCTCTACCTCCTCCTCCTCTTCCTCTTCCTTTTTTTTTTTTTAAACATTATATTCATTTCAGGGGTACAGCATAAGGATTTTACATTTGGATATATTATTAAATGATCACCTCAATAAATATAGTTAATATCCATCATCACATATAGCTAATGTTTTTCCTCTTCCTGTTTCTTCTCATATTCTCTTTCTCTTTCTTTAGGTTTATGTCACATGACCATAACTAGTTGCAAGAGAAAATGAGTATTTAGTTGTTCTAAATAACTAAGTCAGGATTCTATTGGCCAGAAAGAAGGGAATTGTTGTTGAGCAAATTACTGAGTATGCTGCATACATTATGTTCACCATATTGTACTTATTTTACTTGTTTTTCTCCTAAATCAGAAGCTATGACTTAGTGCTTAGAGTAATGCTTAGAACATAGTAAGAGTTCAGGAAATGTTGGTAAAATTTTAAAATGTAAATTCTAATAATTCCATATGATTTTGTTTTCTCTGACATACTTACAAAGCTAACTTTGTAAAGTAATAGACAATAAAAGAAAACGCAGAGAAAACAATCTAAAACTCTGTGCTTATTTGGAAAAATCTTTATTGATTTTGCTTGATGTGTATTACTTAGCTTCACAGGACTACTATAATATTCAGCCAAAACATTCATAAATATTAGCATAGAATTTCATACATCACCCTTTTTATATAATGCTAAGTAAGTAATCTACTCTAAGCAGTAAAAAGGAAGAATAGCTGAAGCATTTCATTGTGCAAACTAAAGAACAAGCAAGACTAAGAACATCAAGAGTGAGGACCAGCAGTATTTTAGAAGACTATCTGTACAAATCTACTGTTTAGAAAAGAAAATTTGGAGTATATTATACAATATACATAGCTGAGTCTATATGTTTCAAATTGTGCATTCATAGACAAACCAATTTCTAGGATCCTGGTATATGAGGAGAGAGAAAAAACAAAAGAAAATGCCAGCATATTAAAACAACTATCTAGAAATCCATACCTCTGTCTGCTTCACATCCCACTATTGCATCTAATTATGCCACAATTAATAAGAAAAGTCTTTTATTTTCAATATGACATGTCTCTGGGACAATCATAAAGCTGAAAGAGATCTATAGGGAGCAATAGGCCTGCCCAGCACTCACAGATGACAGAATTATAAATGATGTTGAATTTCATTAAGTACTTGGTATTTAGTAAACAACAGAATTATCATCCATTTCCTTTCCATTATTATTTGCCAAAGGAGAAAAAGTTGTTATTTTACTCCATCCAAAGTTCTATTTTCTTACCAATTAGTCTTTTTTAAAATAACTAATTAAGGCACAAAGTAGTAGTGTTGAATTTTTATTTATGTCTTCTTTTTTCATGTTGTGCAGTAGTTAATGATAACAAAATGTCTTGTTTTGCCTAAAGGTAGTTATTATTGAAAAATATAAGAAAAATTACTTTAATTAGATAATGTCTCTATTAGAGCTTAGTTAAATGAAGATTTTTTAAGTTATAACTTTTTTTTTCCAGTTCCCTAGAATATAAATAGCTAAGAATATGAAAGCCATATACAATTTCTGGTTTAGTTCCTCAAGGGTAACAGATATCTAGAAATGAATTCTTAAGCATTCATTTTGTTATGGCCTGGGAATGTCAGCTGAGCATGACATGGCCCACTGTCTTTAGATCTGGCCTCTACTCTATCAGGGTAGGAAAGACAGGAAGAGACTGAGATAGAAGTAGGGTAGAATAGGAGGATCAACCTATCCTACCAGCCAAAACCCAGTGGCAAGATACATGACAATCTAGGGCGCCTGGGTGGCTCAGTTGGTTAAGCGACTGCCTTCGGCTCAGGTCATGATCCCAGGGTCCTGGGATCGAGTCCCACATCAGGCTCCCGGCTCAGCGGGAAGCCTGCTTCTCCCTCTCCCACTCCCCCTGCTTGTGTTCCTGCTCTCACTGTCTCTGTCTCTGTCAAATAAATAAATAAAATCTTAAAAAAAAAAAAAAGATACATGACAATCTATAGTACTGTCCAGGCAAAGAGTCACTAAATAGTTGGAGTCCCATGATAAAGTAGGAGAGTATCTTAACAGTTAGCAGAGAATAATGAGAACATCAATGATTTAGGTGATACTTAGATAATCATGTCAGGAACAAAGTCCTAATCATTGGACCATGATCCCATTTACTATAAAGTTCACCTCAGACCTATCCATAGTCATAGGTATGAGGAACGTCTCCAGAATGAAAACTTAGGAAAGGAACTATAGATCAAGCATAGTTATCTAAAGCACCGGGTGTGAACTTCTCTGGAACCAGGAACAAATACAATTGATCTGACTATGCAAAGGTGATAAAACTGTCAAACATACTCTGTACTTCCTCATGCCAAATCAAACATACATATAATGCCTTTTCTTTTGGCCATCATTTCCTCTTGAACTACCATCATCCTTCTTCTTCCCCTCCCTCCAAATACTTCAATTCATTGAAATCTAACTTTGATGGTAATTTGTACTTACCAGTATCTCCAATGCCTTGATAATTCTCATATTTGGTGACTTCAGTGTTTATCCTGAAGCATATGTCATTGTAGAATACTCCCATCTTATTGAAATTAGCTCCTTTCTTAGCATCTGTATACAATTTTTTTTTCTGGTTCTCCTCTCATCCTCATTACCCTTCTATAGTATCCTTCATTGGCCCATTTCCCATATTTCTAATGTTCTCCCCAGGGTTTTGACTTTGGCAGTTTTCTTCATCCCTATAGAATCTCACTGGGCAAATTTATTTGTTTTTATTTTATGGAGTAACTTTTATTTGAGATTCTTCCTGTCTTAATTAATTTGAGACCTCAAAAAGACAAGAACTAACAAATAGTTCTCAAGTACCCCATATTCAAAAATGTATTTCTGTACCACTGATTGAAAATAGGCAATTTTGTGGTCCAAAATTTTATTTAAAGCTATTCATTTGTCAGCATAATGAAGGATATAAAAGTGTTGAGGTTGAAGAGGGAGAGTGAAATAGAGAGTTTCTTTGTTGAGACCCATTGGAATGCTGTTGGATTCCCTCTACTTAATGGAAAAGGGTAAGGGTCAGCTTTCCCCTTACCATAAGCATCCAATGCCTAAAATTTGTCTAATCAAGTTTGCAGGAACAGATGCACATATTGAATGCCTGAGATATTTCAAGACTAGAACTAGTGTCAGTATAGACAAATGGCTACATTGGGAGCCAGCTGTGATTTCTCAGAGAGTAAGGTTTGGCTGTATATTTCTCAAGGCCCAGAGAGTAAGGCAACCTCACTAGGAAAGCCTACAGTGTACTAAAGGCTAGAGGTGTACAATCATTTGTAGAATTTGAGAAGGGTGTAGTAAACAACCAACCAGAAAAGAGAATTGCCTGTAACAAGGAAGATATGATCAGATGTTCTTAGAAAGGAAATCTTTAAGGAATCCATGGAAATATCCATGACGCTCACCTTGAAACAGGCTCTAAGCCCTGAAAACACAGATGCCAGCTTACTGTTATCAAGTAAGACATTTATGGTTTCTTCTCCTACCCCTCTTCCTCCAAATCCTGGGTGAGAGTGTGAATGAGGAAGAAAAGTGCAAAATAAGTAAATACAAGAAATCCATCCCAACTGGGGGAGAGAAGCTCTGCAGTTGAATGAAAGCCAGAATTCAAGACTAGTCATTGTATGTAGTGCTCTGAGAATAATCTTTGAAAGTACAAAATGGCCAGAAGGATTTTTTACTATTAAAGAATGATCTAGAGAGGGATTTGTTGGAGATTTCATCTAATGGGCAGGGAAGTAGTTCACTGTGAGAGTTTTAAGAAACAGGCAAAAAAATAAAGTTATTTTCTGCTTGTTAATAATGAAGTCTGACATATTGATGTGAATGATCACACTGATGACTCAACACTCCATCTTCAGCCCTCATCTCTCTTAAGATTCATATTTCTAGCTTCCTGTTAAATCTTAACCTTTTAGTCTCTGTATATACAGGCAACTTAACCTAGCATATTCAAAATCAAATTCTTCTCTATAAAGCATTATGTTTATTTTCCTTTATTCTCTCTCAGTAGTAAGAGCATTAAAATCCATCCAGCCACATCAATGTGACTCCTACTTGTCCCATATTCCTCACATTCAGTTCAAGTACTTCTTTTCTGCCTCCTGAACAAATTTTACTTCTCTTTCTTCTCCCTGTCATTCCACTGACTGAATCTGTCCACCAACATTATTTGTCTACACTTGTGAAATATTCCCTTATCTGTCTCTCTACCTTTAATCAAATCATATTTTAACTTATCTTCCAAACCACCTCTCTAGTTCCATCTTTTTAAAAACAAATGTGATTATTGTATCCATTTTTGCCTATATATTTTGCACAAGATCTTCTCACAATTAGAATTCTTCCTTCTGCTGGAGAACTCTTAAAATCATTCAACAAGTCATCATCAGTTTCTGTGTGATGCATATGGTAAGTCCCCAACTTTTTTTCTCAATCATATCACCTTGTTTGAACAACTATTATAACATGATTCACACTGAATTGTGATTACCTGTTATTACTACCCCTCCTCTCTCCAGGGGGTGAGCTCCTTAAGTATAGGAATCATTTTTCAATCTTTTTTCTTGTCCCATTGTCTGGTTGTTGGATGAATGAACCAATGGTGGGCTCTCATATGTAGTGCTAAACATTCTTACTCCAATTTTGGCTTAAACTAGGGTTAATCCTAAGAACTGGAGGTAAAGTTGAGCTATTATATTTGTTCCACTTGACCCTGTTAGGAATGGGTAGGTGAGAGGGATGAAGGAGGCAAGGGCTAGAAACTAGACTGATCTTAATAGGCACTGGGATTCAGCAAAACTAAAAGCCATTCATACATTTCAGTTTTGTTTTTCTCTTTCGTATTTCATCCTTTGGGTACTTAAAACTAGAGTTATTAGTTTAACACATTGTTACGTAATCATTATAATTCACCATTGTTTATTTGATTGTTCAAATATCCTTGCCATTTATTAATATAAATATTTGGCATTATAACCTTGTTGCTTTACTTTAGTGTTCATTCAGTTCTTTCATTTGGGATATCTCTATAAGGAAATTGATTTGTGTATTTGCTAAAAGTGGCATCTAGGAATGAAGTACTGTATTTGGAGCAAGATAGAGCAAGGGAGTGATTTTCTGTAATCTACATGTATTTATATATCTCACACATAAGGAGTTTTAATAAATATGTGGATCCCTGATTAAACAGCCCCAACACTAGGAATTATCTAGTCATATAATTCTTAATGTGTGATTAGATTATAATTTCTATGAATTTCAGTCAGAATTTATAAATTTCATCTAATGTCCTAAAAGAAAGGATATCTTCAAGTGGCATATGATCACAACAATCATGGATGCATGGAATAAAATGCATGACACTATATCCTAAACATAATACTGTTTTATATTGCTTTAGGCATAAGGTTAGGTAACAATTGTAATGTATTCAGATCCTTAACATCAGTAATTTCAACTTCTACAAATAAGCTAGTTCCACAAATAGAAATTCTATTTCCATGTCTCTCAAAACGCCTAGCAAAGTGGTAAGAAAAACAGGTACGAAGTAATTGTTAAATTTTGTAAATAAATTGTGGAAGCATAGGCACTTCTTGGGTATTATTGATCCTATCTTAGGTATTACAATTTCCTGTTTGCTACATTTTCTGTAACTGCAATCACAGTTATCTTTATGGCCTACTTAGAATATGTGACTTGTTTTTCATCATTGCAGAGACCCTTTTCTTACTACCACTCCTCTTTCAAAAGTATTACATGGAGGAACATGAACAGCATGGCATTTACAGTTCAAGATGTCAACACAATTAGTTCTGTTTGCCTGATTAACTTGAGAATAAAGTAACTATATTAGAATGACCCATATTAGTTAACATTCAAAATCTCTTAGGTTTAATAACTAGTGTGAGCCCTAGATTTTCATTAAGTACCCTCTCATCTCTATATCTTTATCTCTTTTTCTCTACCACTCTCTATTCCCTCTTGTCCATTAGTTCTGTTTTTCCTACCAAATACACACGCACACACACACCCCATATTCACAAGATTATCATGTCTAGGGACACTGGCACAAACTTAACAGCAGAGATCATTTGAATTAATAATTTGAAAATTACCAGGTATAGAAAATAAAATGAACTGATATGAAGAGAAGTCAAAATACTGTAAGAGGTGAAATACTATTTAGAAGGGACTTGCCAAGAAGATACATATACTATTCTACAAATCTTTTCTTTTTACAACATTAAATGTTTTTGTTTTTGTTTTAAATATTTTATTTATTTATTTGACAGAGACAGAGAGAGCAGGAACACAAGCAGGGGGGAATGGGCGGGGGGGGAAGCAGGCTTCCCACTGAGCAGGGAGCCCGATGTGGGACTCGATCCCAGGACGCTGGGATCATGACCTGAGCCGAAGGCAGACGCTTAACGACTGAGCCACCCAGGCACCCCCATTAAATGTTTTAATGTATGTTTTACTGATTCAATTCCAGTTATTATGGTTTATACTACCCTTAAGCCAAAGCTGTGAAGAAGGAGAAAATAATCTTTGACATTTCCTATTCTGTATTCTGTGATCCTCACCTTCTTCTGAGGGCATAACACTTTCTACCACTTTCCACTCTTACCCATTACTATCTAGATTTTTGCTTTTTGTACCTGAACCATGCCTGGCCTTATTTGCCATGAAATTTAGCTTCTGCTAATATCAGAATGTTTCACTCTTTCATTTACCTTCTAGTAGTTTTAGTGGTTAATCTGAATAGGTCAGGAATCTCCAACACAAGACAACTTTGTAGCATTATAGAGTAAAGTAATAAAGGTATAGGATAACTATGAATGATGGGGACTGAGGCAAACTGGAGCCATCAACTATGTCTAGAATGAAAAACAATTATTAAGCAATAGCCTAATGGTATTGTGCGGAAGTGAATGCTTTGTGTTATAAGAACTTTAGTTGTGTTGTTGTGGCTGTTTGTTTGTTTTCAAAGAAAAGCTGGAAATGTGGGTTTTCATGTAAATATTCCAATTTTGAAATACTGTGCAGGTGTAAAACAGAATATACGTGTGTACAGAATTTGGATTATGTCACTGGCTTAAGATTTCTGTGATAAATGATTTTCAAATAAAGAGACAATGGTTGACAGTTGCTTAACCTTTCTCTGCAGAGATACTCAGTTTAGTGAGAGGGACTAACACTTAAAAATAATTACAGTTTTGCAATGAGTAATAAAATTGTAGATGTGAAAGATCAAGGGAGCCCGGAAGTGAGGGAAGGAGACATTTACCCACAGAGAATGTTCTCAGGGAGTGCATTCTAGAGGAGGTGAATCTAGATTAACAGGTGTTGACAAGGAATTAAAAGATAAAGGGTATGTTAATCAGAGAGTTGCATGTGGGAAGAGACAGAGGCAAGAAAGAGCACTGAGCGCTTAAGGAAAGAAATTATTTGAGTTTCTTTACCCAAAGAAGTGCAATTGAAAATTCCAGATGTGGGGGCGCCTGGGTGGCTCAGTTGGTTAAGCGACTGCCTTCGGCTCAGGTCATGATCCTGGAGTCCCAGGATCGAGTCCCGCATCGGGCTCCCTGCTCAGCAGGGAGTCTGCTTCTCCATCTGACCCTCCCCCCTCTCATGTGCTCTCTCTCATTCTCTCTCTCTCAAATAAATAAATAAAATCTTAAAAAAAAAAAAAGAAAATTCCAGATGTGATATTTGGCTTCTGAGGGAGATTATTGTGGACAAGAAGGCCTTTTGGATTCTTCTTAATAATTTCAAAACATAAACCCTTCCTTATTTTTTTCTATGTCCCTCACCAGGAAATTTTGATAGGGCCTTGCTGCTTCTTTAGATCAAAGGATACTCATCACATAGTTTTATAACAAATTTTATGGTCATGGAAGTTAAATATTTACATGTGGAAGATGGTAAGGTTACTCTTAGTAGGTATTTTATTAAAAGATGTGTTGCTTATTGTTCCAACATCTCTACTGTTTTAAAAGTATATCTGTCTGCCTTGCAAATGCAAGTGAGGTCATTGAACATCTGGTTATCTCAGTCACAGGGTGCACACATCTGTGCATGCAAATTGGAATCCCTTCGAAGTCTTCATTGAAAAACTCTTCACATTGATAAATGGTTCATTCTCCCTGTAGAACTTACCGCAGAGGTGAAGACTATCTATCAATAGAAATACCCAGATGAAATTGTCTCATACCATGTATCGTACCAAGAATAGTACATACAAGTAAAAAATATTGTGAAAATAATTAGTACAGGTGGAAGCCACATAGTTAATAAAGAAGGGGTACAGAGATGAGAGCATGGAGAAATAAATATGAGTAGGTATTTTGAGCAAGTCTTTTCATTGATTATAAAGTGTTTTATATTAATATATTCAAAAAGTTTTGTATATATACAAACCTATTCACATTCAAAGAAGCTGTTGTTAGAGTATATAAAGA
>NW_023270426.1:66167935-66202653 GCF_011800145.1 Mirounga leonina
TATGGCCTTAGATGGTATATTTGTAGTTAGTTTTTTGGTTTTATTTAAAAACAACTGTTTAGCGATTTGAAAGTTGTTTGCAGGGTCTCTATATCACACACATTTTATGAAGGTTAACTTTAATTAATGATGCTGACCTGACTATATCATATACATAGTCATAAGAAATGTCAGTTTTAGTTCATCTACTTGTTTTCCTGTGTCTCTCCTACTATGTTTCTATTTTATGAATGTGCTAATTTAGCCAGTATATTTCTATTTTGTTTGGATTTTTTTTTAAAGATTTTATTTATATATTTGAGAGAGAGAGAATGAGAGAGAACACATGAGAGGGGGGAGGGTCAGAGGGAGAAGCAGACTCCCTGCTGAGCAGGGAGCCCGATGTGGGACTCGATCCAGGGACTCCAGGATCATGACCTGAGCCGAAGGCAGTCGCTTAACCAACTGAGCCATCCAGGCGCCCCTGTTTGGGTTTTTTATAACGTTTTCAGCTTATAGTTTGATTCGCTATTCCTATTCTTGACCAAATCTAAGAATGCTGATCAATATTTGCTGAACAGAATTGAGTGTGCAGCACCAGATAAAAGGGACAAATGCACACTCATTGATGTTTCTCTGCATTGAAAAATATTTTAAGGTGTCCAGGGATTTGTATTTGTGGAAATGTATCTCTTGGGTTAGGATGGTATAAACAATTACATCCTATTAAAGACAGAGTCCTAACACTAAATGGTTTCAGCTGGGCTGTGATGCAAATAAAGTGATAGTACCATCATTCTGGAAGAGAAAAATGTTAGTTGGTCTAAATAATGATGGTTTGCATTATATCAACATGTCTAGATGAAACATTTGTGAGTCAGCTTCATTTAAGCTTTATTTTTACTTAAGTTTTTCTTAGATGAGGATGAGATGGGCAGATTTATGTGCCCTGATAGAAAGGAACTACTTGGAGATTATTTATTACTCTGGGATTGCTTCACTTGTTGAATTCCATAGTTTCTATTTATGCACAAATGTCAGGGTCAGGAGTAGCAGAGCTAAAATTAAAGAGCCTAAAAGAGAAAAAGATAAAATTTAAAATGAAATGTAGATGATGCCACATCAAATTCAGAGTACTGGACTAGGGCAGGGAGAAGAAATTCACATTTTCTTGGTATCCTTCATCTCAGCCAAGACTAACATTCTACTTTAGAAAATTTATAAAAGAGTGGTTACATTAATTTTTTTTCTGAGAATCTTTAACATCATCAGAGTGAATTTTCCTCCTGGAGCAAATTCAAATGAAATTTAAGTGGATTTAATATAGGATTGTTATTTTAACAAACATAAGAGACAGAGAATAATGTAATTTGATTCTAATTTTTGCAAATGTAAGGTGTCTTTTCCTCTTTTAATTCCTAGACAAGACATAAGAATGAATCCCAGATATAACCAGATAGATGAAATTTATTCCCCACCAACCTATTTCCAAGGCAATCAAGGATTACTAGTTTTTTTAAATTTATTTTATTATGTTAATCACCATACATTACATCATTAGTTTTCGATGTAGTGTTCCATGATTCATTGTTTGCATATAATACCCAGTGCTCCATTCAATATGTGCCCTCTTTAATACCCATCACCAGGCTAACCCATCCCCCAACCCCCTTCCCCTCTAGAACCCTCAGTTTGTTTCTCAGAGTCCATAGTCTCTCATGGTTCGTCTCTCCCTCCGCTTCCCCACCCTTCATTTTTCCCTTCCTACTATCTCCTGTTTTTTTTTTTTTTTTTAACATATAATGTATTATTTGTTTCAGAGGTACAGGTCTGTGATTCATCAGTCTTACACAATTCACAGCGCTCACCATAGCACATACCCTCCCCAATGTCCATCACCCAGCCACCCCATCCCTCCCACCCCTACCACTCAAGGACTACTAGTTAAAGAAATCTAATTCTTTGCATTTCTATCATTTTAGCTTTTGCATTTAATTTAATACTCCAGTTCAATGCTTATAGTTTTATGCCTGTGCATTTTGGTTTTGACAGTATATCTTCAGATAAGGAAATGGAGGGGTGAGAACTTTGAATATTGACTATTCCAAATTTAAAGTACAAGTTATATTTTAAATAGATCTGAAACTGTTATATGAAGTGGTTTGTAGTCACAGGTAGTACTGTTCAAATTGCGAATAGCCTGACTCTACAGCTGGAATTGAAACTTAGACAAGCAATTGTAAATGTGATCTTTTAGAAAAAGACTACAGACCAGTGTTCACAGTTATTTTAATTTCAAGGTCAAAGTCACTTTAGTCATGTAGCATCTACTTTTCGAACAGAACTGAGTGGGTAGCATATGATAAGTGGAATAAATATTTACCTGTAAATCTCTATGATGAGACTTATTTTAAGTTATGAGATAATTCTTGGGCATTTATGTGTTTTCTCAGAATATGATGGAATAACCTCTTTGTCCTGTTGAAGATCATGTGATAAAGCTACATAGTTTTAGCTAGAAATTAAGGAAAGGAAGAGGCAGTTGTATCATTCTTAGAAAGGTTAAATGGTTTGCACTTTCCAGCACTTACAAATGAAACCTTTGTGACCCTGCATCACAAAAAATAAACAAGTGTCTTGAAGAAAGTGATGTGAGGAACAAATGGCCTGCAAGAAAACCCTTATCTGAGCTATTTTAATTTATTTACTTATCTTCCTAGGCACTTATTCTACAAAAGAACTCTATTTATTTATGCATAAGGTGTCAGACAAAGGAGCTTACTTTTTTAGTCTGAAAGATGATTTTTAATAATACATCTAACATAATCAGCCTCTTTTAAAAGTGTTAAGTTCTTCCAAGATATATAAAACACTTGAAAAAGGAAAAAAATGACATATGGAGAAAGTGTTCTTTTTGCACTAATTTCCAAGAACTGCTATTTTTAAAAGTAGTAATTCTTAAACTCCAGCATGCACCAGACATACCAGAGGGTCTTGATAAAACACAAATTGCTCAGTCTTAACTTTAGAGTTCCTAAGTAGTAGATTTGAAATGGAGCTCCCAATTTTTCATTTCTCATGGGTTCCCAGATATTGCTTCTGCTGCTGAAGCATGTTTTTAGAACTGCTACCACAGAATATCATTTTAAGGCAGGTTAACTTTATGATAGAGTCATAGGATTATTTATGTTCACTTTCTGCAATTTTAGAAAGGGAGTATATAACCACAGTGGTGATTGATTACAAGGAATATATCATCATTTAACTGATTGCTTTGCACATATATGTATATACATATGTTGTTCAATGGGAAGAATATTCATTTTCTAGAAGGCAAAATATCTGGGGTTTAATCCTCCTTAACTGTTTGGAAAAAATTCTTGAAAAAATTAGTCAGCTACTCTGTGTCTCAATTGTCCTAGTATTAAAGTGGAAATAACAATACTTTCCCTGCTTTGGAGCACAAATCTTGGAGAGGGAATATCTTGAAATTTGTCCCGGTCTGTAATCTACATGATATAAATAGCATTTACGCTCTTGATGATTTATAGATATAGATAATTTATAGATAAATTATAGCATTTTTTCCACTTGATAAATTCCATAAGTAATGAACACTGTGACCAAATAGTTGAGACTAAACTATTAAAATTTGTTCTTCCTTACATTCTACAGCCTACTTCTAGTTGTTGATTCTGAGATTATTTCTTCTATACTTCAAGGGATGCTTTCTAATTATAATATCCTAGAGCTTGAAAAACAAATATCAATCATAATCACTTCTCTCATCATTTTATAAATTTGATTCCTCTAACTTTGTCTCCATTCTTATCCCCAAGTTTTTAATCTCCTTAAATTTTACATCTTTTTGAAAACGCCCACACACCTTCTCCTAGTTGTTGTCTCTTCTCTAATTCTTTTATAGTTATTTTTTTTCTCACGCTATGGCACCTGGCACTGCATTCAACATCCTAATTTAGATGAATTATATTTTATTAAAGGATAAAAACATGTTTACTGGTTAATTTTTCTTTTAACTGCTTTCCTAAAAATTCTCATAGCTTTGTTGGCCTCATGTTCTTCAGACATTATTATTGGGAATGATTCTATAAGAGGAAACCACTTATGTGTTTGTGTTTGTGTGTGTGTGTGTAATTTCTGTTTGCTAAATGTATTATATTGTGCTAGTTCACCCAGATACCTAGTTTCCATTCTTCTGCCAACTCATACATAAGGCTGTTTTTAGTTTATACTCCTCCACTAGACATGTCATTTTCTTTAAATATTTAGTGCTATTTGAAAATCTTGAAATTTCCCTAAGTGATCTTCTTTCAACTTATTATAAAGATGTTCAGGTAGTTCCTGGTAGATCATCAGGTAGGTGATACCTTGTGTTCTAGCCAAGGTTCTCCAGAGAAATGGAACTGAGAGAGGGAGAGGGAGTAGGAGAAAAAGTGGGAGAGGGAGATGGAAAGGGAGGGAGGAGAGAAAGAGATTACAAGCAATTAGTTGTGTGATTATGGAGACTGGCAAGTCCAAAATCTCTAGAGCTGATATGAAATTTTGAGACAGAAGGGTCACAAACTGCTGTATAACCAGGAAGAGCTAACACTACAATGGAGGGCTGTCAGGCAGGAGAATTTTTTCTTACAGAAAGCCATGCTCCTGCTCTATTAAGGCCTTCACCTAATTAGATGAGGCCCAATCACATAGTGGAAGGCAGTTTGTTTTACTAAGTCTGCTGATTTAAATGTTAATCTCATTCAAATAGTCTACATCAAAATAAAAAGCTTTAAGAGGGGAGGAAAATGGCAGCAGAATAGCAGGACCCTAGGCTCACCTCGTCCCATGAACATAACCAGAGAACTATCATCAAATCATCCTAAATAATCCAGAAATGACCTGAAGACTGGCAGAACAGACTCCACAACTAAAGGGAGAGAAGAGGCTACATCAAAGAAGGCAGGGAGTGCTGAGATGAGGTTGAAGGGAGAAACAGATTGTGGGTGCTGCAGAGGGGAAGGAGCTGTGGTCATGGAGAAGGGCAAGCGAAAGGAGCACATGGGAATGCACAAGGAGAACATTTCCCAAAGCCATTGGCTTAAAAAATAAAAGGGACTGAATTTTGGGAACTCTTGCAACCAGGAAGGCTTAAAGCCTAGAGTTTTAAAGTCAGCAGATTTGGCTGGGACAGTCTGGAGGGCACTGCAGTGCTCTTAGAGAAAAGGCAGGCAAACAACCTGGGGACAGACAATATGAAAACAAGGATCTGAAAAGTGCCTGGAGCACACAGTGGGGAGATTATTCTCTCTTCACAGAGCACATACCTGAGAGGCAGTGTTTATGGAGACACCTTTTTAGGAACAAAGGAGCTGGCCATGCCATTTCCCTCACCCTAAACATAAATACAGAGCCACCTGAGGGAAGCAGTTCACACTGACTGCCTAACTTGCATACACCACACCCCACACTCCTGTACTCTGGTGGGACTGCCCTTATCAGGCAGGCTTGCCTCTGTCCCAGCCTGGTGGGCCTCTCCAGAGAAGACAAACACAAACCCCTGCCCACAAAACTTCTCTTGACCAGAGAGTTCTGAAGGGCCTCAGTTCTGGTGAAGGTGGTGTCAGGTCTTATTTCACAAGCAGACCAGAGTCCACCTAGTTGAAACTCACCACATTCAGGCCAGGGACCAAACACTGCCCACATCAGGCAAGGAGAGGCTCTGCAGATGACTAGCGTGAGGGATAGAGCAGCCAAAGCACAATAGCAGAGATCACACATCACACACTGGAGACAATCCCTGAAATGCCAGGCCCTGGGTACTATATGACCTCTTCTTCATAAGGCCATTCCTTTCAGGAGTAGGAGACATGACTGGCTTTTCTAACAGACAGAAGAATGCAGAGACTTATACAAAATGCCAACATGGAAGAATTTATCCCGAATGAAAGAATAAGATAAGGCCACAGCTGGAGATTTAAGCAAAACAGATATAAGTAACATACCTGATGGAGAGTTTATTTATTTTATTTAAAGATTTTATTTATTCATTTGTGAGAGAGAGCATAAGCAAGGAGAGAGGCAGAGAGAGAGGGAGAAGCAGACTCCCTGCTAAGCTGGTAGCCCGACATGAGGCTAGATCCCAGGACCTGGAGATCATGACCTGAGCCGAGGCAGATGCTTAAACTACTGAGCCACCCAGGTGCCCCCGATGGAGAATTTAAAGCAACAATCATAAGGACACTCACTGGGCTTGAGAAAAGAATAAAATACATCAATGAGACCCTTACTACAGAGATAAAAGAATTAAAAAAAATCATTCAGAGATGAAGAGTGCAATAAATGAGATTAGGAACAGGCTTGATGCAGTGAACAGCAAACTGGAAGAAACATGGGAACAAATTGGTGACCTAGAAGACAGAGTAATGGAAATTAATGAAGCTGAACAAAAGAGAGAAAGAAGAAGTATGCAACACGAGAATAGACTTAGGGAACTCAGTGATTCCATCAAATGTAATAACATTTGTATTATAGGAGTCCCAGAAGAAGAAAAGAGAGAAAAGGGGGCAGAAATTTTATTTGAGCTGAAAACTTCCATAATCTGGAGAAGGAAACAGACATTCAGATACAGGAGGCACAGAGAGCTCCCATCAAAATCAACAAAAGCAGGCCAACACCAAGACATACTGTAATTCAATTTGTGAAATATAGTGATAAAGAAAAAATCTTAAAAGCAGCAAGACAAAAAGAGTCCTTAACTTAAAAGGGAGAACCTGTTAGCCTAGCTGGAGATTTCTCAAGAGAAACTTGGCAAGCTAGAAGAGAACGGCGTGATATATTCTAAGTGCTGAAAGGGAAAAATTTGCAGCCAAGAATACTGTATCCAGTAAGGGCTGTCATTCAGAATAGAAGAAGAGATAAAGAGTTTCCCAGACAAACAAAAACTAAAGGAGTTTGTGACCACTAAACCAGGCCTGTGGTAAATATTAAAGGGGACTCTTTGAGTGGGAAGGAGAGACCAAAAGTGACAAAGACAAGAAATGATCAGAGAAAATCCAGAAACAATGACAAAACAAGTAATAAAATGGTACTAAATATATGTCTATAAATAATTACTCTAGGGGCACCTGGGTGGCTCAGTCAGTGAAGCATCTGACTCTTGCTTTCAGCTTAGGTCATGATCTCAGTGTTGTGAGATTGAGCCCCACATCAAGCTCCATGCTGAGCATAGAGCCTGCTTAAGATTTAAGATTCTCTCTTTCTCTCGCCGTTTGCCTCACCCCCCTCTCACTCTCTAATAATAATAATAATAACAACAACAATAACAACAACATCAACTTTGTAAATGGACTAAACACTCCATTCAAAAGACATAGGGTGTTGAAATGGGTAAAAAGACAAGACCCATCTATATGTTGTTTATAAGAGACTCATTTTAGACCTAAAGATACCTGCAGATTGAAAGTGAGGGGGTAGAGAAACATTTATCATACAAACAGATGTCAAAAGGAAGCCAGAGTTGCAATACTTATATCAGAAAAAGTGAACTTTAAAACAAAGACTCTAATAAGACACAAAGAAGGACACAGTATAATCATAGAGGGGACAATCCAACAAGATCTAACAATTGTAAATATTTATATGCCAAATATGGGAGCACTCAAATATATATATTTCATTTACTTATTTGAGAGAGAGAGAGAACAAGAGAGCATGAGTGGATGGAGGGGCAGAGGCAGAGGGAGACGGAGAAGCAGACTCCCTGCTGAACAGAAAGCCTGATACAGGGTTTGATCTGAGGGCCCTGGGATTGTGACACCAAGTTGAAGGCCGACTTTTAACTGACTGAGCCACCCAGGAACCCCAAGAGCACTCAAATATTTAAGACATTTAATTGCAAACATAAACTCATTGATAATAATACAATAATAGCAGGGGACTTTAACACTCCACTTACATGAATGGACAGGTCATCTAAGCAGAAAATCAACAAGGAAACTACGGCTTTGAGTGACACTGGACCAGATGGACTTAACAGATATATTCAGAACATTCCGTTCTAAAATAGCAGAATCCACATTCTTTCAAAGTGTACTTGGGGCATTCTCTAGAATAGATTACATACTGGGTCACAAATCAGGCCTCAAAAGTACAAAAATATTGAAGTCATATCATTCATCTTTTCAGACCACAATGTTATGAAACTAGAAATCAACCACAAGAGAAATTTTGCAAAGACCACAAATACATGGAGGGTAAACAACATACTATGTTTAATTGCTTAATTGTTTAAATGAATGGGTCTACCAGGAAATAAAAGAAGAAAAGAAAAAAAAAAATACATGGAGACAAATGAAAATGAAAACACAATGGTCCAAACCTTTGGGATGCAGTAAAAGTGGTCCTAGGAGGTAAGTATATAGCAATACAGGCTTACCTCAAGAAGCAAGAAAAATCTCAAATAAATGACCTAACCTTACACTTAAAAGAGCTGAAGAAGAACAACAAATGAAGCCTAAAGCCAGCAGAAGGAGGGAAATAATAAAGATGAGAGCAGAAATACATGATACAGAAACTAAAACAAACAATAAAACAGATTAATGAAACCAGGAGGTGGTTCTTTGAAAAAATTAATAAAATTGATAAACCTTTAGCCAGACTTATCAAAAAGAAAAGAGAGAGGACCTAAATAAATAAAAATCACAAATTTGAGAGGAGAAATAGCAACCAGCACTACAGAAATACAAACAATTGTATGGGAATATTATGAAAAGTTATATGCTTCAAAATTGGACCATTTGGAAGATATGGATAAATTCCTAGGAACATAAATTACCAAAACTGAAACAGGAAGAAATAGAAAACTTGAACTGACTGATAACCAGCAAATAAGTTGAATCAGTAATCAAATAAAAAAATCGCCCAAAAAACGAAAGTCAGGACCAAATGGCTTCCCAGGGGAATTTTACCAAACATTTAAAGAAGAGTTATAACCTATTTTTCTCAAACTACCCCCAAAAATGGAAGAGGAAGGAAAACTTCCAAATTTATTCTCTGATCCCAGCATTTCCCTAATACCAAAACCAGATAGACACCACTACACAAGAGAACTAGAGGCTAATATCCCTGATGAACACGGATGCAAAAATCCTTAGTAAAATACTAGCAAACCAAATCTAACAATACATTAAAAGAGTATTCACAATGATCAAGTGGGATTTATTCCTGGTTGCAAAGGTTGTTCAGTATTCACCAATCAATGTGATACACTACATTAATAAAGGATAGGAACCATGTGATCCTTTCAACAGATGCAGAAAAATAACAACCTCCATTCATGATAAAAACCATCAACATAGTAGGTTTAGAGAGATCATACCTCAACATAATAAAGGCTATCTATGAAAAACCCACAGCTGATATCCTCAATGGGGAAAAACTGAGAGGTCTCCTTCTATCTTCTGGAACAAGACAGGGACATCCACTGTCACTGCTGTTATTTAATATACTACTGGAATTCCTAGCCACAACAATCAGACAACAAAAATAAATAAAATATATCCAAATCAGTAAGGAAGAAATAAAATATTCACTATTTGCAGACGACATGATACTCTATATAGAAAACCCAAGACTCCACCCCCCCCCAAAAAAATGCTAGAACTGATAAGCAAATTCAGTAAAGTCCCAGGATACAAAATCAACTTAAAAAATGTTGCATTTCTATACAACAATAATAAAGCAGCAAAAAGTGAAATTAAGGAATCAATCCCATTTACTCTTGTACCAAATACCATAAGATACCTAGGAATAAACCTAACCAAAGAGGTGAGAGATCTGTCCTTTGAAAACTATAAAATACTGATGAACGAAATTGAAGATGATACAAAGAGATAGAAAGACATTCTGTGCTCATGGATTAAAAGAACAAATATTGTTAAAATGTCTATATTACCCAAAGCAATCTACACATTTAATGTAATCCCTATCAAAATACCAGCAGCATTTTTCACAGAACTAAAACAATCCTAAAATTTGTATGGAACCACAAAAGACCGTGATTAGCCAATCTTGAAAAAGAAAAGCAAAGCTGAAGTCATCACAATTCTGGACTTCAAGTTATGTTGCAAAGTTGTAGTAATCAAAACAGTATGGTATTGGCACAAACACTGACACATAGATCAATGGAAGAGAAGAGAAAACCTAGAAATGAACACACACTATATGGTCAATTAATCTTTGACAAAGCAGGAAAGAACATCCAATGGGAAAATGATAATCTCTTCAACAAATGGTGTTGAGGAAACTGGTCTACAACATGCAAAAGAATGAAGCTGGGCCATTTTCTTACACCACACACAAAAATAAATTTAAAATGGATTAAGGACCTAAATGTGAGACCTGAAACCATAAAAACCTAGACCTGAAACCATAAAAATCCTAGAAAAGAACAAAGGGAGTAACTTTTTGCCATTAGCTGTAGCAACTTTTTTTTTCTGGATATGTCTCCTGAGGCAAGGGAAACAAAAGCAAAATAAACTATTGGGGGTACATCAAAATAAAAAGCTTCCACACAATGAAGGAAATAATCAATAAAACTAAAAGGCAACCTATAGAATGGGAGAAGATATATGCAAGTGACATATCTGATAAAGGGTTAGTATCCAAAATATATAAAGAACTTATTAAACATCCCCAAAATGAGTAATCCCATTAAAAAATGGGCAGAAGACATGAATAGACATTTTTCCAAAGAGGAGTACAGATGGCCAACAGACACATGAAAAGATGCTCAATATTGCTCATCATCAGGGTAATGCAAATCAAAACTTCAATGAGATATCACTTCACACCTGTCAGAATGTCTAACATCAATACAACACAAGAAACAACAGTGTTTGTGAGGATGTGGAGAAAAGAGAACCCTCTTACTCTGTTGGTGGGAACGCAAACTGGTGCAGCCACTCTGGAAAACAGTGTGGAGGTTTCTCAGAAAGTTAAAAATAGAACTACCTACAATCTGGCAATTGCACTACTTTGGTATTTTCCCAAAGAATACAAAAATACTGATTTAAAAGGATACATGCACCATGATGTTTATAGCAGCATTATGTACCATAGCCAAATTATGGAAACAGCCCAAGTGTCCATCAACTGATGAATGAATAAAGCAGATGTGGTATATATATGTGTGTATATATATATATAAAACCCTTCACATATATATATTCATTCATATATATTTCTATTCATATATATTCATGTAGATTTCATTCTTTAAAAGAATTTGCAATAACATGGATGGATCTATAGAGTAAAATGTTAAGCAAAATAAGTGAGTCAGTGAAAGACAAATACCATATGGTTTCACTGATATGTGGAATTTAAGAAACAAAACAAAGGCAAAAAAAAAAAAAAAAGGAGACATAAACCATGAAACAGACTCTAACTACAGAGAACAATAAGAGGATTACTGGGGTGGGAGATGGGTGAAATAGGTGAAAGTGATTAAGAGTACCTTTATCTTGATGAACACTAAGTAATATATAGAATTGTTGAATTGCTATCTTGTACAACTGAAACTAATATAACAATGTATAAGTTAACTACACTGGAATTAAAACAAAATAACGTTTAAAATAAAACAAAACACTCTCACAGAAGCATCCAAAATAATGTTTGATCAAGTATCCATGTACCCTTTGGCCAAGCCAAGTTAATGTATAAAATTAACCACTATAGGGTGGTACATTTTCCTCAGCTTTGAAAGAGCTCATCTCTCTCCAGCCTTTTTTTTTTTTTTGGCCTACAAGTCGCTCTTCTAAAAAAATCTGATCTTTCCATTCCATGTTGATCAACCATTAACTATATAACTTTGTATTATTTAAATTCTAAATAATGTATATCACCTGCTTTCTTGTAAAGTTCTCTCAAATCCTAACAATAGGAACATTTTTTTCTTTAAATAATATCATATTTCCTTTCCACTCAATTGCTATGCATATTTCAGTGTAGAATCATCTTAACTTTTATCATAGTTCCAGATGGTCAGATAAGGAGGTGAGATTAGCACATTCTATCCACATTTTATACTTTTCAGGGTCATCTCTGGGTGAGAATTATAGTAGCTATTAGCTTACAGTGCTCTGGCAGAGTATGGATTTGAGCAACTTGCTGCGACAAGTGATTTAAATAATGACTTACTTTAGCCATGATAATTGCATATATTTAAATTGGTTGTTGGGGCACCTGGGTGGCTCAGTCATTAAGCGTCTGCCTTTGGCTCGGGTCATGATCCCAGTGTCCTGGGATCGAGCCCCGCATCGGGCTCCCTGCTCTGCGGGAAGCCTGCTTCCCCCTCTCCCCTCCCCCTGCTTGTGTTCCCTCTCTCACTCTGTCTCTCTCTGTCAAATAAATAAATAAAATCTTTAAAAAATAAAAATAAAATACATTGGTTGTTAATTGTATCTAGAACACTGGTTCTTAAACAAGCTGATCATTAAAATCATATGAGAACTTCTTAAAAATATAGAGTCAGAGGCTCTACCATTTGGATGTCTGTAATAGAATCTCCAGATTTGAGGTCCCCAAATACATACTTTAAAAATGTTACTTAATTATGATGGTAAACAATTGATATGGAGAATACATAGAATTACAAAATTGTAAAATCCCTTTATTTTTTTTTTTAATTTTCAGGATTATTTGGAAGTAGACATTATTTGGAAGTAACATTTTTTTTCATAATGCAAACTAAAATGAAGACTCCATTGATTCCTTTTCTCAGATTCCGTTAATTCCAAGGGGCAGCTTTTTCCACCACCATCACTGTATTTTATAACACTAATGATTGTTGAGCTGGCATCTTACTGTTGACTTTTTTTTAAAAAAAACCTTTTATTATTTTCTTTGGAATATCAAGCAGTGTTCCTTAAAGTCGTTTTAGTTGGTCTTGTGTTTTTTGTACCTGATTTGTCTTACTTTGTGGATTTTCTTGTTTTGCTCCTTTGGCCAATTGTACCATTAAAAATGTTATCCACTCCCCCCCACCCCCCATGACCTCTTTTGCTTTGCCAGTTATCCATACAGGGATTTTGTTTGAGCACCTGGATTTCTTGATCCTTGGCACACATTTTGCTTGAGTCTCTAATAAGGTGTTTTAAACAGTCTCCAGGTTTCTGGTAGATTATTTGTTTTTTTTTTTTTCCAACTCCTTTGCACTTTTTTCTAATATTCACATTTCGATGTAGGTCCCTTTTATAAAATTGAGTTAGCATGTGTTCAATGGTTCTTGGCTTTTCTACTCTCAGCAGAATGTGAAACTTAATAATATACTGATCACTAATATATAGTGGGTTTATATAATTTCTGATTCACTTCCTGTCTTTTATGCAGAACTCAGTATATTTCCTTTCCATATGGGTTCTAAAATTACTTGATCTAAGAAGCAGTTATTTATTCCCCTCCAAAATGTTTATTTCATCTCTCTCCTCGATGAGAAAAATCCATGAATCCAGATGTGAATAATTAAAATTCTATTTGTTTACCATCTGTCCTGATTTTGACTATGCACACTTGGGGTTAATATTTTTAGTACTATATATATATATATATATATATATATATGAACATCAGATGAATAGGATTGAAGTAATCATAAATCTCAGTTGATGGTACATTATCTTCTTGGTGTCTCTCTTGATTAACTGATTAGCTGGTCATTTCTCTTCTATCCATACTCTCTATTTTCTCCCTCCAGATAGACAGTGATGCTGAGAAGTTTAAAAAATATTTTTTTTATTGGTGTTTTTGCAAAATGTATATTATTTTATGTGTACTTTTTTTGTTATACTTGTTATATTATAAAGACTGTTTTGATAGATATGTCTTTCCCTATTAGTCAAATAATATCATATTTCCTTTCCACTCAATTGCTATGCATATTTCAGCGTAGAATCATCTTAACTTTTGGATAGTCTATGTGTATATCTAACCTGTTGCTTCTAATTGGTGTATAGTATTCCATTTATCACTCCCTTTTTGTCTCTCCTGGTGATTGGTGACTGAATTAGCCTCCCACTCTCCAACATCATTTAAACCTGATTTGTGGATCACCCACCATTGATTTCTTGATTAAAACTGATTCAGAAAAGAATAATTCCCCTCCAAGTGGTTTTGCAGTAAAATACTCATTCACATTAGTGTTTCCCAACTTCAGCACTATTAACATTTTGGACTGGATAAATACTGGTTGTGGGATGTTTTGTGTATTGAAAGATATTTAGCAGCATCCCTGGCTCTACCCACTGATACAGAAGCATCCCCAATTATGACAATGAAAACATCTCCAGATGTTGTCAAAAGTCCCCTTGGGAAGGAGAGAGGACAAAATCATCCCCTTTTGTGAACAACTGTTGTAGATCTTCTAAATATTGTGATGCTACTTTTGTTAAATTTTACAAATTCTTAGTTATCCATTATAGCCTGTGACTCAGTGACACTATGTCCTCATTTTTGCTTGTCCACTTGTTCACTGCTGTTTCAAAACGTCCATTACATATGATTGCTCCTTCTTGACAATCATTCCACTTGTCCTATCTTCTTGATTTATATAATTTTTATGTAGCCATCAGGAAAGAAAATCTGGGCTCCCCTCATAACAGAGTTTTCAGTGACTAGCTCATTTTATAATGGACTTTATATGTAATAAAGCTCGTTACGTTTTAAAATACATAAGTCAAGCCTGAGGTTAAACAGAGATGTGAGTACTTATTAATTATATCATTTCAAATTTATAAATAACAGGAAAACAGGTAGTCATTCCTCGATTTTAATTATGAGCTGAATTTTACAACTATTTCACAGATTTGACTTTAAGCTGTTTCTGTCTCTATTAAAAGTAAAACCTAGCCAAAAGGTCCTCAATTAAGTGGCAGATTCATTACCAAAAGGATCCAACCATCCACAGAACTTCTCTTTAATTATTATCAAATATGAATAAGCAAACTATATATTTAGGTTATGAATTAATGTTTTCTCTCAGTGACTTCTAAAGAATATGAAATGTTACAGTAAAACCTGTAATTCAAGTGGTCTGAAATCATACAAGTGAAATATTTTTAAAAGCTTAAATGAATGAAAAGTTTACTAGATTGAGAGTCAGAATATTTGCATGTAATAACTGGTTTGCCCATTGTGCATTGCATGTCTTTTGGCTTAAATTTTCTAAATTGAGTTTCCTCAATGAGAAATGGCAGATTTTTTAATTTTTTAAAGATAAGATGAAATTATTATTTTTTAAATTATGTTCAAGTAGCCAACATATAATACATCATTAGTGTTTGATGTAGTGTTCAACGATTCATTAGTTGCGTATAAGACCCAATGCTCATCACCACACATTCCCTCCTTAATAAGTTAATGCAACTCTAAGACATTATCAAAAAGAAGGGATTATTTTATCATTTGCCAGAATTTCAGCAAAATTTTGAATATCCTCATGTTGAAGACATTATTTGTAATGGCAGGCAGAATTTTGTTTGGAATCCATGAAGCTACTGGCAATATGTGGTGGTGTTGATTTTAAGCTCATCTTTGATGGCAAGTTGATGGCTTTTGGCCTGTCCCCACACCTGTACTCCTGCTACAGTACCACAGTTCCCCAATCCCAGTTGGTCATTTGTTTCCCTCCCTATCTTAACCATCTACCTTTGGTCAACACAAAACATTTACCTATTTCTGAGTTTTGGTCCAGCATCCCTCCACCTTGTCCCCCACCCCTCCTCAGATTAAATGATCTTTCTCAAGTATTCCATTAATGGATCTAGTCAAAACCTTTAGATTCATGATCTTGTGTAAGGGACTCAAGAATATATATTGCCTGTAAAGATTCAGCTCATAAATGAATAATAGTCATTAAAACAGAAGAATCAAGTCCAGATAGTATTAGATTCTCAGATTCTGCAGTGCCTCTAATTAATATCCCCCACTGGATTCCCATTTCAGTCATAATAAAACTCAGTGTTATTGCAGTAACATCCAATGCCCTATATGATTTGACATGTCTATACCATCTGACCTCATCTGCTCTCACTCAACTCAAGAACATTTCACTCTAACCACACTGATCTTGTTACTCATTCTTGAGTAAGTCAAAATAGACCTTGCCAAGTCGTTTTTCTTTCTACTTGGAATATACCTCTTCCATGGTGCATGGTTAATAAACATGTGTTAAATGAATGAACATGGATTCCTCCACCCCCTTTCTTACCTCTATAGCTATTTTTGAAGACTAAGGATGAGAGAAAGTTCTCTACTATGTAACTTACAATGCCACCCTACTTGAATTTTATGTCTATTCCAAGTACTCAATGATGATTTTCTATCAGACCTCTGTCCGATAATAAGTGCATAACTGTACATCACAATGGATATTTGCATAAACCTAAGAGGAGATTAGTTTATAATAACATATTAGTATTTCTAACACAAAATACAGTAAAAGAACTCAAAATACTTTTTTTATTTGAAACCTAATCTATTTTCCAGCTGTACAAATAACATAACCTTTTGAGTTAATAATATATTAAGAAACTGAACAATTTGTTTGCTCTTAGTTTTGTGAAAGTTTATTAGCCTCTGTAATTATTAATTTTTAAAATATAAATTAATCTTTATGGAGAATGGTTAAAATAATAAATGTAATCATTTATAACAATGTTTAAGTTTGTGGTACAAATATGACTTAAAAAAATAATTACAGGAAACTGGTCCCCTGAGAAGTGAGTTAAATTAGTTTTGATTTATTCTCTCTTTTCTTGCTGAACTTTGCTAATCATATCCAACACATGAAAAAGCTGTGAGCTCAATCTTTGCTATGATCAGAATGTGTAATGCAGATGCTGCTTTGCAGGCTTACCCAGTACTGTGTAATGTTTCCAGTCAGCTACAGTTTCTCTCTGGCAACCAGATATGTGGAAACACATCTCCTGTGGCATGAAAGAAAGAGTACACTTCTATATTCCAAATGAGTATGTATCCAATTTGAATGTGTTCATCAATGAGACTCATACTTCATGATCATTCTTTCTTGTGCTTCCATTTCTGCATAAAATGGTCCAAAGGAATGAGGGTGGGAAGAGATTGTCAATCATAGGTTCACACAGTTTAGATGTATAAACTACCTAAATGATGAACACCAACACCTCATGTTAATAGGCCATAGGCTTTGAGCCATCAATACACCTAGACCTCAGTTCTTGCCCAAAGTGACTTTGGGCAAGTTATTTCATTGCTCAGAGCTGGGTTCACAGTAAGTAGATAACATTTAAGTGCTGATTGGGAGGGTTATAATTAGGAAACAGATTTAAAGTGCCTAGCAGAGTCACTGACACATATAGAGCACTCAGAAAATTTGGGCCCTGAAAGATCACATCACCCATTATGCAACTGATGATAGATTCAAAGCCAAATGAGCAGCACTATATTGAAGGATTTTTATATGCATTATAGTAGAGAATCATGTCTTGATTGACTTTCTGTAATTAGGATCTTGCTCTGTGTCTCTCTCAAAATTGGTAATCATTAAATGCTGATTGCTGCTGAATGATACTCAGCTGCCCACAGTAAATACGGAGGAAAAGTGTAGGGGAAAAAGAGGAAATTGGGTCCTGCCCATTTATTTCCCTTTCTATCAGAAAGTTTGTTGACTCTTTCCATTCTAATGGCTTGAGTGTTCTCCCACCAATACTTAGTTTCCCAACAGTCATGCCCATTTATTTCCCTTTCTATCAGAGAGTTTGTTGACTCTTTCCATCCTAACGGCTTGAGTGTTCTCCCACCGATACTTAAGTTTCCCAACAGTTATGAATTTAGCAATTTGAACTTGCCTGTCTTTTACTGGCCAAATTCTAAGTTATTTCTCCCACCCCCTGGGTCATGTCCTGGGAGATGACCACTGCACCCCTTTCCTCTAGATCTCCTGCTCTATGAAGCCATACAGAGTTTTTAGAAATTGAAACCTTAGGGGAAATGGTTTCTATGAAACCATTTATTTGTAATTTATTTGTAACAGAAGTCTGCTGTTTTCTTTTCTGAAATCAGTTCACTAAAGAGGCAAGGTTCAGTCTTCTTTGTAAGATTTTTGTGTGAGGCCCAAGGTGAGATGATCAGAACATATTGAACCAATTTAAATGGAAAATCTTATCCTAGATGTGAGTCTTTATTGTCTCTCCTGAATTATATTATTTCTCACAAGGGAAGGAAGTGAACCAGGAAAGATCTATCCTAACCATACTCTACCATATCAGATTCCATTAACAGAGCCTTAGGAACCTGCTTGGGGGACACATTGCACTGCACAATTAATGGTGGGTCCTGTCCAGTGCTGTTAGAAGGTCACCTGTGGTTCTGCCTTCTGTCAATAGTGTCTTCACTCCAGTTGGTATGGGAAGAAAAGATGCTAGAGCTTTAGCAGCAACAAAGGCAGACGTGGAGTAAGATAAAATTACATTTTAATGGTGTGAAGTCTAAGAGCAAATTTTTTTGGTAGGGGGAAGTGTAAGGGGAAAGAAAGTGAATTACTGTTTTTCTGTTACTCTGGAGAAGAAATTGGTTTCAGCAGTTCACTTGTTACTTCTGTGTACAATGAAGTCTTTTTTTAGGTTCCCATTTGGGGATTTTAGTAGTTTTTTTCATTTAAAACTGATAAGGAGAGAGTAGTATTAGTTCATGAAAGAATACTATCATCCATATCATCCCTCAAGGACATTTTTCTCTCTTTCCAGAGATCCTGGGCTTTTCTATCAGTTTGCTTTTCTATCTATAGGCCAGTAGACAGCTCTAGGAGAGCTTTGCTTATAGTATCATAAATAATTTTCCCTCATTTTTCCCAGTGTTTATGATTACAATATCCATTTGTAAACAAGTTGTCATGGTTGTGTATGCCTCTCCTCCAGATCAGGTTTCAAAGGGAGTCTGCTTTATACTTTGTCTCTAAAAATGCCCATTGTCTTGAATGCCAGCTGGATTAAAAGAAGAAAAAATTCATTTTATGATTTGTACAGCTGTTTCTGAGCCCATATTCTTATAAAAGTTGCCCCGGTGGCATTTCCTTACCACAAGATTGACAGACTGGGGAAAGCTAAACATTTTCTTTTCTAAAGAACTATGGAAAACAGACCTATTTTCAGGATTGGCTTGTCCTTGGTAAAGAGTTTGAAACCACTGACTTGCATCATAGCCATAAAGTAAAGAAGCTGTTCCAAAGTCTTAATTTCTAGCCAGTGTTTAAGCAGCTGCAACAGAAAAAAAAAAAAAAAAAAAAAAGAATTTCTTCTTACTTTCCAAGTTACTCCCAATACACTGATTTTGCTGAGAAATTTCACAATGGTTATTTCCTTTTCATGTCCAAACGGAGGTTTAGTGTCTTTAAACCCCTTTCTCTGAATGTCATATGGTACATACAGAATGATTTAGGTGTGTACATAGAGTTTGAGAGAATGAAAAAAAAAATCAGAGTGTAGGAGCATTGGAACTTTAAGCAGGATTTTTGGGGGAAAACACATATGCACATGTTTCTTAAGGAGCTGACATCATTGAGATTTAGCAGTTGGAGTATCATTTAACCTGGTTCTTTATTTTTCATGATTTTTCTTGCATTCCTCAGTGGGTTTCATTACCATTTGGAGGCCAGCTCTGCATGGGATGAAGAGGCATCATCTTCTCCCCAGGGAGGGTTGGAGACTAATATAACAGAATTTGGGGGTATGAGCAAGAGTGCAGAAACACAAGCCTCCTGTGAATTGTGGGAAACCAGAATGTTTTTCTTTTGATATTACTCAAACTCCAAATCTAAAGGGAGAAGCAGCATAAAACTACATGTTACAATCCAAAAGTAATATCTCTTTCCAACAAAATAAGGATATGCTATGGTTCTAATTGATAACATACTTGCACTTTTCCCACAAACAAATCTTATTCCTAAATCTACTGGTTGTAGATATTTTAGATGGCTTGAAAACCCTACAATTTCTTCTTAGGTCAATTCAACTGAATAATTTGTTGGTTAAAACAATTAATTTCTTAAAATTTTTTTTAAAGATTTTATTTATTTGACAGAGAGAGAGAGAGCACAAGCAGGGGGAGCAGCAGGCAGAGGGAGAAGCAGGGAGCTGAAGGAAGGCAGAACAGCGTGAATAGTAGGACCACCTCCTCACTGAGCAAGAGCCCGGCGTGGGGCTCGATCCCAGGACCCTGGGATCATGACCTGAGTCAAGGCAGACGCTTAACTGACTGAGCCACCCAGATACCCCAGTTTCATAAAATGTTTTAAACATAAGTTGGTTTTTCTGCTTTCCCTATTGATGAAGTACTTAGTGATCTAGAATAATCATCTTAGCTTATTTATGTTTTAATTTTCCTGTCTATGCAATGGAAATTGTAAGCAGCTGAATATGAATTCCAACAAAAAATGTATCTCTTTCTTAGTCCTGATGAGTGGTAAGTTCAGATGGATCAGAGGTGAAGAACAGTGAGAGAAACTTGAAGTTGAACTATTGGGCATTTAAAGTTTTGTTGAAAGAGAGATTAGAAATTGAAATATGGATGTAGAACACTAAAAGAAAGAGAATTTACTGCTGAGAATAGGGAAAAGAGTGGGAAGTGGCTGTAAAATAGTGAGAACTGCTTTACATAAACCACATAAAAACCCCATCCCATTACCCTATAGACAAGGAGCATACACACAGTAAAACCTTTGTAATCTGGCATTTGAGAGGAAATGAGGTGCCAGTTAATGTCACGTTATGCTTAATAAAGATTTAGCTCATGATATCTCAGGTGGTATCCTTCTTGTACTTCTCTTATCCCCTCCTTAAAGACTTAGACATAAAAGGCATGAAAGGGCAGTGGTTTCTACACATAAATCATCATTTAAAAAAAAAAGAAAAAAAGACTTTGGTATAGCAGGGATCTACCTTCTCACTCCACCAGAACGATCACCTGGCATGGTGGTCCTACTATTCACACTGTTCTGCCTTTCTTCAGCATCCTCATCACTGAATCCTTTGAAAATAGCTATATTCATCACTTGTTAATGGCAAGAGAAAGGAATCAATAAGCATATATGTATATGATTTCTTAGTCTTAAAACAGAAACTGACAATGTGAGAAAAGATGAGGAATAAACACTAGAGCCACTCAATCATATATTAAGTACAACATCAACTTCCATGTCTTTGACCATCTAAATTTTGGTTTAATTCCATGAGTATGAAAGTGAATAATAAACATTTAGATCTAACATACTTTCCTAGTTCTTTTTACTTTCTTGTCTTCTCTCAGTTACAGAGACATTATAAAAAATTGTGGTCCACTGTTCTTCACAAGAGAGCAAGTTTCATTCATCAAGCAATTTTTCAGGATCACGCTTTTGCTAGAAGCTATAGATCCAATTAAGACATCACTACTGCCTTTGAGGAGTTTGATATGCTGGCTAGAGGAACTGACTCTCAATTTGCTTCACCCAAATGTTTGGGCTGACACTGGTCCCTCAGTATATCTGATAGACCTGTCACATGACTTTAGATCTTTGTTTCTTGAGAACATTTCTCAACTTAAGTTTGAGAGGGTTTTATGTATAGGATTTGTGCTGGGGCCAGTGATGATATTGTGAGTCATAAGTTCGTAAAGTTAAATATATGACAGATGATCTGGCTTTCTAAGTCTTTTTAAAAACAGACATTCCTATCCTTGGTTTGGCCCACCTGAATTAGATTCTTCGTATGTGGGGTTTAATAGATTCTGATACAGATGAGAATCTGTACCCTAAGTGAGGTTTTCATCAGCCAGCTTGGAATCAGGTAAAGACAATGTGAGTCCTACTGAATCTATATTTGTATTTTAATCTTTTTAAGAATTGTGTATAAAATATATTAAAAACCTGAAATGGTGAATTATTGTCCAGATGTGAACACATCACATCAATTTTTCTCTTCCTGGTCCTACGCAAGGTCACAAATTCCCATCATGCACAATATAGTGAAGGGATTTCCTCTTTCAATATATTGCTGTAGGTATTTGGGAAATGCATAAAGATGCAAAAAGACAGAGTAGATTTTCTAATGTATAAACATATATAATCTGATTATAATATTTTACAGAATCAAACTGATCATATGCTATATAAATGTATACAATGTGTGTTTAATCAAAGGGTCCCAGGAATATATCCACAGACAACTGGAAAATCTTAGATTATAAACAAATTTTTTCTACCTTTAAGTGTTTCCCAATGAAACACTTAAAGCCCCCAAAAGGATACATGTGGACTAAATACAAATTTGTACCTCCTGCTGGAATTGCTCAATTTTTGTAGTCCATGTGACTTCAGAAAACTCATCTTAGGTCCATAGGAGCCTAGGGATTTTAAAAGATAGTACAAGTAGATTGCCTACACCACTTTTACCCTGCTCCTCCCAACTCCCACCTTTCCCACCCTACAGAGCAGAGGGTATCAAGGTGGCAGACAGGTCCAGAGTCTCAGCCACTGCCTAGCCTCTATGTGGTAAGCTCTGTGGGTCTTGACTGAAGATGCTCTAGCTATCACATATAGTTCCATGAGTTTAACCATCAGCTTTTTCTCCTTTTCCACCTTTTCCCTAGTTTTTCAGACTTTTTGTGCTGAAGTTGGCCTCTCACATCCAACGTGCATGAATCATAAACCTCTCAAATTAAAAGTAGAAAAGACCCAATGATTTAGTTATTTGTTCACTAATAGGAATCCTTTTGTGGGTTTGCATGTCTGACTCATTTCATAAATTCTGTTTTAAAGGAATACAGGCTCCCAGACTTGAGGAGTATAGTGTGCTTGCAATAACCTCTACATGAGGTACCCTACAGAGGAAAGCTTCTGGATGAAGGGACTAATCACTGGATTCAGAGTTGACTTCAACTCACTCACGTATCTCAGGAACCTTATAAGAGTCTCTCTGGCATTTATTTTTTTATCATTAAAGTGAGAAAGTGGAATCAGATTGTCTTTAAAATTATTATTTTGCTTATTATTATATTTTATAATTATAATTGTATAAAATTGCTTATGATTCATGCTAAAAACTCTACCTTTTCTATTTTGACTTAGCTTCTTCATGTTTTATTTCATTACCATGTTCTCCCTATCTTTATTTATTTGAGTGAGAATATCCTCCTTTCTCAAAGTTTGGTAGTTTCCATTCAAATCTCTGCAGACTGATTGCAGAAGTATCTTGAAGCAAACATAAGCATTGACCGGTATTTATAAATTCCTGGCAGCATACCGAAGTTGGTTAAAGAAATAAGATGTGTTATCTCATAGGCTTAGCTAATCTGCAATGTATGGACCGTCTCTGGATGTGAGGGCTTAATATGGCGGCAAGCTGCAGAGTGACAAATTAAAGCTGATAAGGTTGCCATTCTGCTTCATTCTCCAAATATCCATACATTTTGAGAGGAGTCTCTCACAGGAAGCTGGGGTCATTAGGAAGATATGTTGTATATTATATTTGCTTGATAAACATGTTTGAACATGAAACATGAACATGAAATACTGGGCAAAGTTATAATCACCTGTTGTCCACATTAAAATTAAAAATTTGGATTAAGCAATTCTTCTCATGGTAGGAAAAAAAAGACTTAGGTGAATAAGTGATTGTTATGTCATGAACTGGACAAAGGCTTAGTAGAGAAACTCCATGAATACCTCTTAACACTAGTAGGACAGGTTAGGCTACAGGTGCTGGAGTAGTAAGAGAAAGCCATCCTCAAACAGCAGCCAAAAAACCCCCAAAAGAGTGTCAGTTTATTTTTTTCTCTCTTAATTTCAACTCCTATATAAAGTCAGTAGTTATTTTAGAAAATCACATTCCATACACTTAGGACTACCATTCAGCACCCTTAGATTAGGGACAGCAGCATAGAAAGAGAATGACTCTTTTTTGAGTAAGTGGCTTTTCCACAGAAATGAGAACTACGCTTGTGTTGCTCAGTTCCCAGAGTCTCAGTTTTTTCCCCTACCGAACAGTGTTAAAAACCTCACTTCCTATGGTGAATATAGTAAAGAGTGTTTGCAAATCCTCTTGTTCACTTCTGGCACATAGTGATGTTATTGATACCAGTGATGTACACCTGCCAGACACCATCCATTGGGCTGAGTGCTTTACATGCGTTATCATACTTAATCTTTTTCTCATACCCTGAAGTAGGTCTTATTCTCATTTCCCCTCACTTCACAGGGAGATTAAGTCACAAAGCTCCTAAATAGCAGAACTGGACTCAACCCAGATTTGTTCAATCCCAAGTCTGAGCTCTTAACCACCATAGAATACCTACTCCCTAGATGTCCATAGGAGTTCTACAAAAATTAGTTGTTATTTACTATTCCTGTTTTATCTCAAAAAATAATAGTAGATTGAGTTGGAGACTCTAGAGAGTGAAGGGGGGAAATTATACACATCTCTAACCAACATAGTCCTCAGTCATCATTAATTTATCAAATAACTTCTCAAATGGAAAGATTATGGATTTTCCAACCTCAGTGAGAGTGGACAAAATAAAAACAGATCTCTCTCTTGCTTGTGTTAATGTATTTTCTCTCATGTGGTTAGATTTGGATGAAATTCAGAGCCTGGCTTAAACACAATGTAAACTGGTCATAAAACTCCATATAGATGCAGCTATTTATTGCTGACAGGGTATTGACCAAATTTTCATATACGTTGGCTGCCTTATTCAGAGACTTTAGTAAAGCCACTCCATATGGCCCATATTCTCATGTGGTACCACTTTCCAGGATGACTAGTGGAGCTTTGGCCAAATCCTGAAGGCTACCTTATTCAGAGGGACTATCTCAGAAAACTCTAGCAAACTTGAAAATAGATATAGCAATCACTAAAAGATACGGGATATAAAATTGGCCCTTGTAAATAGAGAATACCTTCCAGATTTAAGGATTTGTGGCAGTAGTTTAGATCATTATGCAGGAGGTCAATACGGTGTTCGTTTGCCTCTGGTTCTCTGAAACTATTTCTGGTTTTGTCTGCTGTTTCTCTCTAGTCAATATTCCTGTTGTTACTACCTATAGACAGCCCATGACTTAGTACCTCTTGCCTCTTAAATGGTCAGTAGTTATTGAAAAGCTGCAAGAAAATGTATAGTTTATATATTAACAGGAAAAAAAAAAAGATTTTCCACAGAGTAGGTAATGAAATGGAGTCCAAAAATAGGAAAATGTATAAAAAATTAAAAAGCTCATTATAGCATGCATTATTCTTTGAGAATATCTGAATCAAGGTTAATATAATGCTTTTTTGCTGCTACTTTGAGGTTTGAGTTTAGTGGTCCCATTCCTACCATGAAAAGATGAGAATGAAATGAAGTATTATGAGGTATAACAGACCCCGGCGAAGGATAGGATGTAAAGAATTCTACTAAAGAGTGAAGGGATGGTGAGGTTTTACTCAACTCTATAGTTTCAGAAACAAGTTAAAGCAGATGTGGCAAGAAGTATGATTGTTTCCTATTCTGTGTATTTCTCCCTCTCCTTATTAATGACTTGGGAGTGGTAGTACCTCATCTGAGGGATACTGATGAATAATTTTAAAAGGTACAGAAAGATTAAAATGAAAAAGTGATGGCAAGTCTGTTTCACAAATGTGAACTGAACATTTATATTCGTGTTTTATGTGTTACCTTGTTTGAAAAAAATCTGTTTCCCTTTTCCTTTTCGGATTCTAGGTAGACTGCATTTTTCGGGTTCTCTTGCAGTTAAATACATCCATGGAAGTGAGTTTTAGCCCTTAGAATGGGAGCAGAAATGATTCATGACACACAGTTCTCTCCTATGAAAACTTCCTGTGTGAGATCCTCCCTGCCCTTTACCCATTGGCTTCACTGAGATCTCAGATGATCCAGAAGAGGGCAGAGCCTCAAGATCTGGAATATCTAAGTCACTACCAGGAGAATAACTGCCAAAACCAGGAACACCACCTTAGTCTTCTGTGAATTGTGTTTTGTTCATCTAGTGATACTCTGGAGTTTCTTTATTAGCATTTAACCTATAATCAAGTATAGATAAACCAAATCCTTTTGAAATTCAGTAAGTGATAACAAGCTTATAGTTCTTGGAAATGTGTGTTATAAATGAAAGTCACATGCCTTCCTAAATTGTATTCAAGTGTATCCAGTGACCTGAACCCCTAACTACAGATACCTAATTCTAATATAAGAAGCATGGGAATGTCTAGGAATAGGATATAGCAGAAATTATATAAAGTAATATAAAGCAACAGGTAATGCTGGGGGATCTGCTCATAAAGATAATCACATATTGCTCATTTATAGTATGTCAGGCCCTATACAGATTCTCTACATATGAACTTAATTTTAGCATTCCATCAACCACAAGAGGTAAGTCTTTTTCTCCATATTATAGATGTGAAAACTAACATTTCAGAAATTATGTGATTTGACCTTAGGCAATTAATTAATGGAGAATCTTGGACACAAAGCTGGTTCGTTTGGCATGGCAGTTGGGGATACTGTTACTTCGAGCTATAAAGTCACTAGAATTCATCTCTAGAATGCCAGATTTCAGTGGTATTTGCTCATGAAGGACATTTAGGGAAGCATATGAGCTCTCAGTTGTCAGAGCCAGACTACTCAGTCTTCTTGTTGGAAGAGAAGGAAGGCCTAGCTATCATTGAAGGAGAGTATGAACAGGCCTAGAAGGAAAGGTCACCCAGGACAGGAAACCAGAAGAAAGTGCTCCAAAGAGATGTTTAAGCTATTCTATGGTGGGAAGAGTAGAGAATTCCCAACCTCTTAAATTGCCATTGTAGAAAAATCTCAATCTAGTTGTGTGTGGGTGTGGGTGTGGGTGTGGGTCTGTGTTTTCTAAGCTAATGCAGGGGGGATGTCTTTTTCTAGACTTTGAAAATCCTGTCTTGTCAAACCTGGGGTGTATGTAGGCAGTCTGCAAATTGCAATGATCTGACATTAATCTAGAGTTACAGTGTCAGCTGGAGGCACACTGTTTAACTGGGCAGCTTGTGAATTTATAAATAATGCTTTGTTGCAATATAGTAGCTTGTTTTCATTAAAAAATGGTCAGAAATTGTATAATTTTTTTAAGACTTTATTTATTTAAGAGAGAGACGGAGATAGCGAGAGAGAGCATGAGCAGGGAAGAGAGGGAGAAGCAGGCTCCCCACAGAGCATGGAGCCCGACGCAGGGCTCCATCCCAGGACCCTGAGATCATGACCTGTGCCGAAGGCAGACACTTAACTGACTGAGCACCAAGGTGCCCCAGAAATTGTATAACTTTGCCCCCAAATAATAATAACACGACAACATTGCAAAGCACAAGGTGCTCAAGAGAATTTATACAGTAATTGGTACATTTTTCTCTTGGATTGCCTTGAAATTTTGCCAGTGTTCCCAAAAGAAAAAGAGTAAAATATGCAGTGTGGTGTTATTAGTTTGGATTGGATGTTCTCTGAGCACCCCTTTCTGTAGAAGGAATACAGCTGTCTTTATCATATGCACAGCTCTCACTGGGACTTGGTTAAGGTAGTTACTGAGAAAACACCCTACTTTGGACAACCGACATGCTGTTCGGTCTTCTGTATCATCTCTGAACCATGTCCTTGTATTAAGGACAAGTGTCTGAAGGAATTGTGGTGGTACTTCTGTGTCTCTGTCACAGCAAAGCTGTGAAAATTACATATTAAAGACAAAGTCAAGGCCACAGTATCCTGGGCCTTAGTTCAAGAAAATTGGGAATAAATTCGAAGGATGGGGGGAAAAAAACAATGGCTACCTCTCACAAACTTTATTTAGCACAAAGAAAAAAAAAAAAAAAACATAAAAAAGGACACTCCTGAGTAAACCCAAAGTTTGTACTGTCTTTTGTGTCTCAGGGACATAGTCATAATAATTTAGGAGACAAAATGAGGCAAGAAATCTGCCAGAGATGAAAGGTTCCTAGATTTTCTTCCCTCTCCTCCTTAGAGGGGCCATGGATCGCCTAGAAACATCTTGCACTGGTATGCTGGCCTCTATCTACAAAGGTCAAATAGGAGCCTAGTAAATTTGTAGGGCCTACTGATCTGCAAGCCTCCATCTATTGGCCTGTGACTAGTGATTTGCCACAGAAATGTCAGGAACTTGCATATCCAGAGTGAGATGCTACCTCTTCCATGCTTTAGGCATTCATCAGCAGGAGTTAAGTAAGAGCTCCAGAACCCCTGGCAAGATCCCCAATCTTCCTGCCCATAGTACTCATAGACTTTCCACTTCTGTGTGCCTTAGAACCATCAGGACTTTTTTCATCAGTGTCTTTATTCATGTTTTTGTGAGTCATAAGAAGCCCAGATGTCCCAGGTCATCCTTTACCTTTTAGACACTAATTTCCATAATTTCTGTATATTACCTTCCCAATTCCCGAAACCCTTCCACTGTACTCTCTGGAATTTAAAGTCCATTATTAGCAAAATTCCCTAGATCCTCAACTTCTTGACTATTCCCTTACTATCTGGCTGTAAGTGAAAATTCAGTCCCTCTTGAAGAGGATATTTCCCCTGCAGTTCTCACAAGTGACAGGTTTTTCTCTTCCCCAAGCCCTTTACTGCTCAGGCCTCTAGGTGGGTTAGTAATCTTCTTTGCCTCTCATTCCTGCTTCCAGACCATTCTTCCTCTTCTCAGTGTCTCTCCACTCAGCTTTGAATTGTATTTCTTCTTGTAACACACCCTACTAACCCTCCTTGTTTCTCTCACTTATCAATCCTTTAGTCATTTCCCTTTGTTCTTAAAGATTCATTGTCACGCTCTCTACTCTGTTGTAATTCTTGGTGAGCTGCTCAGATGTTTCTTCTAACATCTTGGTCTCTTAGGACTCTCTACCCTGCCCACTGTTTCAGCTGCACTGGACTTTTTTCTCTTCTTTAAACATGTCAGGCGCACTCCTACTTCAGAATCCCTGCCCTTGATACTCTTCCTGCCTGGGATACTTTCCCCATGTTTTCACTTGTGTTCCTTCTGTACTTCAGACCTTGACTAAAATGACAGCTGTTTATGACTTTCTATGACTAAAATTAATCACCCTTCCACCTTGCTCCCTATTCTCTTCCCTGCTTCAACTTTCTCCATGTGATACACTATACATTTTATATATTTATTTGTTTATTGTCTAATTCCCTCCCAGAATGTCAGCTCCTAAAGGACAAGGATTTTTGGAGGGCTTATTGCTAACTACTCAGCATTTGTAACAGTGTCTGCCATGTATTAGTCACCCAGATATATGCTGAATGAATAAACAGTCCTGTTACTCATAAGCTGACATCAGCTAGGTCTGACATATGGGTTTTGAGGCATCACATTCTTCCTGAACAATCACTTGGTTAAATCCCTACATGACAGCATAGAAATCATGCATGTTTACCTAGTATCTTTCCCTGAACAGGCCAGGCCATGGCTTACGATACAGAGCTCTGTGGAGAAAATAATTGAATAGGGGTCTGTATTAGTTTCCTAGGGCTGGCATAACAAAATACAACAAACTAAATGGCTTAAACAACAAAAATTTATTGCCTATAGTTCTGAAGGTTAGAAGTCCAAGATTAAGGTAACAACAGGGTTCATTCCTTCTGAGGGCTGTGAGCAAGAATTTGTTGTGTGTGTTACCTCTAGCTTGTACTGATTTTCTGAGACCCTCTGACATTTTGTGATATGTAGAAACACACAAATCTCTGCTTTTATCTTCTCATGACCTCTTCCCTGTGTGCATATCTATCTCCAAATTTCTCCTTTTTGTATGAACATCAGTTATATTGGTTTAGGGCCCATCCTAATGACGTCATTTTAACTTGATTACCTCAGTAAAGACCTTATCTCCAAATAAGGTCACATTCTGAGACACTGGGGGTCAGGACTTCAACATATGACTTTTGGAAGAACACAATTCAATGCTTAACAGAGTTTATATCCCTAATATGGAATAGCATTCTACCAGAAGGGATAAGTATTTAATGATACAGAAAGTCTCAGAGAGAACCAGTAACTTAATTATAAAAAAAGAATTTCCTGAGTTTAGACCCCCTGACTACTTCACCTATAGTTCCCACCATGTTATTTTATCTTCTTGGGGGAAAAGAAAAAAGCTATAATAAAGATAATTAGGAGACATAATAATTAGCAAGGAACCCAGGTCAAGATGTATAATTTCATTGATTTCACTTCAAAATTAATTCATCAGTGTGGAATCAATTTACATACAGAAAAATAATTGGAATATTTTAATCCAATTTAACACAGTTTCAAGAGAAGTCTTTAGAGAGAAAGCAACAGATGTTAGCCTGACCAGGCTGACAGAAGTGAAAGCTCCCAGGAGAGACCTCTGGAATGATGGGTAATGAATGGCATGCTCATTTTGTCCAATGGCACAGACTTTTATTCCTTAAAACAAATCCAAATATAGAACTTAGTTTTTTTCAAGGCTGAAAACATGTAACAGCTGCTGTTACCTCTGAAGTGGTAGAGGAACGGCTTCTTAGAGCTGCAAGTATGTTTTAGCAAAAGCCTAAATATAACTGAAAATAAAATGATGTTCACATTATACACATAAAATGATGTTCACATAAGGTGAACAGATTTTTATGGTAGAGAAGAATGAATTCTGATTTTTGATGGTTAGATGATAATGATCATGCATTTATAGAGGTAGTATTAATTATGTGCCTTCTGTGTATTAGATATAAGTTATTGTCAGATGAGTAAGACACAATTCCTGACCTCAAACAGCTCAAATCTAATGAGAGAGCCATGAATATTATCCTTTCAATACACGAAATAAGTGACCTAGATAGAGTATTAGGTAAATAGAAAAGAGGAGGACCTTCCTTACCCTGACCCTGGAAAAATCAGGAAGTACATCCAGAATGCCTGATTTAAGCTGAGTCACTGTGCAATGCTTACCTGGCAAAAGGAGGGTGGGCGGGAAATTTCAGGTGGCAGGAAAAGCAAGAGTTATAGAGGCACAAGGTAGAATAGTGGGTACAAAGGGCTGTAAGTAATTCATTATGGCTGGAATTTATTTTTATATTCAAACTTTATTCTAAAAACTACAGAAAACCATCAAATAATGTAAGGCAGGAGAAAGATATTATATTTGCATTTAAAAAAAAAAGTTTACTCTGGCATTGATGTGGAGAATGAGTTAGAGGGAAGTGAAAAAATAATCAGGAAGATAAAAAGCAGAATGATCCATTTTGCAATTATTTTGACAGTGAGGATATTGTCTAAAATGATAGAGATGGAAAGGAAGAGATTTATGAGACTTGCAGAAAATCGAATCAATAGGACATGAGGAGAGTGAATGAAGTGAGAAATATGAAGAAGATATCTTTCAATGTTGTGGTTGAGGACTCTGAGGATCTGTTGAGTTTGGTGTGCCTGTGCCACATCCAGATAAAGATACCTACCATTGGATAGGTGGGTCTAAAACATAGGGTAGAGACCACGAATGGAGATAAAAACTTGAGAGCCATGTTCTTAAGAATTGTTGTTGACTTCACCTGGGAGGGTAAAATCATTTACATTGAGAATAAAAAAGGGGAAAGAACATAGTTTGCTTTTTTCTCCCCCTTAACGACCAAAAATAAATAGGTGAAGCAAAAAACCAGGAACAACAGTATTATGGAACAACTTGTTACCAGAGGGGAAGAAAGTTTCATGATATTGAATATTCTAGGGAAGGCAAGTAACAGTGATGAAAATGTTCCCAGAGACTGACACATGGGAGATCATTGAAAACCCTGGTAAATAAAGTCTGTCTCAAAAAAATATCTTAAGGTAATTGAATATGGTTAGTCTATGTGCTGGTGTTTAATTAATGTCTGTGATGGTGAAATAATAAAAAATCACTAAGATCTCTCAGAGCTCATGTTCTTTTTTTTTTTTTTTTTAAGATTTTATTTATTTATTTGACAGAGAGAGATAGCAAGAGCAGGAACACAAGCAGGGGGAGTGGGACAGGGAGAAGCAGGCTTCCCGCGGAGCAGGGAGCCCAATGTGGGACTTGATCCCAGGACCCCGGGATCATGACCTGAGCCGAAGGCAGATGCTTAATGACTGAGCCACCCAGGTGCCCCTCAGAGCTCATGTTCTAATATAGATGAAGTAGAGACACAAGGAAGTGTAAAAGGGAAAAAGGTTATGCATATATCTGCAAGAAAGGAAAACTTGTTGGGAATAGGTTTGTATTTTAATTTTTATTTTTGTATTTTCTCCAGATTATTTTACGGATTATAAAATAGTAGGGGAAGAGCAAGAATGAGAAGAGATAGATTATGACATGAATTCATGGAGCTGTAGTAATGGAGTGGGTGTATGTCATCAGATACAGATAAAAATTTCTGGCAGATATTTCAAGCTATTTCTCCTCTTCTGTCATCTATTTTCTATTCATATTTTCTCTTTTCCTTTATCTTCTCACCCTTGGCTTTTGCTCTTCTCTGACAGCTTCATCAATAAAAGAACACAGATTAGAGGGAGCACAATACAATATAGCAGTTTGGGTGAAGCCAACCTTCCACTGTAATGCAATATGGACACAGAAAAGGGGTCCAACTAGGCCCTACAACCTATGAATTTTAATGAAATAGTTCTTTACAAATCAGTGACAAAATCTTGTGAAGTGAATTTATCCAAGTGCTGAATGAGCTTTATAGTGTTTGGGCCATTGTGAAAGGTGATTAAAACCTAAAAATCCACAAGAAACATGCTGTCCTGAAGATGCTTATCGATTTACAGATATAATGAGATGTTGCTTTTACAATGATCGCAGTTGCCAGTGAAAATATTTCCAATGTTAAACTTCTGTTAAATGATAGCTTATGTCAAACCAACTTAGATGTCTCTAATGGAACTACTGTCCCAAAGGACTGTGAAGTCCCCTGTGCCATTACATTGTCACACTGAGATATCCTTGATCCACATTCTCCATTCCCCACTTGATGCAGACTCAAATCCAAAAACTTCACCTACCTCTGGCTACTTATTGGTCGCTATGATTGATCTGTGTTTGAGTTTGAGAGTATAAGCATGTCTTGACAAGTTCTCTTTCTTACCCACCACATCCTGAGGCTCTCACCTCCATTTCTATATTAAACTTCCAAGTCTTTCTTGATAATAAAAGGAGACACCTAAGAACAGACCAGTTTTTCTGCAATGATAGGAAATCTTACTTCAGGGCTCTAATACTTCTAGATTCACTATTGCCACCTAAGTAAACTTTGTCTTTTCCTGCAGATAGAGGTGGAAGAAGGAAGTGGTAGAAGCCGTGCTAAATCAAAAAGGGGAATCAAAGAAAGGGTATCTTGGTTTTTCTTGGATTACTCCTAGTTCAGCCCTATTATCCCAGCATAATTACATAATAGCACCCCCTTTCATTCTCCAATGTGTCCCACTTTGGACAACAAATTATATGGTAACACTAATTGAAGTTCTGTTCCAAGATCCAAATAATTGTCAAAGGATTAAGTGAGGTACTCAAGAATATGGTGAGAAAATAGTAGAATCTATTTCTTCTTTTTATGATTTATTTATTTGTTTATTTATTATTTATTTTAGAGAGAGAAAGAGAATGAGCAAGTGGTGGGGTGGTGGGGGAGGAGTAGAGGGAGAGGGACAAGCAGACTCTGCTGAGCATGGAGCTTGACCTGGGGCTCAATCTCATGACCCTGAGATCATGACCTGAACCGGTATCAAGAGTTGGATGCTTAACTGACTGAGCCACTCAGGCACCCTGAATCTATTTCTAATTGAAACTAATAAATAGTAGGGACAACTTTTTTTCCTTTTGATTTTTTATTGCCAATCTACTTTAAAAAAACTTATTATGGAAAATTTCAAATATATATAAATAAATAGAATACTGTGATAAATCCAAGTATTTCTGTGAGGCTTCAATAATTACTGACTTACAATTAAGTCATATTCTATAATCTTATCCATTTTTCCATGTGATTTTTTCTATAAACTTTATTTTTGAAAACATATTTAGATTTACAGAAAAATTGCTAATATAGCACAGAGAGCTCCCATAGACCCCACACACAATTTCTCCAATTTTTAACATTTTACATTAGCATGATAGTTTCATTACAATTAATGAACCAATATGGATAACATTTTTACTAATTAAAGTATACTTTATTCACATTTTCTTAGTTTTTACATTTTTATTTTCTTTCCAAGAACCAGTCCAGGATACCATTTTACATTTAGTTATCTTATCTCTTTAGGCTACTCTTGTTTGGGACAGTTATACAGTTTCTTTGTTTTTGATGAACTTGAGAGTTTCCAGTACTGTCAGGTATTTTGTAGAATATCTACTGGATTTTCATGATTTTTTCTCATGATTATACTAAAGTTATAAGTTTTGGGGAGGAACACCACAGGGTAGTGTCATTTTCATTACACCATGTTAAGGGAACATGCTATTAATGTTGACTTCCATCACTTAGCTGGGATAGTGTTTTTCAGGTTTCACTGCAACGAGGCTACCTTTTTTTTTTCCTCTTTACATATTACCCTCTTTGAAATGAAGCCATTATGCACAGCCCACACTTAAGCAGTGAGGAGTTACGCTCTTGAAAGCATAACATAACATAACATAACATAACATAACATAACATAACATAACATA
>NW_023270426.1:66202663-66226545 GCF_011800145.1 Mirounga leonina
TAACATAACATAACATAACATAACATAACATAACATAACATAACATATCCCTGAAGGCAAAGTGTCTAAATAAATGATTTGGGATTCTTCTGTATGAGAGTTGTGTCTCATCTTCCTCATTTATTTATTTAATCATTTATTTATATCAATGCAGACCCATGGGTATTTATTTTATAGTTAGGTTACAATGCAATACAATTTAATTTTGTTGCTCAAATTGTTATAGCTTTGGCTTATGGGAGTACTTTCAGTTAACTCCTGTGTCCTTTGACATATGTCCATCACTTCTTTACTTTCTTACACTACAAGATGCTCTCAACTTATCTTATGTATTTCCTACCCAGGTCCTAGAATGAGCTTTTTCTCAAAATGGCTGTGGGGCCTTTCACTGGAGAAAGGAAATAGAAATAAAAATATGGCATTAGGTATGCTCATTGTCATTGGGGTGTCATTGGTTCTAGGATCTCTCAGATGGCAAAGCAAGGACTAATCTGGGCATATATACACATCTATAAATATTTCTATGGATAATCATATGTATCTGTATTAAATTATATGAATTCATGTGGATAACTCCCACTCTAATCCATTACTACATGGATTATTCTAGCTTCCTTCCCTTACTTGTCTGAAATTTCTTTAACAATGAAAAATCTAACTCCCAGAATCTGCCATTCTTTTACCTAATTATTTAATTCAGATGCACATAGAACAGTATTAGAATTGTTAACTCATGCCTGCATGGGGATGAACTTTATCAGCTGAAGTACAATACATGTGTGTTATGCAATGTACATGCAGTTTCTTTTGTCTTTACTTTTACAGACTCAATTTGTTTAAAGAGTTACTTAGATCAACACCTCCCACCCAATTCCCTTAGATGAAGTTGTTTCAGACATTTATAATACAGTTAGATTTCATCAACCTATATCCCACTGACTTCTTTTTTAAAAATTCTCAAATAGTAAGTTTCTCTCCATGTGCTGTAAAGTTCTATGGGTTTTCACACATTCATAAAAGCCATTTATCTATCATTAAATTATCAAAAATCCCCTGTGCTTCATCTATTCAGCCCTCTCCATCTATACTTGAACCCCTCATAACCAATGATCATTTTACTGTCTATAATTATGCCTTTTCCAGAATGTCATACAATTTGAATTATACGATATGTATCCTTCTTAGAATGGCTTTTTTCACTTAGAAATATACATTTACATTTCCATCTATATCTTTTCATGACTTGGTAACTCACTTTTTTTTTTATTACTGACTAGTATTCCATTGCATGAATGTATCATAGTTTGTGTATGCATTTACCTTTTAAAGGCCATCTTGGTTGCTTTGAAGTTTGGGCAATTATGAATAAAACTTCTGTAAACTCACATGCACTTTTTGGCATGGACATAAGTTTTTGAGTTAGTTGGGATTATACCTAGGAGCACAATACTGTATGGTGAGACTATGTTTATTTTTGTAAGAAACTGACAAACATTTGAAGTGACTATACTATTTCAAACTGTAAACAACCATAAGTGAGAGTCCTGTTGCTCTTCATTCTCATCAGAAATTGATTTTATCTTCTTAATTTTATTTCAGGCATTCTAAGAGGTATATAGTGGTATGTCATTGCTTTAATTTGCAATTCTTTAATGCCACATGGTGTTGAGCATCTTTTCATATGCTTATTCGTCTTTTCCATATATGTCTTCTTTGGTGAGTTGTCTCTTCATACTTTTGTCTATTTTTTATTGAATTGTTTGTGTTCTTATTGTTGAATTCCAAGAGCTCTTTATATGTATTGGAAATATATCCTTTATTAGATATGTTTTCCAAATACTCTATTCCAATATTTTTTGCATGTATATTGTCTTTTCTTTTAACATCATCTTTCACAAAGCAAAACTTTTAAAAATTTTAATTTAGTCTAACTTACCAGTTTTTTCTTCTGTGGGTTATGCTTTTGATGTTCTATCTAAAAACTCAACATCAAGCCCAAGGTCACCTATATTTTTTCTTACATTTTCTTCTGGAGATTTAATAATTTAGGTCTATGATCTATTTTGAATTAATTTTTGTCAAAGGTGTAAGGTTTATGTTTAGATTTTTTTTTTTTTGCATGTGGATGCCCAACTGTTCCATCATCCTTTATTAAAAAGACCATCTTTTCTCCATTGAATTGCCTTTGCCCCTTTATGAAGGTTCACTTTGCTCTATTTATGAGGGTTTATTTCTAGGTTTGTTGTTTTTTTTTTTTTTTTGCCCATTTATCTTTTGTGCAGTGTTTCACCAATACTATACTGTCTTGATTACTATAGGTATATAGTCAGTTTTGAAATCAGGTAGTGTACACTCTCCATTTTTTTCTTCAATATTGTACTGACTATTCTAGGTCTTTTACCTTTCCATATAAACTTTAGAATCAGTTTACCAGTATCTTCAAAATAGTTTTCTAGGATTTTAATTATGGTTGTGTTGAATCTAAATCAAATTGGGAAGAATGAACATCTTTATAATACTGTCCTTCAGTCCATGAATGTAGAGTAGCATTCCATTTATTTAGATTTCCTTTGTCACAGAATTCTGTAGCTTTTAACATGTAGATCCTGTGCATATTTTGTTAGATTTGTGCTTATATATTTCATTTTTTTGTTGTTTTGTAAATGACATTGTTATGCTCTTTGCTGGTATATAGAAAAACACCTTTGTATATTAACTTTGTATATTGTGGCCTTATTATACTTGTTTATTATTCTGAACATTTTTTGTTGATTTTTTGGAATTTTCTACATAGACAATTATGCCCTTTTTGAACAAAGATGGTTATATTTCTTCCTTTCCTTTTCCTACCTCATTGCATTATGTAGGACTTCCAGTGTAATGTTGAATAGGAGTGATGAGAAAGAACATTTTTGCCTTGTTTAAATCTTAGGTGGAAAGCATCTAGTTTTTTGCATTAAGTATGATACTATATGTACATCCCACGTTATTTTTAACTGATGCTTTAAAAGTATTTGAGAACATCTAAGATTGTTATTAAATTTTTTTGACTTCTGATATCTTCTCCACCTTGTTGATACCAATAAACCACTTACTTAGTACCCTTCAAGAACTATGATTTTGTTTTAAAGCTAGGATAAGACAGGAAAAAATATAAAGATATTCTGCAGAACACTAAGAATAAATAATATCTGATCAGGAACAACAAGCTCAAGCTGGTAAGCCACTCTCTGGGTCCAAATTAAGAAGAGGTTATTTAAGGTTTGTTTCTTGGTTAGGAGCATCTCCCTGGCAATATCTATTCTCCTCATTCCTTTGGAGCTATAGCCCATTCTTCAGAGTACCTTGTTATAATTCTATCCCTAGGAAACATTGTTATTAATTAGTAGGTGAGTCAATAGAGGTTGAGGGAGTTTGTCCATTACACTGAAATGGGAAAATGATAAAAGGAGATTTCAATTCTCATTGCCTGGAAGGTGTGTTTCCCATACTCCAAATCGGAATTCTGAATGAATTCCACCGTATTAACTATTTATATTCAGTAGTTATTTTCTCTAAAACTCTTGTTAGGATACTGTTCTACATTTCCGATGTTATATATTCATTCAACAAACATCTATGGGTATATTCTTCATGAGAAGCTTTGGAAACTTATCCAGTACATAAATTATCCCTATGCATGTGCATGTTCTGAATTCTAAATCTCTGCTTCCCACATGTAGTTTTGGATTCTGACTATCTGAATCAGCTCAGCATCATTAGCAGAGTTCTCCCTTTGCAGGTACAAGGCAAAATCGTTATATAAAAAGTCATTTTCAGACCTGATGAGAGTAGTATTTCTGGGCTTATCTTTCCACTTTCCTTTCTGCCAGGTTTATTCTGAACAATATCTTCGGTTTCATTTGGTTATGTTACCTGGTTCGAGAGAGATAGAAGAAAGTGTAATAAATTTATAAGTCATTATGCATCCTCTTGGATTGATTTACATAAGAAAAGACTTCTGGAAGAAGAGACGCGATAAGGCAGACACAAAGGAAGGAAAATGCAAGAAAGATAGCAGAGTTTGGATCAGAAGGAGATAAGAGAGAGAGAGAAGAGAAAGAGCGAGAGAGAATAAATTTGTCGAAGGATAGCCATGATGAGTGAAACTTTGAGAGAAGAGCAAAGGGGGATTTTGCTGTGAATTAAGCAATATAACCTCTCCATTGTGCCAATTTTAGAATGTTTAATAAATGTTTACATGAATTTTTGAAGTTTTTTATTATTTTTTATTTATATTATCTATTTATATTATTTTTTATTATTTTATTTTATTTTTATTATCCCACTCAGATAGGTTATTTATTTATTTATTTGACAGAGAGATACAAGGAGGCAGAGAGGCAGGCAGAGAGAGAGGGAGAAGCAGGCTCCCTGCTGAGCAGGGAGCTTGACGTGGGGCTCAATCCCAGGACCCTGGGATCTTGACCTGAGCCAAAGGCAGATGCCTGGGATCTTGACCTGAGCCAAAGGCAGATGCCTGGGATCTTGACCTGAGCCGGAAGGCAGATAATTAACTGACTAAGCCACACAGGTGCCCCCAGATAGGTAATTTAGTTACACTGCTTTTCTTCTTTCTGCCTAACACCTTGCATATCAACATTCTTATCAGACTGATTGTGATGCTTGATTACAGCTTTGTCCCTAGAATCTATGGCTCACCTGTCTCTTGATTCCAGTCCAACCTGCCGGCTGAAGCAAGCCTGTGCTTATTCATCACCAACCCATATCCCATGTTCTACACTCCCTCTTACTCAAGACTCTTAGACAGTCAGTTGTATCCCCCCCCCCCAAAAGCCACATGATTAAATAGAGAAAATATAATTTTATATGGTGAATTAGTTATAAAGCTTTCAGAGGGCTGAAAAGCCAAAGAAGTGGCAGAGATTAACAAAAGCAGGAAGCTGCTAGCATTGGTACGACTGCAAAGACATGGAAAAGATGTTCTGAAACTCAAAAACTAGGGCCATGCAGTGAAATAATCAAAACCTATCTGGGGGAGTTGGGGTTATGGAGGAGACACAGCTGCTGTTAAAACACTGCAGGAAGTGGAAAAAAATGGAAATAGTCTGGTTTCTCTTTTCCATCTTCCATTCTCTCACCAGTGCTTCCCTTTGACCAAGCTTAGTGAGAAGCCAATGGACAAAGAAGCTAGGAAAAGTAATTTGCAGGATCAATCCCCTACAATTCAGAGCAGAGCAAGTCTGTTGCTATTACAAACACTGTCTGATCATTATTATCACAATTAGAAGCATTCTGTCCTAGATGATGAGGATGTGCCTAAGATTTCAAATATAGGAGTCTTCAGTGCCATGCTATGATCACCTACAGCTACAGACAGTGTGTATCTCGATGCTGAAACTACATATGGTTCTCTGAACTTGGGTCCAACACAAAGAGCACCATAACTGTTGGTCCCTACAAGGGCAACTTCCAAATAAACATACATGGCATCTTCTTGGTTTCATGCTTTGCACAGAAGCAATGTAACTAGGCCATATACTTCTTTTGCCAGACAGTCTACTGGTTAAAGATACTTTATCTCCGAGCAGTACTAAGCAACATCTTTTAGCTTTACCACTGAAGGGTGCCCACCAATGCAATGGGAGGATTCTGGCAGGGGCAGAATCAATGACCTATTATCCTGTGGAATTTTGGCCCTAATTTCAGGACACAAAGAGGAAATGACTCAGTTGTGTAGGCCCGGTCCAGGAAGGCTTTAGGGAAGTTCTGCATGCACAGCTGGCTGCTGCCTGAGTCTTCCAGACCTCCTGAATTGAGAGACCTCCCTGTGAGCATCAGAAGCACTCTAGTAATAACTTCTCTATTCTTCTTGACGCTCTGCCTTTAGACCTCCTATCACTAATATGGAAACAGAATAAAGCTCTGTTGCTGCCTGCCTGAGCTAACCACCTGTTGATGCCATGGAGAGAATAATATACTCAGTGGGGAAGCTTTGCTTCCAATTTGTCAAGATGGCCAATATCCCTGTGTATGTTGAATCCATGGCGGTGACAAACCTGCTGAATCCTACACTATGCTGAATTTTAAACCATGAAATAAAACCATCCTCTAAACTGTAGGATGAAAACAGTGCAGAGCTACATTCTCCATCCTCTTTCTAATCATAATTGTGCTGTACAACACTACTCACTTTAGTGTTACCTTCCTCACACAGATAGGATTTTCACCTTCCAGAATAACCAACCCAGCTAATTTCCTCTCTGGAACTAATTTTGGAGTTTTCAGGTTTTTCAAAGATTGTGATATTTGTCCACTGTTTGCCATTTTCTTACCCCACCTCACTGCCAATAGGTAAATAAGATCATGTTATTTCAGGAACTCAAAGAGACTTGAGTTTACATAATTTCTACTCATAAGAACATTAATCTATTGAACTCTCCACCACAGAATTAACATACAATCCTTTGCTAACTCTTGATTAAAGGCACCCTCATAGATAATAGTTCTGCTTTCTACCTGGTTCTTGTCCACGTTTCTCTGTGAATAACGGCTGACTATCTGAGCAAGGTACTAACTGCCTAGAGAGATCATTAGGACATTCCCTGGTGGACCAAAAGCTAGTACAGTGTCACAAACAGGGACCTGAGTAAGAATTTCTAACAGGAGACCCTTTCCATCAGGCTTCCCATGAAGATGTACTAGTGCCTCTGCTGAGATTGGAGGACAGCATCTGGCTTCCATTTGGGTTATTAAGATCACTGATTCCTTCCCCCCACATTATTTTACCACTTGATACACCAGTGCTCCCAAGCTACCTGAATGATCTGTTTCTTTGATATACCACCCCCCTCCCAACCTAGAAAGCAGGCAGGAAAAGTTCTGTTCCTACACCTCAGTACTTTAGGGACCCAACTTATATTCTGTCCCTGCCCTCATTCTGAATGTACTTGTTGTGTTCAGATGACTCTCATTTCTACTCTCTTTGTGCATTATATTACTCTCCCTGCTCAGATATTCACTGTGATATGGGTTTTTATGGTCTAATTGGATATCTGGCTTTGTAGATTTTATTCTTGGCATCTCACTCTGAAATTCATGGGCCAGCTTTGACCCACATTCTCAGAAACAATGTGGCCAAGGGCCGGGGCTCTAGGCTCTGCTTATGTAAGAGTTCATCCTAAGTTAGTAAGGACTACATTTGGCTTATATGCACAAAATGGTTTACACTGAATAATTCTGGCTACTGACCCAAACTCTTGATCAGAGGTGGACACATATGATTTATTAATCTTTACTTTCTAAGTGTTCAGATCTCAAATGTGAACACACACACACACACACACACACACACACACTTGGTGTTTCTCCAATACTTTCCTTCTACCAATCACCCTGGGATGTTAATTAAGATATTGAACTTGGGGAACCAGAGTGGCTCTGTCAGTTAAGCGTCTGACTCTTGATTTCAGCTCAGGTCATGATCTCAGGGTCATGAGATCGAGCCCCATTTCAGGCTCCATACCCGGCGGATTCTCTCTCTTTCTCTCCGTCTGTCCCTCCCCCGACTCACCTCACCCTCTCTCTCTCTCTCAAAAATAAATAAATCTTTAAAAAGATAAGGAACTTAATCTTCTTTAAAGAGCACTAAGAAAGCTCTCTAATAGAGTTTTAATTTTCTCTGGGGTCATGTAGTTGCTTTAAAGACTTAAATATGAACAATTTTCTTTTTCCTCACCTACTGGGTAAATATTTCTATAAATTCCATCCTTGAACATTAGTTGAGAATCCAAAAAAAATCCTCTTATGAATTAAACACTTTCTTAATATAATTAGAGTTGAGCCACCATAAATATACTTCACCGTCTATGATATAATAAACTAAAACCCAAAGAAACAGTGTGAGATGTGCCAAGTTTCATTTTAGACTTGTATTCCTTGTATCTTTTTCTTAAGCACCAGTACTTTTATATTCTTTGCACTACTCACCTTCAATCCCAACTATCTAATCCAGTGTTTCTAAAATTCTAATGTGGGTATACATCACCTGGATATCTTGTTAAACTACGGATTCTGAATTATGAGGCCCAGGATAGGGCTTGAGATTCTATATTTATAATAAGCTCTTAGGTGATGCTGATACTGTTGCTGCAGTCCACTTTGAGTAGTAAGTATTTAATCACCTTATCCATATCACCTAATAAGGCATGAGAAGTATTTCTTTTCTCTCAGATGTTGGCATCTTTTCAGGCAATAAAGCAGAAGCCAAGTAAGAGATCCTGTCTGGTGGAATTTCAGACAGCATCTCTGGCCTCACGGGAGTCTAGAGGCAATTGCAGGGGCAGTTCTGGGGCAGCCCCCTGAACTCCCTCTCCATGAGCAGATAGTCTGGGGAGTTGCTTTTGTGGTGGTGTTCTGGTACCATGCAGATGAAGATGTTTTTGTAAGCCAGAGAGTAGATTTGAAAAAAGTAAAGATTAAGATATTCTAGTCATAATACCCACTGCAAAGTTTGAACTGTTTGGGGACAGTTTACTTCCACTTGACTGTTAGCAGACAGTTACTAAGTGGCTTTGACTTTTTCATGGTATTGGAAACTTACATCCTTTGCATATTGATGCATAGTACAAAAGCAATAGCTGTTGAGCCTTGTGAGAAGTATAAAAAATACACATTTTCATATGCAATTGTTTTCTCAAATCAAAATTGTAAACTGTGATAAAAGAAACACATTTCCCCACATGGGCCTAGGGTGAGCAGGGCCTCTCTGTGAGCAATGCCTCCACAAAAAACTACCGTCAAAGGGTCAAAGGACCAGTGCTTGGGGCCATTTCAAATCTCTTCAGGTCCTTTAGATTAGATCAGCTTAACTTAAATCTTTAAAGAACTTAAATTCTGCTCTTATGTTTCTCTTTCTAAAATAAAACTTTGTTTAATGTGTCATTTTATCAGAATTTTACAGCAGTGATAGCGTGATGCACACAGGCTTCGGTATCTCTCTTATTAGCATCCCTAAGAGAAGAATGGCAGAATTATATTTTCATGCAAGACACTAAGAAATGAAAGAATGATTTAGAAGCAATATTAAAATTAGAAATGGACTAGGTTCTGGGACTAGATACTATCTAGAAAATGTGGTAAATCGTCCATGTTTTTCACACAGCATCACTCTGCATTGTGAGATTCCCTGGGTCTTTTGGTGTGCGGGCTACTTCTTTGTAACTGGCTGAGTAAATTTATCATCTCCGTGTCATATGAGCTCACTGCTGGCACCGTTTCAAGAAATCTCATTATTTTTTGATGTCTATGATGGATTAAAGATGAGAATATTGCTGGCCTAAGGCTTCGTTAGTCCCGCCTGTCATATTTGTCAGCTACAAAGCAGTTCTGCCAAAGGGTTAGGAGGGCGTTTGGGATAGTGGGCCATTAAAATGTGGTTCCATTACTTACACTCAGTTAGATTGAGGAAATGGAGGGTAACAAGTGTGAGAGTTGTCCCATGGGAACCATTTTCTTTGTTACACACCCAAAAAAGAAAAATCAAGATGACAGCAGAAACAGCAAGAAGCTCTCTCTACACGGGATGGCTGTGGGTGAAAAGTGCTTGTTTGGGTAACCTCACAGGCAACTCTGAAAGTTCTGTGGCCAGGCAATATCCTGCATGATAAGCCCTAATTCTTATAAGGAACTGACCTTGGTTGGCTCTCTGGCCTCTTAGAGGCAGAACAAGGCTGCCTGAAGTCTTTTGAGTCCTCAGAACAAAGACTGTCATGGCGTATGTTGAGAATAACCAGTAACATATTGTGATTGGAAAGATATTCTCAAGAATATTTTAAACCCCTAATAGACTAATTTAAAATGACCTTTACTATTGTAATTTTTAAGTAGCCACTATATTCACAAGTTTTCACAAATACCGCATAGTACAAGGTAAAGCAAAATGATATCTACAATGTTACTGAAAAAATGATGATGTTATTCATGGTAATGCTTTCTGAGTTTATTTCCTTCATGTTCATGTGGGAGATAAGACCTATGGGTCAGACTACCCAGGGATGTAGGTGCTTTGGGGATTTCTTCCCTGAACCCCAATAGAATCATTTATTGTACCAACTACTCTACTAGATGATAGGGAGATAGAGGTTTAAAAAGAAGGCTTACAATCTATTATGGTAATTGACATTAAATCAGCTTACAAATAAATATATACCATGCATTTTGTTCAGTTCATTTCAAGGTATTAGTGGATCTTTTTTTTTTTTTCCAAGATACTGTGTTGGGAATTCTGGCTAGACATGAAAAATATCACCTTCTCGACCTGCATGACAATTATAGTCTTTTAGGAAAGAAAGACATGTAAAGAGATCATATAATACTTTGTAATATATTGTATGAAGCTGTGATTGTCCCTGATTCTGTCGATTCTCTTTCCTTCCCTTCCTTTTCTTTCCCTTCTCTTCTTTTTGTCCTTCCTTCTATTTAATTATCCAACGAATTATTATGTTGATAATACGTATCAGGGACTATGTGCTAAGTGCAGCCAGATAGGATCAATTGACTGCTTATTATGTGCCAGACATAATGCAAATTAGTTTATATTCATTAACTCAAGCAATTTTTAAAAATGGTAGTATTATTATTTTCTTTTTATAGATAAAGAAATTGGGACTCAGAAAGATTAAATGATTTGTGCAAATAGTCAGATGGAAATGCTGGCTTTTGAACAAAGGTCTGTGTGATTTCATAGTGTGTGATCTTATTCACTATACAGTTATACAGGAGATCTGTGTTATACTGTGAGATATTTTTCAAGGAAAACACAACTTTTAGCCAAAACTGAACAAAGGGAAATTATTTCTAAAAAATGAAATTATTTATCCAAACCCTGGTCACTTAATTTTAATGCATTAACAGTGTCCCAAAATCAATTAACTCACACTAATAATGTATTTCTTAATAATATGTTTTAATGCCTTTTATTAAATAATACTATAAAATAGTGTGTATATGTACATGTATATGTATATATATGCTCATAATAAGAAAAACTTTAGTAAAAATATTTTCATCTTTAAAATCTTAGTTCTGGGCTTAATGGAAAATTACCGGGACCTACTAATCGGCTGCACCAAAAACAGTGGTTGTGAAAGTTTAACTCTGAGAGAGTATGACTTTGGGCAAGTAATGGGGTGTACTGGGAAAACACTCATAGTCACCTCTATCAACTTGGCTTGCACATCCAGGAGGGTGGAGGGAGGCAATTTAAAGTTTGATAAAGGTCCGAAGTGTATTGTCTTTTACTTAACCTTCTTTAAGGCAGTAAAGCAGGATGGAAGGATTATGTTTTCCATATTCACCTGACACAGAGCACAAGATTTCACACACTGGCTCTCTTTAAGCCAAATTTTCAGGGTAGGATAGTCATGCCACTATGAAGTGTAATGCCTTAAAGCTCTGTCAGTGATGGGAAACTGAATTTGGATATTACCTTTATAAGCTGAGTGTCATCATGTAGTGCTTCTGAAGGAGAAAATCAGTGGAAAGATAGATTAGGTGCTATTTTAGGAAACACACCCTTTAGTAGGACGAAGCTGTTACTTGACACCTGTGAGGACCACAGAGTCTGGTGAAGTGTGGCATTGGCCGCTGTAATGAGTTAGGGTCACTCCTATGTATTTAAATGCTCAGAGCTGCCCTAGCTAGGGCTGTTCCTCTCCATGCACTGTGGACTCAATTTAAGAAACAGCTCACTCACCCATGTGCATGGCTGAGCACATCCATCCTACAGCACAGGCCATTCTCATCCCTTTACCCCCACAGGCTCTTTCAGAGTAACCCAGGAGAACTGTTCACTCAAAGGAAGAATTGGATGTCTAACCCCCCCCAAGAGAAGTATGCTATTAATCCCTTCCTGAAGGCCTTTTTGGTGCCTAGACAAAAATTGTAAACAAGCTGAAATGTGTACTTCTTACTCTTTCAGTGTCATACATAAAACAGTCTGATACCCCTAAATCTGATTTCATGCATCCAGTGTTTTAAATATTTAATCCCACTATGCCACCTTCCATATTAATCTCTAAAGCTTTGTTTTGTTCATACACCCCTTATTCAAAAGTGTCAGTAACGCACCCCACCTACACTCCTTGTCCCCTATATATGTGACTGCTGGATGTAGCATCAAGTCTGTAGAGTTTTTTTCCACAAAAATTTTCATGAGTTCAAAGATTCTTGAGTTCAAGGACCGTGTCTATTATTTCTTTTGAATTCCTCAGTGTGGTATCTAGCATGATGTCTTAAACATAATATGCCTTCATTAGCACTTGAAAATATTTGCCTCTTTAATATTTATTTTTTCCTATTTTCAAAACCACATTTGACATTAGTTAAGTTGCTTATTTGGAAATAAAGAGTATTAGCAAATGAAGATCGTTTGTCCCAAATCTTTTTTAAAAAATTAATGCAGTTTTAACATTTAGCTATGCTTTCTCTATGAAATACCATGTTTGATTAGATTTCCACGATTCATTTTTAGCTATCAGGACTTTTCTAAGAATAGGAAAATGTTGTATTTGGTACTAGTAGAGTTACTGAAGCTTAGAATTTTACACAACAGAAACATTATCTTTTTTCTCCCCTTGGACAGCTTCTTAATACTATTTAGTCATTCTACTTTTTAAGTGCCACAGAACTACCCTCTCAGGGGTGTTTTCTCCTTATTTTCTTCACCCCAGTGCTTTCTCACCTCAAGAATAAAAAGGACAGTCAGTGTTTCCTCTGTACATTTTCTATAAGTTCCCTATATTTTCCTTCAATTGCCATAACCTGTCCTGGCATTTTTTACATTTTCTATTGAAAAAATGAAAACTCTCAGGACACCTGGCTGGCTCAGTCAGAGAAGCATGTGACTCTCCATCTTGGGGTTGTGAGTTCAAGCCTCATGTTGGGTATAGAGATTACTTAAATAAATAAAACTTAAAAAAAAAAAGAAAGAAAAAAATGAAAACTCTGATAAAAAACTATTAGGTTTCTTAATTTGTTTATTTTTATAAAGCAAGGTATAATTTAAATTAGATATTTAATATATTCCATTAATATCTATAATACAGTATTATTAAGTATATTATATAAAAATAGAATAAACAACTAACTATATGCTGAAAAATTTCATGCCAAAATAAATTGCTATATTTCTGAAAAAGTTTAAATCAGGTGAGAATACAAAATTTAGAGACATTCTGTGGCATTATTTGACCAAAAATCGAAGAGGAAAAGAAAGAGAGTACCATTCTGCCTCTAGACACCCACTACATGAAAGCGGCCAAATTTTACAGTGACAGAGAGGAGAAGCTGGGAATCTCCAAACCTAGGGTTACTCTAAATCTGACATTTCGTAAATATAAGAAATAAAATGTTAAAGAATAGGGGATTAAACTAAGTGCCAGAACAAACATTTCATTTAATTTAAAACATGACCTGAATATTCAGTAGTTATACTTGTGGAATTATTATAAAAGTTATTTATTTAAAAAATATTAAAAGTGTTGGGGTGCCTGGGTGGCTCAGTCATTAAGCGTCTGCCTTCAGCTCAGGTCATGATCCCAGGTCCTGGGATGGAGCCCCCATCGGGCTCCCTGCTCTGTGGGAAGCCTGCTTCTCCCTCTCCCACTCCCCCTGCTTGTGTTCCTGCTCTTGCCACCTCTCTCTGTCAAATAAATAAATAAAATCTTTAAAAATATATATATATACATATATATAAAGTGTTTATTGTAATAATTACATCTTAATAATTACATCTTTTGAATATTATCTATACTGGATGCAGTGTGCACTTAGTAAGTTTTCTGGAAATCTTGAGTGCCAAGACAAAGTGCTGAGCCCTTACTTCATAGACAAATTACTACATCTAAAGCTGGCATCATTAAACCAGGGAGTTGGTTACTTCTTAGTAATTGAGATGAATAAATGGATGTATGAATTAAGAATTTAGAAGTTTTCTTTCTCTTTTGGACTTTTCACATAAATTCTACAATAAGTTATATGTACAATACACCATGTAAACCCCTAAAACTTTGAATCACTCTGTATTTATGGTTAAAATCTGATTTTTTTTTATTTATGCCATCTCAAAAGCACTGTAAAAATTATATGAATCAAGTCACACTATTGTCTGTAGTTCTTCTCCAAACTCATTGATTAGGAACCAAATGGTAATTTATCCCAGTGTATCAGGAAATGATCATTCTGTTTCTTGTTTTGTGGCTGTAATGGCTCTATACTCATAAGGTTCCAGTATAAACATTTATAAATTATCATTCTAATATTTGTACATGAGTAATGATAAAGAGCAGATTATTTTTCTTTTGTTTTCAAGTCCTATGATATTTTAATTATGTATACTAATAGACATTAAAATACCACATGAAATGTGTAAAGTACACAAATGGTAATAGCCAAATTAATCCTGCTGAGGAATATGTAGTGGCACATGTGAAAGAAAAGAAAGAATTAAAAATAGGACCAACAGATTTTACTTCAGGCTGTCTAAATGAATAATGAGGTTAATAAAATGACCCTTAATATACTCAGGGAATTTTCATCAATCACTTAAAGTGTCTGTAACTATAAATCAGTCACTTATTTCTGATAGCAAATTATTGTTTGAAGGATCATGTCCACAACAACAGCATTTGAAAGCCAACATAATGGCAAGTTACTGTGTATCGAAGATGTGGATCATGCAGTCTTGAGTCTTGTGTGCAGACAGCATTGATGGAGTTGGGGAAATGGGTTAAAGGAAGTGATTGATCCAGCAAAGGAAGCTTCTATATCTAGATAAACTATATCCTAGGTTCTATGAAAAACTTACTAAAACTAAGTCAGCTTTCAAGGGCGTCACAATAGATGGGAAAGATATTCAAACATGGCAGAAAGAATACTAAGAATTTTCTAAGTGATGTAAAAAGTGGATAATTGACAGTGACTGTCCCCCTAAATATTATAATAGATTGACCAATGATCTAAAGACTTAGTTAAGAACCCACTCACTGATCACTGGGAGCAAATGTGAGTTTACTAAAATCAAGTCATTGCAAATCGCTTTACTTCCTCCTTTGTTGAGTTTGTCTCAGTTGAGATAAAAGGAGAGCCTGACCAGCTCGGTCTGACCAGCAGGTCTCATTTAAATCTTTGGAGTCAGAAAATCTGGGCAGAGAAAGCAAGCTGACCTCTAGGAGACTGCTGAGTAGAATCAAGTTAGACGCTTTTCTCAATAAAGACCTGATATCAATGTTGTCTCAGAACTGAGATAGAGGATTTTATGAAGTCATGTTTGATATTGCAAGGCACTCTTCAAAGAACTCCGTAATTTAACAACATGGAGTTGAGAAGTGAAAACGTTTGTCTTTGGCATATAAATGAGATAGTAAATTACAGATGCTATTTCAGTTCAGTTAAGAACAAAATTCTGGACACTAGTCCGTGAAGTACCATTCCTGATGAGATTTAAAAGCTGATTTTCTTTCTTTTTTTTTTTCCACTAAATATACATTTTAGTAAGTTTAAATCATATGTTCATTAATTTTAAGATAGTTTTAGGAGTCACCTTAATTTTATAAACAGCATCATTTCTAAAAATTTCAAGATAATTGTTGCCGTTTTCTTACCAGTTGTGATTTCAACAGAATCTGAAAATGATCAAGAATCATGCTGTTTATATCTTCGTTCCTCCTCATTCTGAACTCTGCAACAAATTACAGAGATTTGGGGAACTCTAGTATATTGCACAGGATTTCAAACCCTACAAAAATGGGAAGGGTTAATTAATAGAGATCCTAAAAAGCACAGAAGAGTTTGGTTACTGGCTGGAAAATGTGCAGAAAATATGCTTCAAAATACAGTGTTTAAGGCAAAATATTTACACAAACCAGCCCTAATTTTATCTGTATCAGAAAATCGTGTCATCCTTTTGATTTTTATTTGCTGGATTAAATTTCACTGAACAAAATATAGGAGTATCAGTAATTTCCTCAGGAGCATTGTTATTTGAGAAAAGTCTAACTATAAAAGGACTGGATAAAATGCACAATAATCAAACCCAAGCTGATTACATTTAAATAAATTTGTTAAATTCTCTCATTTTTAAATTAAGTGGTAAACTAAATGAATAAATACCTGTATGCAAATCAAGGTTTTTAAAAATAAGGACATTTTTCATTGACTTAAATTTATCAGATGACCAAAACAATGAAAATATTAGAGAGTAAGGAAACTTTATTTGAAGCTTAAATTTTATTTAAACTCTATCAAAGAATATAAATCCAATTATTTATTACCATGTGTGCATAATATCACTACTTGTTGGCTTAGGCCATGATTAAAATGCAGGTTGGGGAGTAAAGGTGACCTCACCCTTGACCTACAAAACTCTTTGGAAATATCAAGGGACTAAGCCCTGGGTTTCCTTAGCCTTTCTTTCTGCTATCGTCAGGAGAGGTAGAATACCTCTGTTTTGCCTCTGGTTTAGACTGAGCATTGGCAAGAATACAGAGAAACCTGAAGCAGCTATTTGGAGGAAAGCTAGAATGTTCCTCTGTAGAGTGACAAAAAAATCTGTAACACCTATACTAAAGGATCATAGCCCATTATATATCCCTTTAAAGAAAGCTTAGCCTTCATGTAACCTGTAAGGAGGTAACACTTGCTGTCTGCGGTCTTGCTTAATCTTTTTGTAACACATGAATGTGAAGAGTGAAGAGAGATGGAAGATGTCAGAAAATGCAACTGTATCACAAATAAGAAATGAGCAATCACATGAAGAATGTTATGCTCTCTTACCTTACCTGTAGTGACACTCCGTGATTATTTTCTATTTTTCCAGTAGTTCTTTTCCTATCATGGTCTCTTTTCCCTATGCTTATTACTTACTTTCAGTGTTTTCCACATTCTGTCCTTACGTGGCTTCCTGTTTGAGTTGACTTTCTCTCCCTGTGGAATCTCACTTACTATGCACTTTATTCTCTGTATCCAATCCCTTCCAAATCCTACACTTTGCCTTCTGTCATCCATAGTGCATCATTTGCTAAGCCCCTCAACCTCCCCTTGGAACATTCAGCTCACCTTCTTGATCTACAAGAGAACTGCCTCTAGGCTAAGGACACTGCTTCCCCTGCCCACCACCCAAGGAGTATTCACTTTCCCTCCACCCACTGGGCCCCAGGGTGAGGTATTTCCTATTTTCCACTTTTACAACTTCTTCTTTCCCTTTCACTAAAAGCTCCTAGATCACAAAAGTATATCAGCTATGCTCTCCTGAGTCCCATATCACAGCCCTCATTTCTGGGAGTACCACTGTCATTCATTGTGAATTTAATATACAAGTAGGTTAGCCTCCAGCATTCTCCCCTCTCAATTACGTCAGCTTCTCTACTCTAATGATATGGTCACCCTTACAAATTTATTTACTCCCCCTTTGGTCAGTACTCTTTTCACCCTCCTTCACTAGTTAAAATTCTGTTGTCATTTATTATATTTATTCCCCTTTATCACTATCTCCCTTGCCCCTCCCTCCTTTCACGAAGATTTCTTGGCAAAACTAATTATGAAAAAAGTAGAGAGGCCTAATTAGATAGGGTGGTCAGAGACCTGATGTGGAGAAGGAGCCATGTGCAAAACTAATAGATGAGCATTCAGGGCACGGGGAATAGTACTGAAAGGTAATTTGTTGGAAAGAGTTTTTACATCAACACTCTTAAAAAAGTTTCTGTAGCTGGTGAACAGTGGATTGAAGAGGAGGGGAATGAAATGAATTTGGAAACAAAGATGGACACTGGATAAGGGAAAACCTAGAAAGCTTTGGTAAGGAGTCTGCATTTTATTCTTGGTTCTGTGGAAAGTCTCCAGAAGGATTCCTGAAAAGGAATTATTTAAGTCAGATATTTAAACAATGTGATTCTAACTTCTATGTGAAAATCGATTATAAAGATATAAGAGTGAAAGCAGAGGGACCACTATGAGATGTCTATGGGATTATTTACAGGTGGGGATTCAAATGGGCTGCTGGATATTCATATCTGTAGTTACAGAATATATTAGTCTGCTTGGGCTGCCATAATAAAATGCCATAGATTGGTTGGCTTCCACAATAGAAATTTACTTGACTATAGTTCTAGAGGTTGAGAAGTCTGGGACCATGGTGCCCATAAGGTAGGTTTCCTTCTGAGGCCTCTTCCCTTGTTCTTTAGGTGGTTGCCATCTGGCTGTATGCTCACATAACCTCTTTGTGTGTACAGAGAGAGAGAGAGAGAAAGAACAAGCTCTCTGGTGTCTCTTCTTCTAAGAGCACTAATCCTGTGGAACCAAGGCCCCACCTTCATGATTTCATCTAACCCTAATTAAGCCCAAATGTTTCAAATGCAAATACCATCATATTGGGGATTAGAGCTTCAACAATGAATTTGGGTAGGGAGGGGGATGCAAGTCAGTCCATAATACAGGTCTGGCTAAACATGTGAAATTAGGAAGGAAATTTCTTTTTCACCAGAAGAAAATTCAGATAGTGGGATGTATGAGGTTACCAATGATAAGAACACTAGGGCTTTCATTTTTATATCTTTATGATTTTACATAAACTTTCTTCCTTGGAACTTAAATCTGCTTTCTACTTTGGCTTCCATCAAAGATACTGTAATCCTTTATTGAGTACTGCCCATGTGCCAGGCACTTTCTACCCATTAGGTGTCATCACAACTTTGTTGGGTAGGTATTATCATCTTCATTGCACAGGTGAGGACTGTGAAGCCTAGAAAGTGTGAAAAACTTGACCTAGTCCCATAACCGGAATTTTAACTCTGGTTTATAGGACTCTAAATTCCTCACTTTCATCTATCTCACTTGACTCCCTAAACCATTCCCACAAACCCCAAATCAGGTGTTGCCTTCTGCTGCTAAATTTTACTCACAGTTCTTTCTCAAGCTGTTTGAGTGAATTTACCCATCATTTGTGTTTATGTAACATCTTTGCACATCTTCATTTAATAGGTTTCTCATATATTGCAACTAACCTTGAGCATGATGAACCATGTGATGTAGTTTCGTACCACTCCCACCAGTAAATGAAATAAATACCCCAAAATTAATATTTAAAATTTGCAAATGAATTTTTGAGAAGATAACTTGTCTTTGCAATGTTTTCTTTTGACTTTAATTTACTCTTTATAGATTCTACTTTTTACTTTTTAATTATTATAATTTTAAAAATTTATCAAAATAAATACTACCTTTCCTTGAGATTTGACTTTAGAATGGGGATTCCTCCACATGTCCAAAATTTATCAAAGTGTAATGGATATGATAGTAATAATAAGCCTACAAACATGATTTACCATTTCCTCAATTTCATCATCTGTAAAATAGCAATAACAGTATCATTCCTAAACAATTTGGTAAATTTATTTGGATTGCATGTTAAACATCCAGTCCAAGAGGGGCAATTACTATTAATAACCACCAAAATAATGAACTGTAAAACAAATTCTTCATTTGTGTAGTGCTTACATTCATATTATATATACATATCAGTTCAAGCATTAAAACTTAAAGAAAGCATCCTACTGCTTTCAAACTTCTGAATTTATGTGTAAAGCTGATTGTTAGCTTTGAAAAAAAGAATGCTCAGAGCTTCCCACAAAACTGAGTACCAAACAAATATTTTTTCTCAAATAATCTCACTCAAATGAGACAATGTGATATGGAGAAAAGAGCGATGGAATGATAAACAGAACTCTTTTCTAGTCCTAATTCTGTATTATCTTTGTTATTTGTCTCAGCTTCTCTATGACTCAGTTTCTTCACCAGCAAATAATTTAATTGTGTTAAAAATACATCTTAGAGCTCTGAGATTCTAATGTTCTGTAATTATTATTTTAAGGGGGAGGCTCAAATATCCCAACCACTTTTTTTTTAAAAAGATTTATTTATTTATTTGACAGAGGGAGAGACAGCAAGAGAGGGAACACAGCAGGGGGAGTGGGAGAGGGAGAAGCAGGCTTCCTGCCGAGCAGGGAGCCCGATGCGGGGCTTGATCCCAGGACCCTGGGATCATGACTTGAGCCGAAGGCAGACGCTTAACGACTGAGCCACCCAGGCGCCCTCAACCATTTCTTTAATACAGATGATTCAGCTTCACCTTATCCCCTTTATAGACCTTTATGATAATTGATTAATTCATAGTGGCTTTATTGTTATGGTAGAATTATTTAAAATGAGATTTTTTGTGTTCAGATTGCCATTTTTCTGTTACTTTGTGTAAGTCACTTGGCTTTTCTGTCTAGTATAATGTTTTCTTATCTTTAAAATAGGGATTATTGTGAGATTTAAATGAGTTTGTCCATACAAACACAGCCTGGAACATGTGGCATTTGACATAGGGTCAACACGCAACTAATGACAACCTTTTTGTCATTCTTATCATTATCATCAGTTGCCAAATACTGTTTCCAAACATCATTTCTTCCATTCAGCTTTAAATGCCTCATTATAAAAATATTATGTTTTTTAAAGAGAGAACTGAGATGCCGTTCTCTGTGCCTTTCAAGTATTTTGTTGTTGTTGTTGATCTTTTTAATTTAAATTTCAGTGGAGTTAATATATAGTGTTATATTAGTCTCAGGTATACAATATAGTGATTTACCACTTCCATATATTACTCAGTGCTCATCAAGGTATGTGTGCTCTTTAATCCCCAACACCTATTTCACCCATCTCCTCACCCACCTCCCATCTGGGAGCCATCTGTTTGTTCTCTGTAGTTTTGTTTTTTCATTTGTCTCTCTCTCTTTTTTTCCTTTTTTCATTTGTCTTGTTTCTTAAATTCCACATATGAGTGAAATCATACCGGATTTGTGTTTCTCTAACTGGCTTATTTTGCTTAGCATTATACTCTCTAGATCCATCCATGTTGTTGCAAATGACAAGATTTCATTCTTTTTCATGGCTGAATAATAATCCTTTGTGTATATATACACATATCTTCTCCATCCATTCATCTGTTGATGACACTTGGGCTGCTTCCATAGTTTGGCTAATGTAAATAATGCTGCAATAAACATAGGGGTACATATATCTTTTCAAATCAGCATTTTCAGTAGTGTGATTCCTGGATCACAGGATGGTTCTATTATAAATTTTTTGAAAAACTGCCACAGTGGCTACCAGTTTACATTCACACCAACAATGCATAAGGGTTCCTATTTCTTCGCATCCTCATCAACACATGTTATTTCTTGACTTTTTGATTTCAGCCATTCTGACAGGTGTGAGGTGATATTGTGGTTTTGATTTGTGTTTTCCTGATAATGAGTGGTGCTGAGCATCTCTTCATGTGTCTGTTGGCTATCTGGATGTTTTCTTTGGAGAAGTGTCTGTTCATGTCTTTTGTGCATTTTTAATTGAATTATTTCCTTTGGGGTTATTGAGTTTCATAAGTTCTTTATAGATTTTGGATACTAACCCTTTATCTGGTATGTCATTTATAAATATCTTCTCCCATTCAGTAGGTTCTTTCTTAGCTTTTCTTGATTATTTCCTTTGCTGTGCAGAAGGTTTTATTTTGATGTAGTACCAATAGTTTATGTTTGCTTTTGTTTCCCTTGCCTCAGGAGACATAACTAGAAAAATAATGCTATGGCCTGTGCTCGCTTCTAGGATTTTTATGGTTTCAGGTCTCATATTTAGATCCTTAATCCATTTTAAATTTATTTTTGTGTATGGGGTAAGAAAGTGGTCCAGTTTCATTCTTTTGCATGTTGCTGTCCAGTTTCCCAACCCCATTTGTTGAAGAGACTGTCTTTTTGCATTACATATTCTTACCTGCTTTGTTGAAGATTAATTGACAATATAAACACCACATCAAAAACTAATTATGTACTGTATGGTGACTAACATAACATAATAAAATAAAAAAAAAAGAATAGCATAATTGAAGCAAAGAAAAAAATTGGCAATATAACTGTGGTTTTATTTCTGGACTCACTATTCTATTCATCTGTGTGTCTATTTTTGTGCCAGTACCATACTGTTTTGATTACTACAGCTTTGTAATATAATATTAAGTCTGGAATTGTGATACCTCCAGTTTTGTTTTTCTTTTTTAAGATTGCTTTGGTTATTCGGGGTCTTTTGTGGTTCCATACAAATTTTAGGATTATTTATTTTAGTTCTGTGAAAAATGCTATTGGTATTTTCACAGGGATTACATTAAATGTGTAGATTGCTTTGGGTAATATAGACATTTTAACAATATTTGTTCTTTCAATCCATGAGCATGGAATGTGTTTCCATTTCTTTGTGTTGTGTCTTCAATTTCTTTCATCATTGTTTTATAGTTTTCAAAGTACAGGTCTTTCACCTCTTTGGTTAAGTTTTTCCTAGGTATTTCATTATTTTTGGTGCAATTATAAATGGGACTGTTTTCTTAATTTTTTTTCTGCCGCTTCATTATTAGTGTATAGAAATGCAATGGATTTCTGTATCTTGATTTTGTATCCTGCAACCTTACTAAATTTATTTATCAATTCTAGTAATTTTCTAGTATAGTCTTTCAGGTTTTGTGTATATAGTAAGTATTATGTCATCTGCAAATAGTGAAAGTTTTACTTCTTTCTTGCCAGTTTGGAAGCCTTTTCTTTCTTTTTGTTGTCTAATTGCTATGGCTAGGACTTCTGGTACTATGTCCAATAGAAGTAGTGAGAGCAGACATCCTTGTTTTGTTCCTCATCTTAGGGAAAAAGCTCTCAGTTTTTCCCCACTGAGTATGATGTTCGCTGTGGGTGTTTCATATAAAGCCTTTATTATGTTGAAGTATGCTTCCTCTAATCCTACTTTGTTGAGGGTTTTTATTGTGAATTGATGTTGTACTTTGTCACATGCTTTTTCTATATCTATTGAAATGATCATATGGTTTTTATCCTTTCTCTTATTGATGTATCATGTTGATTGATTTGCAAATATTGAGCCACCCTTGCATCCAGGAATAAATACTGTTTGATCATTGTGAATGATTATTTTAATGTATTGTGAGATTTTGTTTCCTAATATTTTGTTTAGGATTTTTGTATCTATGTTCACCAGAGATATTGGCCTGTAGTTCTCTCTCTCTCTCTTTTTTTTTTTTTTTTTTTTGTGGTGTTTTTATCTGGTTTTGGTATCAGGGTAATGTTGGCCTCATAGAAAGAATTTGGAAGTTTTCCTTCCTTTTTTAAGTTTTGGAATAATTTGAGAAGAAGAGGTATTAGCTCTTCTTTAAATGTTTGGTAGAATTCACCTGTGAAGCCATCTGGTCCTGGACTTTTGTTTATAGGGAGATTTTTGATTATTGATTCAATTTCATTGCTGGTAATCTGTTCAAATTTTCTATTTCTTCCAACATCAGTTTTGATAGTTTATGTGTTTCTTTTTTTTTTTTTAAAGATTTTATTTATTTATTGGAGAGAGAGAGAGTGAGAGAGAGCATGAGAGGGGAAAGGGTCAGAGGGAGAAGCAGACTCCCCACCGAGCATGGAGCCCGACATGGGACTCGATCCTGGGACTCCAGGATCATGACCTGAGCCGAAGGCAGTCGCTTAACCAACTGAGCCACCCAGGCGCCCAGTTTATGTGATTCTAAGAATTTATGCATTTTTTTGGATGTCTGATTTGTTGGCATATAATTTTTCATGGTATTCTCTTAATAATTGTCTGTATTTATGTGGTGTCAGTTATTTCTCCTCCTTCATTTGTGATTTTGAGTCCTCTTTTTTGCTTTTCTTTTTTCTTTCTTCTTTATTTTTTCTTTCTTTCTTTCTTTCTTTCTTTCTTTCTTTCTTTCTTTCTTTCTTTCTTTCTTTCTT
>NW_023270426.1:66226555-66233297 GCF_011800145.1 Mirounga leonina
CTTTCTTTCTTTCTTTCTTTCTTTCTTTCTTTCTTTCTTTCTTTCTTCCTTCCTTCCTTCCTTCCTTCCTTCCTTCCTTCCTTCCTTCCTTCCTTCCTTTCTTTCTTTCTTTCTTTCTTTCTTCCTTTCTTTCCTTTCTTTCTTTCCTTTCTTTCTTTCCTTTTTCTTCTTTCGACTCTGGCTAGAGGTTCATCAGTTTTGTTGATCTTTTCAAAGAACCAGCTCCAGTTTTCATTGATCTGCTCTATTGTTTGTTTTAGTTTCTATATTATTCATTTCTGCTTTAGTCTTTATTATTTCCTTCCTCCTGCTCATTTTGAGTTTTGTTTGTTTGTCTTTTCCTTTAGGTGCAAGGTTATGTTATTTATTTGAGATTTTTCTTGCTTCTTGACTTGGGTCCTTACTGCTACATACTTCCCTCTTAAAGAAGTTGTTGTTGGATCCCAAAGATTTTGGATCATGGTATTTTCATTTTCATTTGTCTCCATGTATTTTTTTTTAAATTTTTTCTTTGGTTTATTTGTTGACTCATTCATTGTTTAGTAGCATATTATTTATCCTCCATGTATTTGTGCTCTTTCCAGATTCTTTTTCTTGTGGCTGATACCTGGTTTCATAGCATTGTGGTCAGAAAAGATGCACAGAATTTAGCATATCTGCTAAATCCATCTGGTCTAATGTTTCATTCAAAGCTATGGTTTCCATGTTGATTTTCTATTTGGATGATTTGTCCATTGATGTATGTGGAGTGTTAAAGTCTGCTACTATATTGTATTGCTGTTGATTAGTTCCTTTATGTTTGTTATTAAATGTTTTATGTATTTGTGTGCTCCATGTTGGGTACATAAATATTTACAACTGTTGTATCTTCTTCTTGGATTGTCCCCTTTATTATTATATAGTGCCCTTCCTTGTCTCTTTGTTTTTGTTTTCAAGTCTGTTTGTCCAATGTAAGTATTGTGACTCCAGCTTTCTTTTGACATCCATTTGCATGATAATTATTTCTCCATCCCCTCACTTCCAATCTACATGTGTCTTTACCTCTGAAATGAGTATTTTTAGGCAGCATATAGATAGGTCTTGTTTTTTTATCCATTCTGTCACCCTATGTCTTTTGATTGGAGTATTTAGTCCATTTACATTCAAAGTAATATTGATAGATATGTATTTATTGCCATTTTGTTACTTGTTTTGTCATTGCTTTTATAGTTTTTTCTCTGATTCTTCTTTTCTTGCTTTATTCCATGGTTTGCTGACTTTCTTATTATATACTTGGATTCTTTTCTTTTTTTTTTTTTTTTTGTATATCTATTACTAGTTTTTGATTTGTGGTTACAGTTAGGTTTGTATTTAGCATTTTCTGCATCTGGCAGTCTATATTAAATTGATGGTGTTTTAAGTTTAGGTATATAGTGTCCTATTTCACATGCTTTTTTTGTGAATCCCTTGACTTATTTTTACAGATATATTTATTTTTATTGCTTTTGTTTTCCACTTTTCACACTCTTTCTTATTTATGCTCTTTCCTTTCCAGTTAAAGAGTCCCCTTTCACATTTCTTGTAGGGCTGGTTAAGTGGTCTTGAACTCCTTTAGCTTTTGTTTGTTTGAGAAACTTTTTATCTCTCTTTGTAATCTAAATGATAGCCTTGATGGATAGAGTATTCTTTGCTGCAGATTTTTTGCTCCTTGAATATATCATGCTACTCTCTTCTGGCCTGCAAAGCTTCTGCCAAAAGCTTAGCTGATAGCCTTATGGGCAGTGGGGGCGGGAGGAGAGGGAAAGAGAGACAGACAGACAGACAGACAGACAGACTTCTGTGTAACTGTCTTCTTTTCTCTTGCTGCTTTTAAAATTCTCTCTTTATTACTACTTTTTGCCATTTTAGTTACTATGCATCTTTGTGTGGACCTCCTTGAGTTGATTTTGTTGAGAGATCTTTGGGCCTCCTGGATCCAGATGTGTTTCCTTCCGCAGACTAGGGAAGTTTTCAGCTATTATTTCTTCAAATATATTTTCTTCCCCCTTTTCTCTTCTTCATCTTCTCGGATCCCTATATAGTGAATGTTACTGTGCTTGATGGAGTCCCTGAATTTCCTGAGTCTATTTTCAGTTTGTGTAACTTTTTTCTATCACCTGCTCAGTTTGCTTACTTCCATTACTCTGTCTTCCATGTCACTAATTTGTTCCTCTGCTTCCTCTATCCTGCTATTTGTTCCATCTAGTGTATTTTTAATTTCATTTATTGTGTTCTTCATCTGATTGGTTCTTTTCCATCTCTTTATTAAGGGTCTCATTGATATTCTCCATTCTTTTCTCAAGTCCAGTGAGTATTTTTATGATCATTACTTTAAATTCTCTATCAGACATATTACTTATATCCATTTCACTTAGGTCTCTCCCTGTGGCTTTCTCATATTCTTTCATTTGGGATATATTACTCTTTTTCCTCATTTTTTTCTAACTCTCTGTTTCTGTGTGTTAGAAAGGTCAGCAACATCTCCTCTCATGAAAGGAATGGCCTTATGAAGAAGAGGTCTTGTAGTGCCCTGCAGTGCAGTGTCTGCTATTACCCAGAGCCTGGTGTTTCAGGGGGTGTCTCTTATGTGTGTTGCATGTTCTCTGCTATTGTGTCCTGGCCACTTTTTCCTTCAGTCCAGTCTTCTGCGGAGGCTCTCTTTGCCTGTGTAGGCAGTGTTTATTCCCTGGCTAGGGTGAAGCACACAATTTTAACAAGGTATGTGCTGGTCTGCTTGAGAAATGAGACCTGCAGCTGCCACTGCAGGGACTGTGGCTGCATAGGCAGGGTCCACAATTTTAACAAGGTACACCTGGGGCTTCCACAGGCTCCACTGTTTCATCTGCTACCACTGCCACTACCATCACCAGGACTGAGGCCCTCTAAAGCATGCTAGTCAGGAGACATGGTGTTGGCAAGGTTTGTGCAGGTCTTCTGGGGGAGGGGACCCACAACACTCCACAGGACTGAGGCAGGTGTAACTGGAAAGGGTGGATCTGCTGAAGCATGGGGAGGTGGGGTCTGGTATAAGCATGTTAAGTAGTGAATGTCATTGCTGGGCTGGTTCCTGCAGGTGGCTGTGTGTTTATGCTGAGGGGCCAGGGAAAAGGGATGGTGCCTGACAGCTCCTTTGTTCCTGGAGGGGTTTTCCTCTGATCCCTGCCCCTCTGGAACAGGCTGTGAGATGAGTAAATAGCTCTCTTCCCTCTATGCCCAAGGCATTTTTAAAACTACTACTTCTATACTATATCTTTACATGGTCCATTTTGCTCCTATAGCTTTCAAATTCTTTTCAAAAAAGAACAGTCTTCCAATAACCTTTTTTTTTACACATTTATAAATCAAAATCAATGAAAAATTATCTCATATGTATTATAAATCTTATTCACATGATTTTTTAAATATTCTGGGGTTTTCTTTGTAATTTTCCAGTAAAATCTCTGACATATATAATGTATATGTATATCTATATATATGTATTTATATGTGTGTGTGTATATATACTTGTATCTTTTCAATGGCTCTCAGTTTTTATTTTTCACCTATTATCCTTCTAAATACCTTGAAATTGAATCTCTTCTGTTGTTAGGTCACATATTTATGAAACTACACCAATTTTTAATTAATTAATTTGTATGTTAAAAATAGGTGAGACTTCTCTTCCTCACCTATATCTGGAGTGGGCAAACAATTTACTCATCTTTCAGGCCCTGATTCTGTGGAAGATTGCCCACCTGGGGCTAAAAACCTTAATATAAACCCCAAGTTCATAGTTATATCCTCACACTGCATCAACTTCCCCTCCTCTATTCTGTGCAGATACTGTATTTCAGGATTTCATTTATTACCATATCAGAGCAAACTGCTCTCTTTTGTCAGAGGTAGTAGGAAGTCTTATCTTTGCATTAACCATAATGTAAATCTCTCTCATTTTCTTAGTTTATAATAAGTTTTCTCTCTTTTGAAACTTAAGTAGAGAAAGAAAATGTATTAACACGTAGTTCCTGAATATACTTATGGCTAGGAATGTAGCTATTTACCCTAATATTTGGAGTTGTCAAATTCAAACTGGAGGTATTTTTGGTTATATATCCACACATGTATCTCCCTCTTTTAAAAATCCATACACATGCATATAGATATTATATATTTGTCTGGGAAAATTAGGAAGTGTTTGCTTTGGGTTTGCCTCAGTAGTGCAAGTTCATGATTTGCCATGTATCTGGGAAATAACATATATTCTTGAAACTGTTTCCTCCTTTGTGCCATGGCATAAATAATATAAACAATGCCTTACTATTTCCTTTTTCCAATTTCAATGGATATCCAAGTTTTTCCACTTTCATTTTCACTCTCCAATTTGCCCTTTGCATCTTTTCCTCTTTAGTCTCACCATGGGAAATAAGTTCAAATAACATTACTCTTTCAAAAATGTAACTCTAAAAGAAGTAGGCACTCTGTTTATATATACCTCACATATAATTAAACCCACCAGGCAAATTTGTCAATTCCCAGTGAACTCCCAGTGACACAGGACCTCACAGTGTATGTGCATGCTCAAAGAGGCAGATCATGTCTCTAGCCATGTTGCTGTGTGTTGCCAGTTCTTTGAATTACAAAGTATCTTCTTTATATTGCTTTTTTCCTTCTAGTTAAATTACATCTTCAGCGTATGAGCACATGGTCAAAATTTTTTTAGTAAACAAGAATGTTTTACTTGACCTCTCTTACATGTTTTTGCTAAGAATTTATAAGGAGGACCTGTGAGTCTAATTTACTGCAGATATCAGCTTTTATCTCTTAACAAGATAACATAAATGACAGTAAGAAGGATTAGGAATAACATGTGGACAAGGTGAAAATGTAACTACATTTGTGTTTTCAGACAATCACACATAATTCGTATATTAATGCAAAGATTTTTCAAGATAGCAACTTTCTTCTTTCCAGCACCTCTCCTCTGAAGTAAATTACTGAGTGAAAAGTAAAAAAAAAAAAACAAAAAACACAGTTATAATTCATATGCAGACCTATCGTGTATTACCAAAGGTGTAGAAAGGCAAGTGGAGAGTAAATAGATCTCAAATACTCTTGTCATGTCAGGTTTTTCTTACTTTGAAAGGATCTCACATCTCTCTGGATCTTCTGTCTATGGGTCCCAGGTGTTGCTAAGATTTAGATTAATAAAGACACCTCAAGGCACAAGAAGATATTCTGAACATGATTAGTACATGTCCATTGCTTTCCTGGGTAGACAATGTATAGCCAGTCAGTTTAGGTCTGCACTAAAATGACCTCTAAGGCCCTTTGCAGTCCTGAAATTCTATATGAGGATATAATTAAACAGAGCAAGTTTCCAGTGTGTGCACCTGCTCCCCTTATCTTAAGGGAATGGCAACAATAGAGAGAATAGGCCAACAAATAGACAAGTTGAAGGTGGTATTGGCCCAATATTTTGAAGGCTTTGCCTCATAATTTTGACTACTAAAAACACAGCTGGCATATAAGGGAAATTTGTAAGAACAAGTGTTTTGAAATTCAGGTTTGGTTTACATGTAGTGTATGAAATCATTTCAGATTTGTATATATAGAATTCTATGTGGGATGTATACAAAGATGATGTGATGTCCCAGAGGTAGCATTTACTTTATTTGAAAGAGGATATCCCAATATTACTAGCACTACAAAGTATCTGGAACCCTAGAGTAAAGTAATACTCGATATTTTAATGGTTGGGGCAAAAACTATGCATCTCTTTGCATGTGTAAACTGCACTTGAACCTGGAGCCTGAGGAACCAGGTTCCCAAACACAAGTGAACCCTGTCCTGTCCCTGCTCTCTGGTTATTAAGTCTAACTTGCAAAGTAGATTCAAGTGATGAATGCCTAGCCCTATCTGATGAGGTGTTCATTTCGTTGTTTGCCTAGATTCAGAGGTGACTGATGTAAAATCCAAGCCAAAAGGACACATTAAAGCAAAACGGTGTCTCTCCATTGATATTGCAATTTGTCGGGCTCCTAGTCAAAGGATAGATGACTTGAAGCATTGAACAGTAAGATGGGTCATTTCTCTAACCTTTAATATGAACTGTGATTGAAGAATTGGCTATCAGGCAGCTGGAAAAGAGAAATGCCCTATTGTATTGTTGCTCTGAAAAATGGTGTTAACAAGAGTATTCACAGAAATATTTGCTGACTGGAAGCTAGGACATCTTGAGAACTTTCCCCCTTGTGACCTTTCACTGTGCCCATTATGGATAGCAAGGAATGTCAGGATGCACCGAGGGCAATTTTCTAGAGAAAAGTCAGAAGGGGTTGATAGGAATGGGAGTTGACCTTTTCTGTAGCACCATTCCCTTTTCAGTGCTTCATAAATACAGACATACCAAACTGCTGCCTTTCTTTCAGATGCACTGATTTATCCCCCCTCCAAAAATATAATTATCACTTTTAATTTCAGTTCAGAGTTTTTAATTCTTTGTGAGGGTTAGTTCATACCAAACTGTTCATTAAGGTTCTTTGAATTCCCCTAACATGGTCATATATATTAGAAGAAGAAGGAGGAGGAGAAGGAGGAGAAGGAGGAGGAGGAAGAGAGGGAAGAGAAGAGAAGAGAAGAGAAGGGAAGAGAAGGGAAGGGAAGGGAAAGAGGGAGGGAGGGAGTGAGGGAGGGAGGGTAGGAAGGAAGGAAGGAAGGAAGGAAGGAAGGAAGGAAGGAAGGAAGG